>NW_020955235.1:1140186-1528019 GCF_003031625.1 Empidonax traillii
AAAAAAAAAAAAAAAAGAGGTGCATGTTGTGATTATTTCTGTGGATTTTGATTTGGCCTAGGATGAAAGAGCACTAAGAATCAACTGAGATCTGAGCAAAGCTGATCTCCATAGGGTATTCATCACTTCTGCTAAGCTACATCTTGCAGTATGAGTGCAAAGACTCTCTGGTGCAAAGGTTTACCGTACTGAGTCCTATTAACATGCATGGCTGTACTATATCTTAAGATCATAGCATTTTATCGAAATTGCGGTAGGGATGTCTGCCTTATGTCAGGAAGATATAAGCATCAGGGTACATCATTTCTGCCTTTCTTTCTCTGTGTTTAAAACACATCTAGATCCTTTTCAGCTTGTCTCTTGGATAAATTCCAAGTGATATTTCTAAAAAGAGCGCTGCTGCAAAGACCAGGGTTGGGCAGTAACTGCTTTCAGGGGACTGTGTATACTACATGATAATATAAGTTAGAAACATCTGAAAAAGTTGTATCAACTCTAGCCCAACCTTGTCTAGAGAAATAAAGCAATTGTTTGAGAATTTCCGTTTCTTTACGTCACCTCTTTCTGAAGAAACTTAGTTTAAAATTTGCAAGAAGACAATCCTTAGTACGTATTCCTTCTCCTTCTCTTAAATAAATGTTCCAGAATTGTTATTGGGGGTGGGGAATTCTTAATACCAACCTGGGTTCTTTTTACAGGTTTTAGTGATATAGGGATGTTTGTATAATATATCTGTCTGTGTCAGGTTATCAGTTATCTTTAATTTTAAAATCTTGTGACTCTTAGTTCTTTAGAAGCACTAAGCACAACTATGTGGTTGGAAATGCTGGAATGATCAGGTAAAATAAATTATACTTTCAAATACGATCCCAAACCACTTGCTCCTTGCTTGGGCTTTTTAAGGGAAATATTTTTGTAAAACAGTGTGTGTTGAAAGTTCAATACTTCAAAAGCATCAGCAGCATAACCTCAGAGAACAACAGATTCTGTGAATCACAGTGTGAACTCTAGGTGAGTTAAATAAAATTGGTGCATTATGCAAATTACTTTGGGGTTTTTGTTTGTTTGGGGGGTTGTTTGTGGGGTTTTTGTGGGTTTTTTTGTGGGGGTTTTTTGTTTGGTTGTTGGTGGTGGGTTTTGGGGTTTTTTGGTTGATTGGGGGTTTTATGTTTTGTTGGGGTTTTTTTGTAGATTAGGTAAGTAAAGTGTAATGTTACCTATAGTTGAATGTCATATTTTATAGTCTATTTTTAGGGGATATCTTTTCCTTCTTATTGTCTACACATTTTCTCTGCACTTCATGTAGGTACCAGTCCATGCTTTTTTGAATTTATTATTCTTTTTATTGTTTCTTTTTTGTTTATTAAGGCAAACCTTCTTAAACAAATACCAGCAACAGAGAAATTCTGTTTAAATATATTTCAGGTACTGCAAGTTCAATGCTAACTTTCTAAATTTAATTTTTTAATGCTTCTTTTTCTACTTATATTTTCTGCTCAGGGAGTGATCACAAATCATGAACTTACTTGCAATTTATAGCCAGATAAAGACAAAATGTACCTACAGTCTGGCATTGTTCTTGTCATTAGGGGCTAAAGCTGCAGCATAAAAGCTATACCAACTTGAATTTAATGTCCTTCTGAAGTGACATTAACTTTAAGAATGTGAATGCATGTGAACATCTGGGGTTTCTTCATCCTTCAGTGGAGGAGCTGGAAGTCTGTAAGATCTCTTAAAGTAAAATAGGATAAATGAATGACTAACACATTACATGGCTATGGCTAAAGGGAATCAGCTTAAGAACTTCAGCTGAAAGATCTGTTTTCAACAAGTGTAAAAAAACCCAAGTCTGCCACAGTCCATCATAGCCTGAAATAGATTGTGCCTGATGGAGATATTGACCATGTGCAACTGAATCAGTGAACTGTCACAGACAATAGTGAGGTCAGTGAATTGTATTACTAGTACTTCTGTTCAGTGCACACTTTGCATCAAATACCTTAAATAATATTGGTGTAATGAAAATAAGTGTAATCATGATCAGACTGTAATACCCAAATAAATACATACACAAAAATGATACATATCTTTCTATATAAGCAATTGTCTGATACATAGAGCAATCAAATTCATAGCTGAAAATTCTTCACTTGTATGGTGGATCTCAAAATGGGGATTCTTCTCTCTCTACATGTATGTTTGGTGTTTTCTGTGAGGTGCCTGTCATTTTAACAAAAGTGACATGCAGAGTAAAGTGGAAAGGTCCTGTTTCAACCTGGGAAGAGGGTGGGGCAGACAGATGAATTGTTCCGTATTTTCTATGAAATCTTAATTGATTAGACGATCACCTTTATTCACCATAGAAAGACTGTCTTTCTTTATGATGGATACAACAGCAGGAGAGCAAACTGTTGGAATTGATATACTTTGTTGCTTATCTGAAAGGAGATTTTTTGCCCTAATTTTGCACAATAGTAGAAACTTCCTTTAAATCCCATTTTCCTAACCAGCGCCTAGAATAGCTCTTGTTGTTAGATTCTAAGGACTCTATTGTAGCTTTTAAGCCAGAGCCCGCAGTAGGGGTTGTGGAAGGATGCACCGCCCCCAGGAAACTCCTAGAGGGTTTGTACTTGAGGACAAATCTGATGATAGAATTTAAAAATGGAACAGACCATTGTAGATCATCCAGTCCTCCTATCTGCCAGCACAGGATTTTCCCTCCCAGATATTCTTAATGCATTATTTGATGTAAAAGTCTCAACTCTGGGAGTTTCCAAAGCTTTGCTTGGAAAATTTTTGCCTCCTTTTTTCCCCTCAGAAGTAGGAGGACACAGCAGCAGCCATGACCATGTCTTTTAATATATATCTGTGTGTACTTTGGACTGGCTTCTACCTGCTGGCTGGTGTGAATAGGGGGCAGATGGATACGACATTTCCCTTTACAGTCTCCAGATGACTTAAACATACCACGTGATCCCTGTGCCCTAGGAGGAGATTTGGAACTGCCTTAAACCATCACCTGTCCTTTAATGAATGTCTCAGATTTTGTAAAGTGTGATCTAAAGTGTAATTGCTTGGTTCTGTAATGCAGTGCAGTTAATTTGTGGTTCAGTCAGAAAATTTTGTCCTAATTTTCTGGGCGTTGATTACTCTCCCAACCAGTGAAATTGGCTTGAATGTTCCAGTGCATTTTGTTTACTGTATAAAGGCTGATAAAACTCTCATGTATTATTTCTTTTTTGGAGAATAACAGAAGTGCATTCTTCAGTCTTGGTAACTTCCAGTTATATATATCAGTCTTCCAGAAGTATTTTGAAAGATTTCAATTATCAGATATTTCACAACACTATTGTAAGTGCCATTGGAAAGCAGATACTGAGTTTTCAGAAGTAATTCGAGTCTGTAGTGTAGATGAAACCACAATCTGGGAGAAATTACCTTGGGTTTAACACTGTTGCACATAAACAATACTATCAGGTTTCTAAATATCAATTCAGAGCTTGATTAATCCATGGGATAAATACGTAACACTGAAAGTATGTTGGCATTTGCACTTCAGGCAGTACCTATCAAGTCTGCATTGTCTTTGGATTAATGTTAGTAGTGTAAATGGGAGTCTGTTCTGTAAGAAGTGTGGAAAGCCACTGATGACGAAGTCTGCCAGTAGTGACTTTAACAGTCATAGAAAAACCTGAAGGTGCCATGAAGATTAAATTTCCACTGGTGTATTTGCCAGTGGTCTTTGAGAATCAGTTTATGAAACAATATGAAGTCTTTAATCCAAGTGATTGGAGCTTTATGTTGAGCAAGTACAATTTAAAGGGTTTTTTTTCCAGTTTCAAAAGAATGGTTTTAAGTTCTACTTGTCTGCATGTTCTTAAGTTGGAAAGAAATTCTCTAACATAGGACTAGCAAAGGAAATCTTTAGGGGCAAAGAAAACTATGTAAGTAGAAGTGATAGAAGCAGATGAAAATGCAATTAAAATGGAAAATGTGCCATTTCCTTGATCCTGTGATATGCACTGCACCTGAGAAATCATCAAGATGTTTTAATTTAGTGCATATTTTGCAAGATATGCAGGACATAATTGTTCAATTGATAAACCACTGTAGTGTTTTGTAGGGAAAAAAATTGGTTTTACTTGGATTCTCCATGAGCCTTGTTCAAACAAACACTGCAGCTACTTAAGAACATGTAGGTGGCTATGACAATGAGTTCTTGCTTCTTGTGGTGAAGTTCTGTCAGCACCAAGTAATGAAGGTATTTCAGTAAGACTTCGAGGGATTGAAATTAGCCATTTTTGAGCAGTATTTTTATCTACAGTATCCAGAGGTGACACTGTCTATGTGACTACACTTGACTCAGACTGGAACTAATAAATAAAATTACTAGATTAATCAAAGCATCAGGCTAGCTTGCAGCAAAAGAAATGCTTAATTTTAGATGCAAAGGTATTTGGTATTTTAAAGCTGTAGACAGACTTAAGGTAGGAAGGCCAGATCTCAATATCTGTAGTTCTTTGTCAGTTTAATTAGCTGTTGCTTGGCTTTCTGATAGTTTTGGAGTCTGATTTAATGTATTCCAAGTTGATTGCTTTGGCTCCTGAAAAAAAATACAGAAGACTATCTCCTCCAAAAGTCAAGTAAATTTTAGAGCTGTTCCCAACAGGCGTTTTCCATCCACATCACTGTCCCCCTTCATTTTATGCCACTTTCATTTTCCAGGTAGAAAAAGTACATGGAACATTGCATAATTCCTGAACACAGTTTCTCTCCAAAACCTCTTTCAGACTACGTGCCTCTCTGCTTCCTGTGAAGTGGCAAAGACGTAATGGTTGTCGTGGTCTGGGAGTGGAGACACAGGTGCATTTCTATTTCTGTGAAATGGCGGCATAGACAGGATGATTTTTTTACCTGTATATTCTGCAGTTTACTTATAATTTGTTTACTGTTTGCAAAATATTTTGAAGACTGTATGTACTTACATTTCCCAGCAGTTCCTTTACTACATTTTGCACACTTCTACTCACCCCTGCAGTGACCTCGTGGGCTTTCTGCCATCTGTCATTGTTCCTTTATTCTAATGTATGGTGCAGTCTCTTGTAATTTATGACTTTCCCTGATATTTATTAGATAGACAGGATTATTGCCCACAGATGGCTGTGGTTCACAGCCAGAGGCATCTTCACAGAACTAGTGGGAAGAGATTTATTCATGTTGCCGTGTGACTTCTACTGTAAGCTAATTTTAGCTCTGAGTTTCTCTTGATGAGTTAAAATGAAACAAGAACTCTGGGTCAAATTTATTCTTACATCAAGTGATGCAGTTCCATTGACTTCTGTTGAGTCATACCTGTATGTGAGGTGGGAAATTAGACCTCCATTTTTTTTATTAGGAAAATAAAATATATGAGAATACATTTTAACTACAACGCATGTGTGCGGTTACAAATATTTCTGGTATTGAAGCTGCGCCTTTTGAGCAGAAACAACAGAAAAGATTTATAAAGTCATACAGTTGTTGCCGGTAGATGACATTGTCTGCCAGCTTTCCATTTTCTCTGCTTCTTTTTATGGGCCACTGGAGTCATATATTCTGTCGTTCACAGTGTGAGACTCAGAACATTTCTTTGGCAAAGTCAGGGAGACTGGCGTGTTGAAAGTGAGCCAACACTGTCAGGTGGTTTCATTTGTACTTGATTTTGAGACTAGTTCTTGCAGCAGATAGGACACGAAAATTGTGTTGTACCTCTTTGGTGTGTTTGTTTCATTGCTAGTGAAGTAGTTGCTTCCGGGAAATTTAAGCGATCTCGGTAATAAATACACCAATTGAATCAGTGGCTTTTCTATTATTTACAGATTCTATTCAGTATAGTGCACCCTTAAGAGGGTCTCTGTTAGAGAGACTTTTGCAGCTACCAATACACAAAGTGCCTGCCGTTTTCCTTGCTGTAGACTGAAGCAGAAATTTTCATCCTCCAGATTGTAATCTATAGGGAGTTTATTAGCAGTTGGGCTTGGGAGGAATGGCACTTGAAACAAAAGCCATCTGGAATACACATTAGGAGATTCTGCTACAGGAAAGCTAGGAACGAAAACAGGCAGAGGAAAATGCTGCATTTTTACCCTGCAAAGTGCTAGGTGTCCTTTCCATTGCACTGGGAAGTCAATGGGAATTACGAGCACTCTGCACTTTTAGCTTTATACTGTAATTCAGGAATGCCATATATAGTTAAATATGTTAAACCAAAAGATCACTTAAGTAAATATGCTAGGTAAAGTTCTGCCAGCAGAGTTATAGCATTGATATAAATTCCCACTATTTGTCATTACTACTTTCGTTACAACAAAGATGATGATGGTAGTATTTGTAATGTTTCACTTTTCTGCATTAAAGCAAATCTGGACTGACACTTGTGAAGAGGAAATCTGGTCATATTTTCTGATGTGTATATTCCCTATATTTTGATAGTGCAACTTTAAAACCATTATTCCCATTCCTCAAAATGCCACACTATGGGTAACAGTAAGAACAGAATTTCTGTTCTGCTCCTTATTGTCCAACCTGGTTTTCAAAAGTGCTTTTTATAGATGACAGAGCAGAAAAGTAGAGAGAGCATGCTTGCTTGTGAAGGATTTGCAGTTGTTTGCTTTTCCAGTATGAACTCAACACCATTTTGTCCTGCTATGGTCACTAAAGTTGAACTGGCATAGAAAAGAATGCAATGTATGCCTTCCTGAAGGCTATAAAGCCTGTGTAGATGAGTCAGTGCATCTGTGTACAAGTTCACTATTTCAGGTGCAATACTTGCAGGATTTGACCCTACCCTCCTCACCCTTTACTATAGACATTCTAGAAGGCACAGGCTAATTTCAGATTTGACGTGTCAAGGCACGGAGAAGAGTCATTGACATAGCAGGTGCACTTAAATATAACTGCCTAATTATACAGTGATGGAAGTTTGCTCCCAAGAAACTAAATGTACAGTGCCATGGAAAACATGGTATCTGCCTGTCATGCTGTTAAATAGAAAAGCAGTCTTCAGCAGTCAGGCACGTTTCATGTATGAAATCATAAAAATCACGGTGTGGTAAACATCTGCATCATACACATTCTTAATTGAGTATGTATGCTTATTTCCCTTCTGCAGACTTGGGGGATTGTTCCAGAGTAACATAACTTCTGAAACTTGACTAGGTATGTTCAAGCTGATTTCAAGCTTATTTATATAGTTTTGATTTGAAAGTTCTGTGGTAGAATTTTGGAATCATTTAAAAATTGTCGATAATAGTGGAGAATATCAGCAATGTTGTTCTGCAGCTACTGCTCATCTAACTCTGGCACACAGGAAAGTTTGCTGTTGACTAAATCTAAGCAGAGCCTGGAGCCTGTTAGCTTGCAGGGGGTGTGAGGCAGATAGTTTACTAACATGGTCCTGGCTTGAGGGCATGTTCCAGTGGTGGAAGTGTTTTCTTGCCCTTCCCACGTGCCCAATAGCAAAGTTCTTTTTTTTCCATTGGCAATTCTGTCCTAGACTAATGATGCTTTATCTCTGCTGTTAAAGTCTCGGCAAGCAAGCAAATGTGGAGAAATGGGAAATGTAATAAAATGTTATCTCAACTGATAATCAGAGAACAATTGTTACCTATGGAGAAAATCTGAGTAGTAAATAGCAGCTATTGCATCTGAAATAGATCATGTTATTTATTAATTTACTTGCACGGTGAAGTACAGGCATTCACAATCTTGCCTTACGTGCCAAATGCTACACAGTAAGATTGCAGTAGGTCTGTCCTTTACATCTTTTGTCGAGTGTCCAGTTCAATATTCATCACATTTACCAATTTTTACTATACAGTCAACCTTCTAGGGTTTTTCATCTGCTTTTGCCATGCTTTCTCCTTTACACTGACCAAAATTGTATTTAGCTAGTAGGGTTGACTCTGCAGTGTTAACATTGTTCAGAATTGCAATAACTGAACCCAATAATCAATAAATGTTTTGAGATAATAGGTACTGCCCAAACAGCCATTACAAAATTCACTGTATTTGCTTAGTGCTCTCTGAAATACCCCTGCTGAGAAGTAAAATGTTCCTATAATGTACACATTCAGTCTAAGATTACCTAATTAATGACTGACTTTAAATTTAAATGTCGTTTTCTCTTTCTATCTGGCCATGATGGAGAAAGGCTGTTTGTTTTGAACAGAAAAGGAAACATTTACTGAATGACAAAATCAATATTCAGAGCAATCCAGAACAAAGACAGTGAACAATATCTAACAAAGAAGATGAACATTCATAGTGTATCTTTTTAATATCTGACTTTGAGAACTATCTTTAGTGAGATACTTCGGTGTTCCCATATCAATCAACCAGACAAATATTGCAAAGTGAAAGGTGTGACTCATGTGCTCACTGGTATATTCAGCCAAAATTACAGAGCTGAGCAGATCCCATCATTTCTTGCTTTCCAACACTGTCTCTGGCTCCCAGCATCACTTCACCATCATCACCCTGCCAAGAATTGCTACATTCATCAGTCGCTAAAATGTCATTACATGCAGAAAGCATTCCTCAACCCCAAACTTACCTTATATAGGGTTTTTTTTAAGGCAAGCATCAATTCCATCTCATTTCTGTTGCCCATATCCCTTTATATACTCACTCTGTAAGATTCTGCTGCCATCTGTAGCCAGTGCTTAAGCCGTGAATTAATTTGAGTCAAGATACTTCCTTTGGAAGAGAAAAAAGGTTTTGTCTGGTTTTTTTTCATGTTAGTAATAACCTGAAGAACTTGTCCTGGAAAATCTACAGAGCTGTGAAAATGGACTCCTTTATGAGCAAAAAATACAGCAGATGGTTATTGTGTGACCTGGTATAACTTCTGGGCCAGGGATTTATATTTATGTCTTTATCCTCATGCATTTTTCTACTTCATATTCAGTGTTATTTTCTCTCCATGAATTATTACTATCTGTGACATCAGTTCTTAAAAATTATGTTTTAATTTGTCAGGATTTTATTGCAGATTGCTACAGTTCCTCCCCAAATTTGACTAAAATATTACTGCGCCTAGTTTTTCGGATTCTCCAAAGAATTTTGCTAATTAAGTTCTTGCTTACCAAATGTTGATTTGCAGGTCACATTGGAAACACCTTTTTTATTCATCTTGCAGCTATTTAGAAAATAACTGTATACACAAAAGTATTTTGTTGTTTACTACTGTCTGGTGAAACTGCATATGGGCATCTTTCTGAGAACAGTTTTGTGCAAGGCTGAATCCTTCTAAAGACCAAGGAAGATTTTGGGGAACCCTGTGTTTTCTGGAAGAGAGCAGTTTGCTGCTCTTCACAGGCTGCTGATTCTGGTCATAGCCATAGAAGGCCTAATCACAGCCTTTACTGGAAACGATGTAGTATCCTGGGCACCTGCTGCTGCCACACAGTGAGTACTTTTTTTGCTGCACAATGGATCTGCCCTTTTCATTGCTTGACAGTCTTTCTCCTCACACCTTCAAACAAATATCATTGTTTCCTGGAGAAAGAACATTAAAAGGGTGCTATAGCATTCACCTTTTCAAATGACAGAGATGCCTCTATAGAGCTCTGTCATGCTAGAGGGCTCATGCTAGTATACAAGCACTTCCTCCTAATGTAATCAGGAAAGGGCAGCTATACGTAATTTTATAAGTTGTCAGATGATTCTTGGCTCCTTAGAAGCTCAGTTAATTCCAAGGACAGCAGCCATTTGTTCCTGATGTAGAGACTACACCATCTTTGTCTACCCTCCCCTCCTATTTTAAAGAGAAGGGCAGAGGTGAATTCTCAAAGAGAATTACTGATTATTAAGTTTTCACTGAAGTAAAAAAAAAATCTTCAGGGATTTAAAGCAATTTGCTGGCACTGTTTAAAAGTGAGAAAGGTTTCAGCTGATCAGATCCAACCTGAGCAGAAAAGCTAATGGAAAATGGTAGGAATTACAATCTAGAAAGGCTCTGGAACATGACAATAATTAGACCAAAACTGCCATAATTTTCAAATCAGAATTTTTTTGCAAAGTTTCTGCTTTTATACTTTCTAGTGAGTTTCAGAATTGGCCTTTTTAGCCATCAGCGTGCTTGTAGCAAGTGTGGGTAGAGCCCCTCTCAAATCTTCATTCGCGAAGCCTAGCCATGGTGATGATGATGAGTTTCAGAGGAACTCACTTGAGTTTTTTGAAAACTTTTTGGGTCAGTTGTTCAGCTGTGAGGAAGAGAAGGAAGAAGTAAAACTAAAGGTTTTGAATGGTCTACAAGACATGGTCTTTATCTGCAAATTCAGATCTGGGTCCAGCTTTTGAATTCCTGAAAGTTATCTCTTTGAATCCAGGCTTTTTGTTTGGGTGTACAAAGTAGTTCTAGCAGCTTTTCTTCAGGCCTTATTAGGAGCATAATTTTTTTATGAAAGAGGAATATGAAACTGATTCTTTCTCTATTTACTTCATAAGAAAATCCTATGTCCTATGGGGCAAATGAAAGTTAAGTTTAGATGCTGTATCTACCCCCATGGACAAGTGTAATCACCACTATGCAGACAGTAAAGGCCACATCCAGATTAAGTACTTTCGTGTCACATAGGGAGAGCGCATGCACACAGCTATTATTCTGTTTTGGTGTCCAGACCTAGGAAAGAGGGACATCTGGAGATCAGATCTATGGATTTACTCACATAATTAATTGAAGACCTTTTTTTTTTTTGTCTACAGTGAACTTGTGTGTAGTCCCACTACCAAAAAATGACTAATTCAAAGACTATGTCTCATAATCCTTGGGTACACACATCCCAGCTCTGAGTTTGGAAACATGACCTTTTTCCATTGATCACTGGGTAAAATATCTTGCCTGACCTCAGAGAGTAACATTTATTACCTGTGAAAGTTTAAAATTGGGACTACAGTGCTGGATGATTATTGTATTATTGTTACTAAAATGTTCATGAGGTCTTCATTAAAACTTCTCTGTTATTGTTGTGTTCCTATTCATTACAGGATTGCATACCAATGCCAGTCTTCTCAGTTCTCTGAAGTATATTTAATTTGCAAATGGAAGTGTCTGGGTTTTAAACATGTTATCAGGAAGCGTATCATATAACAGGTGAAGAAAAGTTCCTCATTTGTGTTTTTCCAAAAGAAGAAAGAGTGGTGGTTTATTATGTGTGAGTTCAGTTGAGTTATCCCTATAGTAAATTACATCTTATTAAATTATTATAAATTAAGAACCTGGAAATGGTTTAGTGGTTTCCCATTTGCTGTGCCTTCTCCTACTAGCAGAATGTCCTAGGCTCTGCAGTTTATTCTTCCTTCAGGAACACCATCTTTGACAACACCTTTTGCACTGTATTTCACCTTTTATATATATATATATACTTTACACACATTATGACCACCTGACAGTTCTCCATTGTTAAAAGTTTTTGGTCTACACTAACCATACTATTTCTAGGATACTCAAGATTACTACCTACAAGAATGTAGTTTCTAGACAGTTCTTACTATCCTTGCCCTCCCTTTTTCTTTTTTTATTTTTTTCCCTCCAGGGAACCCAAATTTTAAGGTGCAAGATGTTTCTGAGAGTTTAGTTAGAGGCAGTATCAATCTCCCTATTTGCTTCAATTATTTTTTACTTAGTTTGGTCCAAAGTAGCATGATCTGGATTCAGTTTTCGTTCACAATCAAAAACTAGAAGATTTTGCAAGCAAACACTATTTGTCCTGCAGGTTTGTGCTTATTCATATTTGGAATGTGGCTTTTTGATTGATTAATGCTTTTCATTTTTCACTTGAAACAGGAAATTAAATGAAAGAAACTATGATCATGGAAATTTCTGCCTGCAGCAAAACCAGTATGTCAAGGGGCTTCAGACATGCACATCTTCCCTTCAATTAAAAAAAATTCAGACCACAGCAAGGAAAAGACTTTTGAGGTAAGTCTGGCAATAGCACTTTAACTTCTGGATATGAGTCTGATCCTATGGCCATTTCAGATTTGGTCGTTTCAATTGCTATGGGCCAAAAATACTTATTGAAAGTAGCATGTCTTTTGTGCTCAGCTTTTGTTCTGCTTTCTAGCTAATTGATTATCTCATGGAATTTAGTAACTGATTGATCAAAGGAAAAAGAGCAATACAATTTCCTTCATGTTTACTTTTTTGACCTAATACATGTTTACTCTTTGGTCTGAAAAAGTTCCAAATGTTAAAAGAGAAGTGGATATTCCTTTGCAGATATGAGCTGGTTTCATACAGTAAGAGGAGAAGCAGCAGCATGTTTTGAACAGGTACTGCATGATTCAGGGAGGTTTGCAAGTCATAATGTTGAAGTCCAAGTGACAGTAATCAACAAAGCAGTAGGAATCCAAAGCTCATAGATGGTACAGACACAATACAGAATTCACAGAACAAACAATGTTGTTTCTTTGGCATAACTGAGTTGTGAATCTGATTGTGAATAATCTAAGTTGAATTTACAAAAAACTTTGTGCATGGCTTTACGTGGAATGATTCTGTTGGGCATTGGCTCAGTCAGTATTGAAATGCATTTCTCTTTGGGCTAGAAAGCAGTACCTGTTCTGATGAAAAGTACTATGGAGATGTTTGCAACTGGCACTGGGGAAACGGTGACACAGCAAACAGCTGTTCATTTCTCAGTATGGGCTGCATCAGTCCCAAGCAGTGGGTACTCATTTCCTTAGGGAAAAATGGCAGCCTGGGAACACAGTGCATTTAGCATATGAGGGATACAAGTCTAACATGAAGTCACTAACATTGCTATCTGTAGTTTGCCAGAATTTATGACATATTTTTGTTATAAATTCGGGGGGGGGGAGGGTGGTGAAGTGTGGTGCCAAATAACCTTTCTGCCTGAAATAGTATTGTCTGTTTTAGTATGATATTGTACTGAAAAAGTAGAGTAGCGCTGCCAGTAAGTTGTGCAAGAAGCAATAGAGTTAAGTTTTGGATTTTTGCAATTATTATTTTTCATTTCCTTAGGGATTATGTTCTTCTTGACTCTTGAGTTGGTGGGCTGAAGTGAAAGCATACAACCAGTTGCAAAATTTACATCTGGCAAAATTTTTCTATATGGAAAAATATGGGAAATAACTGTACTCATGGGTTGGTAAAGCTAATGGAGGAAATGAAAGAAAGATTACTGCTGAGTAGGTACATGCTGGTCAGATAAGGATGATCCCACCCCTCAATTCTAACTCCTGTTTCTACAAACTCTTCAGGCCACCCTTTTAGTTGATGTTATTTACATAATGAAATATAGCTAGGATTGGGCTTGAGAGACAACTGAGTACCTCTAGGCAATTTCCTAATATGTGAACAGAGCCTGGGCTCCCAGCCTTGGTTTCCCCTTTCCCCTGAGATTGAATTGTTTACCAGAGACTCGTCTCACCCGCTCCACCCTTGTTTTCCATCCCAGCCTCCTACTTACATACATGTGAGGGGAATAGACAACCATTGCCAGGAGCTCAAAGGGCTTGCTTCTGGAAAGGGTCCCAATATGGAACTGCTCCTAGAGATGAAATTCCCCATTCCACACCCTGCACACCTGGAGAGGCCTGCCTTGCCAGCTCTCACCTAGGATGTGTCTTCAGTTTGTTTCCTTCCTCTCTCAATCCCTACTCCTTTGTCCAGCACAGTTACAATGGGTGGCCATGGGGCCTGGCTCCCTGGAAGGGGAAAATTCCTTTGTTCCACATTTGCCACATGGAAGCTGAGGTACAGGGACCATGGATGGGCAGGGTGGGAGGCCTGGACAGAGGTGAGTCGCTGCCTCTCAGTGCTGTCTGCTCTGCCTCTGTTCCTCCCAGTGGCAAATAGCTAAATAGCCTTTTCCTATTTGGAGAGGGGAGTTACGTAAGCAGTGCACCAGAAAGCTGATTTCAGCCTCTGAATCCTATAAACTCTGTAACTACTGATACCTTTCTGAGCTTGTGGTGAGGGCAGCTTTGTAGTCCACGTGGGAGGCAGCTGGAGGATGCGAGTGGGGCAGGGAGCTGTGCAACCAGCAACACTTTCACTGTCAGGCAGGGGCTCCTTTACTGGGGTTGGAAATGGTCGAAGAGTGTTTTCTTCATGCTGTTGTAAGGCTTTCACCTTGAAGGCAATGGGCCTGGAGGGGTCTGACCCGGTTTCCCTGGAGTAGCAGGGAGACATACATCAGTCTGGGAGAGGGCTATGAGCTCTGTCCAGGCACCCAGAAAGCTGGGACATGTGGAGCAGCAGCAGCCAGCACCTGACATTTGGCCTTGACCAGACAGTGCTTTCACAAGGCAACCCACAATAGCAACATGAAACTCCCCTTTCTCTAGCAGTACCCTGGAAATCCAGGTCACACCCTGTGTTTTCTTCCAAAACATATTTTCCAGGTCTACTTTAACATTCTTCCAGCTCCTTGGGAACTTCCATTTCTATCTGCACGTATTGTTCCCACCCATGCATAAAGGCTTCCACTTTGGTGAATGTTCCTTTTCATTTCTGATGGACGCACAGTTCCCTGAGGAACCTGTCTGTGATGTTCAAGAGAGAATCTTGCAGGCATATTAAGGGATCTGTCTTTTCACTAGTGAAGTAAAGTAAAAATGTGCTATCACTAGTGTGCCAATTTTATTTGTATTATAGCACCTCAACCTTGTAATTAGGTAAATTGTGCTGAATTCAGTGGAGTTATTTAAACCTAAACGTTTATTCAGTAGCTTTGATTTAACCTCTTCATCATTTACTTGTTTGCAAGAATGATCTGTTCTGCATCCACCTGGAGCTTTCATTTTATTATACTTTGCGATCTAAAATTTGGCTAAAAGAAAAACCCTCAAGGTTGACAAGGACTAGGATTGACAGAACTATGGCTCTTTGAAATCCCTGTTGTCCATTTAAATTTTAATGTTTCTATCATTTGTTCCTCAGTGTAAATTAACAGCCGTGGCAGTGTGTTGGGTTTCTTTTCTGAAGTCAAGACTTTAAATTTAATTCAATAGCCTAGATTTACAGCTATTCTATATTTCACAAGGCAGAATCAATAATGTGACTGAAGTGAAGAAGATAAAAATTTATGGTATCTTGCAATTTAATGGTTGAAAAGATGCAATTGGAGAGATCATAAATTGTGAAGGAGTTTATGCTTCATTGCTCCTGATTCAGTGCTTGCTGTTAGAACTTGATTTGTGACTATTCACAAGGTGTGATTAATGGTGTGATCGATGCTTGCTTCAGTGCAGTAAAGCAGTTGTAATGCTCTTCATTAGAATAAATAAAATAAATTGACTGAAGCTTTATAAAAACTGTGTAACATTTAAAATCTAAAATGTCAATTTTTTTTTCCTGTTACAATTTAGGTTTCTTCAGGCAGTTTCCACCTACATCACATCACTCATTGTCATTCTTTTTGGATATTATAGAAATCCATGTGGGTTTGGGTTAGCTTTATGCAAAGCTCAGTGAAGAGGAAAAAAAAAAAAAAACGTTGAATAGGTCTGACTAGAGACTAAGATTTTCTGGTGGCTGTGTTTTGCCATCCTGCAGAAGTACATGTATTCTCCTTTAGCACATGCATGTTCAAAGAAATTAAGGCAAAAAATGACTCTTCCATATACAACTCTACTAAACCTGATAAAATGTAATAATTTTCATTGTTTTTAAATGGAGTGGATGTGTGATTGGTACCCTAGCAGACACAATGAAGATAAAGAGGCCTTTTTGATTGGTGTTTTTTTTTGGTTTAAGGATGTTCATTACATAATCCAGTGCTATCTCACAGTATGCTCTAAAACAGACAGGGGAGTACAAGAAAACTGCAACAGCCATGAAAGACAGTAGAATGTAATGATTTTGATGTTGTCATTTAAAGAATTGGGCTCCAGGAGATACAAAAAAGAAATAGGGTAGAATATGCCCTTGATGCCTTGTGCATGCCATTTAAGTCCCCTGCAGTATATGGATCATTTTGAAGTTTTGAAAGTATAAACATGCTGTGTAAAACCTGGGGAGTGAAAAAATTGTACTGTGAAACTTAGAGAAGGAAAATTCTAGTGTGACTTGAATCTAGACCTCTTTCATTTGCTTTTGTTTGCCTTTTTGAGAGATAAGCTTGTAATTAGGCAGAAAAGTTTATCAGATTTCAACTGTGCTCCCTTGCTCTGATTTTCTTTAGTGTCCTTTGTCATGATGTGTGTAGATATTTCAGGTTTGTGTTTGATTTTAAGAAGAACTATAGGTAAATCTGAAGCTACTAAACAACAAAGCACCATTTTAACAATGGCAGAGAACTAAATATTTCCTATAATTTTTGTATCTTAATATATGCTGTAGCAACTCCAGGCGTCAATGATCATGCATTTGCTGATTGGAATTGCAAAGAGAATGAAAAATGTAAGGAATCGACAAATGTTTTTGAAACATATAGCTATGTCAAATTAATGTTTCTATTCCTGCACATAGTATTTACAGACTAGCAGTTGTCACTTCACCAAAAAAAAAATAAAAATCTTAAGATAGATCATATTCTGTCTGTCAGCAGTCTGGCAGAGATTCAGATATTAACTACAACATGTTCTGACAGTAAACACATAGTAAAATGTGTGAGACTATAATGCAAGTAGATAAGCTTTTTTTTTGTAGATGATTTTTGCTCCCTCATTGTCAATTGAAAAGTCAATAATTCATACACACGAGTTTCTGTGAGTCATGAAAACTGGGTTCGTAAGAACAGATACAATGTAGCTGCAGCCCCAAACCCGAGAATATTGTAGCTGAAAGATCTCAAGAGCCACAATGCTGTAGTGGGCACAGAGGCATGGTTATAGGTGGCAACCTTGGTTACTTGACCAGTTGAATTTGCCTCTATCCAGCAACCATTCAAAAATGTAGGGCCATAAGGAGATGTGAAGCTCCACTTAACAAAATGGAAGGTTGACTCAACCTAAAACTCTACCAATTGTGTGTCAGAAAGAATACCTGTGTCCCCACTTGTTTGGTTTGATTGTAGGTTTCTTTTCCACCCAAGGAACTGATGATCTATCCATCCTGTTACGGTAATTTGAGAAGTAGCAATAGCATGGAACTCTTAGAACTCTTGGTTTACTTTATCATTACCAAAATGCATTATCGGTCTTGTTTTATAGAAACGAAAACTGAAGCATTGAACAGTTTCTCCAAAATCATAGGCCAAATTTGCTGCAGGGTCCTTTCCACCATCTCTTTGGACCTCCACCATATTAATTGAATCATAGAATAAGCTGAGTTGGAAGGGATCCATCTGTATCATTAAGTCCAATTACTGGCTCTGCTCAGGACACCCCAAGAATCTCACCATGTGCCTGAGAGCACTTTTGTGTACCTCTTGTCAATGGAGAAAGCCACACCCATTTATAAGGAGTGCCGGAAGGGATGCTATGGTAGGATTTTGTTTGGGACTTCCCACTTACTTTCAACTATTAAAAAAATTAATTTCTGTTAAATGGGTGTGCTTTCAGATATGTAGGCAATTTGCAGGTAAACACATGGGCAGTATGTAAACAGAAGATTTTGTTATTAGGCTGATGAAAGATCATGTCACTGTGAGTGCAGACCCTATTTTCTTCAGCTGTGATATATGGTAAGAGAATGGATCAGATTAGGCTGGGTACTGAAAGAAATATGACAGTACTGAAGAAGCAGAATATTATCATGCAAAGGGTTTGGGAAGGTTTAACCATTGCATCTTAACTGCTTGTTGTACCTAATCTAACTTCTTCAGAAACAGCTGGACTCTACACTATGCTGTACATGAACATCCTCACCTGGCTCCACCAGCACTGAGGGTTTCACCTGGCAGAGGATGCTTTTGTGAAAGAGGAAAGGGTTTAAATTGAAATAGCTCTTCTATACTGCCTTTCACAATGGACTTTTCTTTTTTCCCCCCTTTTTTTTTTTTCCCCCAAATGAATACCTTTCTGCAGTCTAACTTAGTTCACTTCAAAGTGGACTAAACAAAAAGAGATTTCACATAGGAAACTATTGCAGAATAGCTATTCCTGGCTTTTTCTGAATGGAAAAAAAAAAAAAAAAAGCCATTGGACTCTCAGAGACTTGACTGCTTGGAATATGAAAAGGATGGATTTACTAGTGCTGGTTCATCACCACACAGAGCCCATTCTCCAGCTTTATGTCCCCATAATATGCTGTGTAAACATCCAGTTTGTGCTTTCTATTCATTTTTCCTCCAGAGGGAAAGTTGTTGTTTCTTGTCTAAAGAAATATATTTCTTTCTCTTTTGGGTATCATCTGCAATGTTGGCTTCTCTCTTGCATCAAATATTTTCTTCTCTGTTTTCCCTTTCTTTGCAACAGTGTCAGTGGTGAAGATTTGACAGCACCATAAGATGCTAAGGGCTTTCAGTTGAGATTCTTGAACAATTTCAAGTTACAGACAGAAAGACTGAAACATGTCATGATTTACCCAAAGCTATACTCTTATTTTCTTAAACTTAATCCTGCATCCTGTCCAGTGGACCATCCCCAGAATGGGGAAAATTATGCCTCTCTACCCAGTGATATCTTCTCGATTTTTGAAGGAGATGCTGGCTCTCCTTGTAGTAACTGGCAGATGCTACTGTAGAGCATCAGTACTAGACCTTACTCTCACTACTTTTATTGTCACTGTTAATGCTGAAAGGGATACTACTTATTCCTGTTTAACCTTTGCAAATGTAAGGTGGGCTGACAGGGTCTATTTCTTTTTTTCATAGGAGAGAGCACTCCGTTTTCCTTTTGCTATTTCTTTCTACTTATGGGTCTCTCTGTCCTGTGTCTATCAGTTTCTTAAAGGTCCCTCGCAGTTCATTAGGGAGTTGCTCAATTTATTAGGAACCAATCATGCATTCATACCCTCTTTCTTCTGAAGCGCACTTTTAAATGTTAGACTACACACTAATCAAGTTGAACATAATAATGAGAGCACGTTCACATTGTTAAGGTAAATGACCCAATGCATTCACAGTGAAGACATATTTGAACTACAGTTTGTGCTTTTCATTGCAATATTGAACATTGGGGACAACTATGAATCGTGTTGTTTTGTGGCAGCCTTGCAAATATGTGATTATTATTACATTGCTGGCAGAACTCTGGACATTGCAGCTTTGTGATAAATTTCCAAGTACAATTAACGGGGGAGGATTTTATTATGTAAATTTCTTCCTATAAATTAGAATAGTAGTACAGGAATGGAACATACACCTGTACATATATACATCTTTACACTTACAGTAGTGAATGATATAACAGACTGAGCTTGATACTGTCCCCCTTTTCTCAGGAAAGGCAGTAGGTGTTCATTAGCAACTTCAGTGCAATTAACACAGCACCTGAAGTTGGTGAATGGAGCTAAAGAAAAAAGTAAATGAATATTTTGAAGGTAAGAAGATGGTAGGTAGTAAATGCGCAAAAACTTTCTCTTCATGCTTTAATGGGGCACATTTTCGAATTTGGGTATTTTACTTGTTTTTCATTCCTCAGAAGGGGAAAAGAATTGCTTGATGTAGTTTTTATAATTCTGTAGGAGAACTTAAATGCTGTTTGTGCTATGTGAGGCATTCTGTTCCAGGACTTCTGCATGTGAAAGAAAGAGACACTTTTACTCAAGTAAATTGGTCTGATTATGTTCCTACAGAGCAAGCAGGATTAGGCTTTGGCTTTGTAAAAGGATGCCCAGTCTCCTGGGGCTAAATGCATGGTTAAATGATGGCAAAACATGTGCGAGGTAATCTAGTGAACATGGGTAGCAATAGCAGTGACTATTAGCAGACATCAGTGACCATAGTATGTTCCCAAGGTCTCAGTGTTGTTTGGCTTCTGGACCCAGCAGGCACAGGCTGCTCGGTGCAGGTGAAGCAGAGCTCACTGTTCTTGTTATACCTTCCTTCTGGAAAGCAGCGGAGTTCCCAGGGCGGTGAAGTTCTTTGTCCTGTTGTTTCTTCGTAACATGAGTTGTGACTGATTGTTTTCTCCTGAGGACACTTAAGTTGGAATTCAGTGCCTAATGTCAATAGTCTTACATATACCTCTAGGAAATGATACACCAGGATGCAAGTGAGGTGATGCTCACCTGCCTTTCCTCTTAAGGAGGAATAGCAATTCCTTCTAAGTGGTGTGGAACAGATTTTTCCACATTCCTAAGTAAAAGTTTCCACAACAGTTACTTTAATGTATGTACCCCTCCCATAGATATATCTGTAGCAGAGATCTTTCATTGCTGTTATTCCATGCATCCATTAAGTGTCTCAGCATGACGCTCAGCTGTGCTTTTAAGTCATTGTTCCCATTTTCAAAGCTGTAGTTTCCTTTCTGTATATAAAATTCTAGACTAATCATATCTCCTCTAAAGTCACATGGGCAATTGCAGATTAAAGACAAAATTTGTCCTAAGCTTTGCTAGCTTTTTTTCAGGCAAGGGAGAATGATGAAGAAACAGGGCACAAATTGTGGAACAATCAAAGCCCTTTGCCCAAAGTCTCTAAACCATACTTCTCAGGGTAAGAGTCTATCCTCCTGCTTTGGTCTCCACGTTTTTCACCTCATGACGTCTGGAAAGCAGGACTCTACTACCTAAGACGTTAGCAATATTATAAGAAAATTTTCACTCTAAAATCATGTTTAGATTTAAATACAGTATAGAGTGCAGTGGCCAAAGTATTTACAGTAGGTTGTTTGTGTCTTACCACTTCTTATTTTATTACATTTTACTGTATTATTTTATTTTTCTATGTACTATAATTTACAAGAAAATATCATTGGTTTTCATTATTTTGGCTGTACCACTCGTGTTCCTAACATAAAGTAAGAAGTGAAAAATGGGCACTCTGCCTAAACTCTCGAAGTTATTTATATGTCTCTTAAATTCAGACTAGAGGAGGCAAATGGAAAATTTGCATTTTTTGCAATTGAAACAAACTTAACATCTTGCTGAGAGTGTCAGAAAGCCAAGTCCAAATTGTAGTAAGCAGAACAGGGGCACATGGAAAATCAGATATGAATCCTGTACATTAGTAAATACTTTTTGACTCAGCTGAGATGAAGCAATTTGTGCAGCAAAGGAAAATAATTTAATTTGTGATATTTTTCCAAGAAAAAGGCAGAATGCATTGACTTCTTTAAAAACCTCTATTCCTCTCATCCTACTCCAAAATAAGTTGAGAATGGATAGATAATTGACAAATAAGCACTAAGCACAATTTTGGGCAAAGCAGTCAAAAATGTGGACAAAATCTGTGCTGTGATGGAGCTGCAGTCCCTTCTCCCACAGACCACCATCCAAACTCGGGAAGGTTTGTCCTTCTTGCCGCGCTCCTGAAAAAAACAGTTTGCCTGCAGTTTTCAGGGGCTGTAGATCACTCCAACCAGGCTTGTGGCTGAGGATTGTCTGCATTCTTTGGTTGTACTAAAAGTAGTGGGAAGCCATCAAGTGAGCTACAACTTAAAACCGGGCTGTGAGAGAAGGGGATTTTTAAGCAACAGGAGACTTTTCCTGCCTCATCTTTACCATTCGCTCAGGAATATCTCCTAGGGAGATATTGTGCTGAGCCCTGGGCACAGCACGGGAGTTTGAACAACCCCACCTTCTTGAGCCCTAAAAATACCTAACTTCAATCAGTGCTGGCTGAGCAGGAGTTTGGTTCATCCTTAGTAGGAACTGAACCTTCTAAAAGCTGAGTTCCTGCAGCTTTGATGAACAAGCCCAGTATTCAGGGCTCTCTGGTGAGAGACAGGGGATGACTGTGTTGGACCATACCTTTTCTCTGCTCTTTCCCTGCACTGACCCCTTTCAGTGCTAAGAACAGCACCAGAACTATCACCTGGCCTCCTCTCCCTGTACCCGGGCTGTTGTCATTCTGAAGGGCAGGATCTTCTAAGGATCTCTAAAGGGTCCTGGCTCCTTTGCTGTGAGGAAAAGGTTAAAAAAAACAGCCAATCATTTATCTCCTTGGATCAGGCACTTAACTGAGCATCCTTGGAGATGATTCCTTCCTGTGTCTGGTGGGACACCAGTGGGGGATCCAAAGCACTGGGAACCCTGGCAACATCTCTTCATCCCATTGCTTGTAGCAGCTGACCCCTGTGTCTGCAGGGGATGAGAACAGAAAGCTCTGCACTGCTCTTCCCAAAGGAATCCTCTTGGTCTTGCCACTGCTATCCAGCAGAGAAGGACTGAGAGCCTTAGGCAGCTCCAGATTTTCTGGATCTTCGCATCCAGCACAGCCCTATTCAGCCTCCATCTTCTTCCCTTCTCATCTGCTGAATCCTATTACCCCAAGACTTGCCTCTGGCTCGGATGCCCCTGCCCATTTTCTGTGCCTCCTTGACAGCCTTCCAAGGAGGGACGTTGCCCTGGATGATGTCAAGAAACCAGAGCAGAGCAGAAGGAACTGGCTGCAGGCTGAGGGCATTGTCCTGGTAAACCCTCCTGCCCACTCTGCCCTCAGCATCTACTGCTATGGGTGTGCAGCTGCAGCAGGATTTCCTGCAGGAGATGCCATGGATGTAGCCCCAGGGTTCCAGAGACCCACGGCCATGCCCAAAAGCAGGTGATTGCCACCTGTGGTGGGGCATGAGGGGAAAGGGAAAAGACACCAGGAGAAGGGAGAGAAAGCGACAGCTAGAGACTGAGTCAGAGAAACAAAATTTTATTTCTTTTTTTTTGAAGCAGGGGTTGGGGGCTTCTGCTGATGGCGGGATGGCCTCTTGCAGGGCTGGGGAGGGTCCTGAGGGCCAGAGGCCCTCCTCTTCCGGGGGTGCCGGGACCCCCCAGGCAAGCAGTCCCTGTCCTGGCCAGGAGCAGAGGTGCAGACCTGGCCAGAGGGACCTGCTACTGCTGCTGCCTCGTCCTGGGACTGCTCCTGCTCTGCAGGGACAGGTGGAGATGGAGAGTGTCCAGGACTTCCACGGAGAGTGTCTTCCAACGTGCTGGTGTCCTCCTCCGCACTGGAAACTGCTGGGCTACAGGAGAAGGCCAGGCTGGGGCTGGGAGTCCTCTCGCGAGAGGCAGAGGCTCCAGGGCTGCCTGGGGGGCTGTCCTCCTGCTCCTCATCACTGGGGGAGTCCAGGAGGCCCATGTGCCGCAGGATCTGATCACTGCACCTCTCAGCGGCAACATCAATGAGCTGGCGCACAAAAGTCTCAGTGTGCTCTTCCAGCAAGGGCTGCAGCTCCCGCACCAAGACCTCCTCATTCAGGCCATAGCGGCACAGATTTGCTATGATGGTGCTCTCTGCCAGAGCCTCCTCCCACCAGTGGGTACTGAACAACACTGACACCTCTTCGTTCAGCCAGGGCAGCAGAGGCTCAAGGATTTCTGAGGACTCTTGGAAAAATCTTGCCCAGAGGTCCGAAGGGAAGCCAGCTACGTAAGTAGGCACTTGCTCCTCCTCCTCCTCCTCCTCCGTGGCCGCCTCCTCATCCTCATGGGCAGCAGCCACTGGATCTGGGGGGCGTTGAAGAACTATTTCTAAAAAGTCTTCCTCTGACCGCATAGAGTAGAGGATAGTGTGGATAGTCTGCCTGCAAAGGGGGCACGAGGGCTTCTTCTTTGCCCAGCGCACAATGCAGCCCAGGCAGAACAGGTGGAGACAGGGCATTACAGAAGCGATCTCTCCTTCAATGTCACGGCAGATGGGACAGCTCCAATCTGTCTCCTCGGCCATGTTGGCTTGTTACCACAGGCTGGGGAGAGCTGAGTACAGGAGCTGTTCCCTCTTGCTGCCGTGACACACTGCAGGATGCTCCCTTGCTGTCCCGGTGAGGCAGCGGAAGTTTCCCGCACTGCCTGCCTGTGCTACTGCAAGCACTCCTTACAGTACCTGGCTACCTGAACTAGGCAGGGCCGGGCAAATGGGCAATAGCTCAGGAGTGAACACCGAAAAGCTTCCAAACTCCAACAACCTCACAGGCTTCCAGTCCTGCCAGGCACACCTGACAGGAACCCAGGCGCGAGCGAGTCTGAGCCAGGCTCTACCGCTACCCAGACAGGGGCAGTCAGGGATGTGAGGTCACACTCCAGAGAACACTAGTGTTGCAGCCCACTGCTCCATGCCAACACCCTTGACAACACACCTCCTGAACCTGGGGATGTCACAATAGGCCTTTTGCCCCCTCAGGAACATGGCATCAGGGGGAAAAATGGCCTGCATGGGCCATGCTCTTCCACCATGCCTTCATGCCTCTGGCTTTTATAATCATTTGGGGTCATTAGTCCAAGCACTTTTCTTTTAGAAGAGCAGGAGCTGTTAGTTTTACATTTGTGTGACAGGGAAAGGTTCTTTGTAAACTGGCCACCTGGGTCAGCCCACTAAAATCTTGTGCGATGACAGCCCAGCTTCTCTATTCACAATGCTGCTTGTCTACACCACTGGGAGAGGCAAACACATCCTGACCTTTCAGACCAGCCTGTGCACAAAGTTCTAGCCAGTTTGGTTTGAAAGTCAAAATGTTTACTCTCTACAGCCTCGCTGGGTTGGGCGTGATGGGCACAACAGCGTGGTCATTAGCTCAGTGACTTCTTTAAAGACCTCCATCTTTACCTTTTACAATAAGTCAGTGTCATGCACTGTGTGAGCCCCTGCAGTGCTGTCCGTGAGCCACATGTTCATGTGGTTTTTGTAGACTGACTCAAACTGAAGAGTACTTTCAAATACTAGGCTGCACTGCTTTTGCTTAATACATCTAATCTCTTTGGTCAAAGAAAATCCTAATTAGAGAAGAGCTATGTCTGATGACCCTGTGATGTTGTTATTGTAGGATAGGTACATTTTCTAGTGCTTCTAGTTTTAAGTAAGAGAACAGTAAGTTTCACAGTTTTACTGAAGATAATATTGCACAGTTTGATGCATCTCTTTTCTCTGGTATTTTGTCTGTTTTTCCTTTCTGAAGTTCTGTTCAGTGCTGTTGGCAGTTTTCTCACTGTTAATATTCTGGTAAAATTACAGTTGCTTTTAAAAAAGAGAAAGCAAAGTGATCAGTGAACAAATAGAATGAGGAAAGTTCAACAAATATCTAAGCTTTAATGTAAAATCTCAAACATATGTTGAGAATCTCAACCCTCAGAGCCCTATTTAATTTAAATATGCCAACTGCTAAGATTTTCTTACATAGCTTTTGGTGAAAAATCCTTTTCTGACTGAAGAAACCATTTTAAAGGTTCTGCAACAGTTTTGACTTCAATTAAAAAAAAAAAAAAAGAAAAAAGAAAAACCCAAACCAACAAAAACCCAAGGTAACACCACCCTAAATACTTTGGTAGAAAACTGGGATGTTTACATTTGAGATTGTTACCAGCATAGTTGTAGCTGGGGTACCTTTTTCTCTTTAGTGGTTCCTTGCTAATTTCTACCATGTGCTGTAATGCCACATTCACTCCAATGGAAGATGAAATCCAAGCAGAGACTGTGGTTTGGGGAAAGAATCATCATGAGATGAAACTTCAGAGTGGTGATGCTCTGCCTTTATGGCAGCATTTCCAAAATACAGTGTATGCTCAAGTCTAACTTTGTATTTCTTGTCTCCATCATGGGGCCCTTCTGTTGTAATTACTTTGCTCCTTTTCACTACATCTGCTTTTTCTTAGACTGTAGTGGCTTACATTTTTCTAAATGGTGTTGATTTTTTTGAATTTATGTTTATTACTGGAAATGAACTTTATGTAGCATTTGAATTTCGGTGTGGTTTTCTGTCATTATGCCATCCTCTGGTGTTGGGAGCCCACCCAATGCAAATTAAGCTACCCTAAGTCTCTAAGGACTGTTATAAACTGCTAAGTGTGAGGGGATTTCTTGGCAGAATTTGTTTTGACAAGTATTCTAACAACCAGAGCAGCCACAGAGGTCCTAATGATGTTCTGTATTCTTGCTGGATATTGGCTATCCTTAAGTCTGTGAGTTCAAGTTGGCATCAGTGTGAAAAATGTCATAGGATCCCTCTGTAAGGTCACAAGGAACCATTTAAAATTTGGGGGTTGCAGGAGGAGTAATGTCTACCAGGTGACACAAGGCCTTTAGTCATCCCAGTATTAATATCTGCAATAGCCTTAGCACAATTTGCATCTGCAAATGATGTCCTGCTCCCAAACCAGGGAAATCAGTACCTCTTAGGCACCCAGTAACTTAGATTTGTGTTTCTGGATTTTTCTTCATATGCAAACCTTTCCTCTTAACCCTTTTAAACAAGAAATCTCTGCCCTTTTTCCTAGTATCCTTTTTGCTGACTGGCTGAAACAGTGGTCTTCATCTGTTCTGTCCTTTCCAGACTGAATTCTTTCTCGATTGTCAGCAAAGAGCACTTTTGTGGAAAAAATCTCTGCCTCCTGGGCACTGTAATAGTGAGCTACAACACGGATCAGACTCAATTGGCACTGGAAGATGGCTGCTTCCTTTCTTTCTTTTCCCCTGCATGCCCAGGGGAAAAATAAAGGGTAAACAGGAAATACCCGTTCCTTGAAGGGATGTATGTGAGAAGCAGAGGGGGGAGGAGTCTGGGCAAACTGCCCACACATGGAGTATGATTGTTCGTTCCCACATCCTGCTCCAGTCCGCTTTTCTTGACCAGTCTTGTCCCCAGACATACACTGTACTTGCCAAATGAGGCCTAAAAGTGAGTGGGAATCAACCAGCTGAATTATTTGCTGGGTATTTCTAAACATCTTTCAGATATTTTCTTTTTCGTGATATCAAAGAGTGATTTCCTTTTCATCCGAGAGGAAAATTTTCCCCTCTAAGATCTGCAAGGAGGTCACGGTAGAGGGTGTCTGGCAAATCGTCTTTCTGTATTTCTATGTTGTCTCACTCAAATAGTGAGTGTCTATGTTTTGTAGCTCTTAGTAGAAAAAAATTTCAATAAATTTCTTTCCCTTTCAGAAGTAGGCTGGTAATTTGAAGGTTTGCTTCTAGTATTTGCCAGGCTAATTTGCACAGGGTAAGCCAATGTCATGGTAAGTAGCTTGATTCCTCAAAGTAGCACCAGCTGAGTTGGTATGAAACAGCAAATCCTTAGAGTGCCCAGTGAACAACACTGTGAAGGCTGGATAACAAGACAGGTTGGCTGGGTTGTTCTAGTTCTATAATCAGCTTAGCTAGTGTTAAGTCTGTAGTTTCTGCATCCTGCTCAATTCTATGTTATCAGCATAGCCTCTAGCACCTTACTTTCATCCTCATTTTTCTTCCTTTGCATCTGTTTTTGTCAATAAAATTGACAACGTTTCATGGGTTCAGGAATTCAGCAATTTTTGAGCCAGACCACTTACCACCCCAGTATTATAAAGAAAAATAATTTGCAAGAGGAAGCTAGTTGTAGTCTAAGTTCAGAGGTGCTGCCGTCTGACAAAATGAAATAGTTGTGTTTAGTAGAGCCCTAAACCTTAGAACCTCAATGTTAAGACTATTAAAACACTTAACATTCCAGTGAGGGACCCAATAACAGCGTATCTGTTATGCAGATGGAGGAGATAAAACTGAGTTAAATGACTTGCCCAAGAAAACATTATCTGTTACTAGCAAGAACAAGAATTGAACTAATTGACCCCATCTTTCAGAGCCTGTTCTAATCCTGAGACAATTCTGTTTGCTCATTCACAACTGTTTCACTCACAGCTTATCTTAACGTGTTTTCTATAAACAGCCAGATAATTGTAATGTTTCTGAATTATGTGGAGTGTTTTCCTCCAGTTCACATGTTTATGGGAATGATAAGGCATTATGAAGACCTATATTTTCTTTTTCATTTGGAGATTTATAGAGTTCAATTTTTTTTCTTTCCTCACCACCTCAGCATATAATAAATTTATCCACTACACAAGCTAACTTCATACCTTATTTCTGCCATCGATATGGCTATTTTCCACAACATGACTGAAGTACCTGGTGCGATAAATATTGAAGTGTATCTGCAGTTTTCATTTTCACATACAATTGATACTTTTCAAGGAATAAAACCATTGCTGCAGTATTTACTAAGTGTCCCTATTTTAATTCTGATCTTCTTGAATAGTATTTCAATACAGCAAGCAATTCAACATCATTTCTCTTCATTTATGTCCATGTTATATTATTTCAACATAATCATGTAGTGGTAGAATGAGTTACGTTTACGACATACCATTCATATTGGAAAATGTGCATACAGATACCAGAATAATTCTAATATTATATTTCACTACCTTTTCAGTGACAGGAGAATGCAGTATTCTACTACACTGATTTACAAACATTATATAATGTAATCCTGCTGAAATACCTGTTTGCATTTAAGTTTTGCAGTGTTAATAATCCTTCTGTATTACCAAAATATTCAGATCAAGATCAAGTCTGTATATACTAAAGTGCTGTGTATTCCACTCTTCTATTTTGTCTATTAATTGAATTTCCATCACGTTAACTTAGTATATTAAAACATACAAGTATAGTGATTTATATCAGTGTTTCAACTCTCCTAACAGTTTAGTATTTCTTTTGCTACTAATGTAGAGGTATTTCTACATCTTGTCTTTGCAAATAGGTTGTCTTCATTCTTATTGCCAAACCAGTGTGCTTGCCGTATTTTGTAGCTGTTTTTCTGGAGAAAGGTGAACCAATTATGCTGGTTATAAAGGCTAAAGTTGGGAAATAGGCCCGTCTGTTTGCCAAGGTTATCAAACCATCGGAAAACTATGCAATGATCCAAGCCCCTTGCAGCACTGTATCTCCTGTGCTTCACTTTCTGTGACTGTATCGCTGCCTATGTTCAATGGGCCTGATTCTCTGGCAGAGCTTTATTTTTGCACCTCTTCAGTTGTAGTAGAATCAATGGAGTCTCTTTTGAGTACTACTGGTGGGAAAAAAGAAAGGATTAAAATCCTTATAACACATCCTCCGAGTAACTCAATTAGCTCAATCAATGATGAGTAACTTTTCAATAGAAATCCTGTCAATTCTGATTGAATTTCTGACATGCTTTTTACCTATACTTGATCAAATCCAGACATGTTTTTTAGAAGAACAAATCACTTATTTAATGCAGTATAACTATCACTCATTGTCATAAATGTGAAAAGTTAAATGACTATTTTTCTGGTATAAACTATTAGTTCTGTAACCTACATTTCAAGAGGAAGGGAGAGATAATTGCAATTACAGGGATTTTAGCACACTGGTTATTCAATTTTGAACTGCTGGACATGAACAGGGAAAACTGTGATATACAGGTTTTTTGCAGTCTTTATGCTAAAGACAGCATCATAGCTATTATTTGTGTAGATCCTGCAGTTCTGCAGTGCCATGGTTGAGCCAGGTAAAATTAATTTCAGAGACTCCTACACAGGATTTGCTGAAGAAAAAAATTAACCAAAAATAAGTGGAAAAGTAGTGGGCAAGGAGAGTAAGTGTCAGTGGCAAAGAAATATGTAACTCTGAGAATCTTCGATTCATGACTTGGCATCCTCTCTGTTACCAGTGAAAAATGAGTTGAAGACCTCACTTAACTTTATGAGGTTTGGAGGACCTTCAGAATCTGCAGAGCAAATGTGGCAGAAAAGGCAAAAATTTACAGGGTGTTTTCTGGATGGAGTTAGATTTTCAGCCCCTCTGCTTCCACATTGCAGTGGTGAAACATATTCTCCCACTTCTTGTACTGCACAGTTCAGCACTGTGAAAAACATAAAAGAAGGTCTTTTTCACTGTTGTAGTCTGGTATCTCTTCTTTAAATGTACTTAAAGGCAAAGCAATAAAGGGAGGTTGTGCCAAACATACACAGGCAACATTTGGTTTTTTTCTAAGGTTTGAAACAATGGAAACTATAAATATGCTAAAAGCTATAAAGTATTTAAAGTTATGTTTGTGATAACCTCTTCTGATTATTACTCCTAAGATATTATAAATGACTGATGAGTAACACCAAAAATGATTTCAGTTAATTGTGTCTGACCTATTAATTTTATCTGATCTGTTAATCTTGGTCTGGGAGAGGAGAAACAAGAAATTCAAATTAACACTTAAAAATTTAGGCTCTGAAGCAGTTGGCATTGGAGCAGTTTGGGTCAGGTGGATCCCCTGGGCTGTCTCCTCTGAAGCACCTGCATGTGTACTTACAGACCTAAGGCCTGGCCTTAACATTTGCTGTAACAGCATCTACTCTGTGGACAGGTGTTCTCAAAAACACTAGGAAGAGAAAACACAGAGAAATTATGATCCTTTGGGCTGTTTAAGGTAATAATTTCATTGATGATCTCAATATTCCTGATGCTAATGCTTGTTCTTCCATTTAACTTCATGTTCTAATTAAGCAGTGCCTTCATTATGGCCATCAGTAGAAATTTGAATAGTTTTCAGTTGATGTTACTTATTTTAGATGATCATATTACAGTATTTCTCTCCACTTTTGTTATTTGCTTTGAATTTTTAGTGCTGAAAGAATCAGACTTTGAATCAGTCTGCAGCATTCACTGAAACATTGAATACCCGAAATCAGAGAAAGGGAATCATGGGATATCTGTCCTTGCCCTGGACTGCAGTGGGAGAAGAAATAAAAAAAAAATTCAGAGTAAAAGCCCCTGATTCCTTGTAAGCTGGAGGCTGACTGTGGGAGCTTCAGCTTGTGCACTAGTGCTGAGGCGCATGTGGGAAAATTAATACAGTCTTAGAGCCTAGCTGGGTTCCTGTTGCCACCTGTGGAATTTCTGTTATGGGCTTTCTTCAGAGTTCCCACTTGACAGTTGGAAAGCTGTGAAAGGAACTGATGTTTGTCCTCTGAAAGAGGAAAATCTATGCTCAAAAAGAGAATCTCCACAAGAGTATCAGAGAGATGTTTTGATACTTGCCATAGTAAACAAGTGAATGTTCTAGAGAAATCTTCTCTGGATAAGCACAGAAGTGCTTACGCATTGTTGTGTGCCCAAATAATGACTAACATATCTGAGGAAAAAAGTTGTGCTGGAGTTTAAATGCACAGACCTAGATATGTGGGCTCAGAAGGAAGTTTAAGTTCCCAGGCATTTAATCTTATTTTGCAATTTCCTTTGGCACTACGGAATAGAGTTGTTGGAAACAAAAACCAAGAAGACCTAAAGTGAACTTAACTTAGGTAGGCACTGGCACATTAAAAACATACAGAAAAATTGATTAATGATTTGACTTCTTCCTGCGGTTTGGACAAAGTATTTTTTTAACATGTAAGTTCTACTTAAAGCTTTGCTTCAGAAAGCCTCCCTGATGTGCTGAAAGGTTCAGAGAAGTGCTAGGTAATAACTAATGCAGCCAAGACAGAAAATCACTGCAGAGTAAGCAAAGGAAACAAGCAATGGATGTAGAGCCTCAGGATGGGAAATTTATTTTCAGGTACTATTCCTGAGTTTCTATAACCTGCCTGTTGTCAAATCAAGGGCAATGTATTTCCAATACAGTTTGGAGGAAATGCGTACTCTGTTTGTTTAACTGCAGTATAGTATTTTGTTGTTATTGTTTTGTCACAGTTTTGGTTATGACAAATATTTTTTGAGCTGGCTGAATGAATGAATGAGCAAAAAGTTGTTGCTGGTTTTTTTTCCCCCAAAACCCAATGGTCTGCCAAGGTGTGGGAGCCTCTGGACTTGTTGCCTCTTTTCTTAAAAGGCAGTTATTGCAGTTCAAATTTTAATATATCAAAGTAAGTTTTTACAAACACATTTATTCCTGGAATTCTTTTGGATTCTCAGCAAAACAAAACCCAACAGACATTATTTATCTATGTTATATATGTATTAAGTATCTCTCAGGTTTTTTTTTTCCAGATTCAGAATCCCTTTGGACAAAGTGAATGATCAGGCTTTCCCATAGATTGGGAAAATTTTACTGACCTAATTTACAGGCTAGAAAACAATGATTCAAGAAGTTAAACTAGCTGTCATTGTTAATCCCAAGCAACATGATGTGTGATAGAAGAGAAGCCAGAAGGTTGAGTATATAAGTTTTAAGTAAAGCTGAGGTAGAGAACTATTGTGGTTGTGATGTAATAGAGCTTTCAATGATACAGTGCAAAGTTAGAGGCGACAAGCTGAACTAATAAAACCATCTATCTCATAGGTAAATGAGTAAACAGGATGTTTTTTCACCCCTGTACCAACTTAATATGCAGGCCAAAAGATAAGGGATAGTGTAGAACATAAACCTGTATTTTGTGGTACAAAAGAGTAGATGTTTACTGGCTTACTGGCTGATCTGCAGTTAGACAAAGAAGTTAGCCCTTGTCTTGGAAGTGACTGCTGGAATTTTTCCCTACACGGAAGATATGCTAAATCTACAAATATAATTTGGTGAGAGGAGGCCGAATTTGGACCTGTCAACTTTGACACATCCCTTAAAAGATTCCAAATGATAGCAATGGTGTGTAAGAGAGTTGTAACAAAGGAGAGATTTTCAGTTCTTTTAACAGAGAGCTACATAATCACACTTTCTTGTAGAAGCATTCAGTGTGAAGATCTGTCAATAGAAATCTCAAACTGTGAATATACAATTGAGCTTTATTATGCCTTTGTTATTTTGTAACTACATAGGTATGACAGACAGAAACTGATGTTAAAAGAAATCCACAATTGTCAGTGTGTCACATGCATGAATCCCACTGCTGGAAGTTTTTCAGTAAATCAGCATCTTTGGGTTTGTGTGCCAAATGCCATATTTTAACAAAATGTTTTTGCACACAGTAACACTCAAGTTCTAAATTTAAAGAGAATGACCATCCTAACATTTTGTTGCAGCAGTGCACAGAAGACAGATGGTGCTCTGTCTCACACAGAGCAAACAAGGAACTACACAGTTATAAGTACCAGATAAAAGGACTGAGGAAAGGATGGGGTACCCAGGGAAACCTTCAGTTAGACCCATGGCCAAGGCACCCTTGGGAGTCCACATAAGCAAATAAGTGCAGCACTGTATTGTAAAACAATAACCATGGGAAAGACACCCCAGGTTTCCTCAAAAGTCTTTGACACTCTAAGGAGTACAGTGAGAGAGTACACAGAGGCCTCCAAACCTTCACACACCAGCGGCATTATTTGTTATTATATTATTTATTTTTTGTTATTTGTGTCTTAAGGATTTATGGTGCTACTGTTCTTGGCAGGGCCTGGAAACCTGCCACACACAATGCAGAGAGATATGGAAGCTTCTAGTGAACTTCAGAGTTCTGTTTTTCATGAAAGATGAAGAGAAGGGAGCAAAGGTCTGTCAGAGGGGAACTTTTTTAAGAATTAACTTCATTTTCTATTAAAATTGATTTGTGAATAATTTGTTTCAGAGTTTTGGGGAGGGTGTGTTGGCTCTTTTGTCTGCCAGGTCAAATGAGCTGTTTGTGGCAGTTGCATAGCATATTTTTCCTACATTTTGCCAAGTCTTGGTTGCCACTGCCTGTACCTGTGCTCAAGCTCAGGGATTTCCATTTTTAAGGTGGTTAGGCATGCAAAATGTATCTGTTAAGATGTGCATGTAACAAACATTTACCTCAACAGGCACTACACTTTTCTGCAACCTTGTTTCTCTGCTATGTTTATTCAGTGTATAGATTCCTAAAGGAAATGACAATTCAGCTCCCTTAATCCCATTTCTGACAGACCCACGTGCAAATCCTCTGACAGAGCCATACACCTGTGACTGAGATGACTGAGCAGCAAAGCAGAAATGGGCCCTGAGATCAGCTCCCTCAACAACTAGACCACACTGAGTGACAGCTTGTTTGTGTACTGAGTGACGTGCAGGATCTGGTTCAGAATCTCACAATGGAGTTGGTGCTCTGTGACAGTGACCGTAATGTACTTCAATTCAGTCCCCCCATAGGAGCAACAAAGGCCAAAAAATCCACCACAAGTGTGCTTAACTTCAAGAAGAACAACTCTGGCAACAGGGAAGCCCACTAAAAAGAAGCTAAAATGGGCCACTAAAAGAATTAAATTCTTCCAGGGAGTAAGAAGATCACTGAGCTAAGGGCACAGCAGCAGAGCATGCCCCATCCTTAGGGAAAGACTTCAGAAAGGGTGAAAGGAGACTAGCATGGGTAATCAGCAAAGGAAAAAAAACTATTAGAAATAAAAAGAATCGTTCAAAATACTGAAGCTGTGACTAAACAAAGTAAGAAGGACTGTAAACTAAAGGCTAAATATAAAACTATAATCAAAGTAACCAGAGTTTAAGGGTTAATTAAGTTCAAGGATCAGAATTTCCCCTAAATCTTTTTTTGACCACTTCAGTAGAAACAGATAATGACTACCATACAAAATGTCAAGATGGGTACTCATTTTTTTATTGATGTTTGCTTTAAGTAATCCTGGGGCTATTCCTATATAGACACTCTTGTTTGGTTGATTTGTTTATTTGGTTTTGTAAGAACAGGTTGGGGACATCAGCAAAGGTCTCCCTATCACTGAAGAAACTCGGTAAGGATTAACAGTACCAAAAGGGAGATCCATACTGTTGAAAAATACATGAAAGACACCTGGAAACAGGGATGAGCAATGAAGTTTGGTGATGATGTGAAGTTCTTCCAGGTAGTAATGATGAGGACCAGTCGTGAAGAATTGCCAAAGCAGCTGGGTAATAAAATTACCCCAGATGAAATTCAATGTAGATAAATGTACATGCACACTGGTAAGAATAAGCCTATTTCATGTAGAAGATGATGGGCTCTGAATTGATGTGGGGGTTATGTTAAATAGTTCCATGAAAAGATCATCTCAGTGCTTGGCAGTGCTAAAAAAAAAAAAAAAAAAAAAAAAAAAAAAAAAAAAAAAAAAAAAAAAAAAAAAAAAGGAAAAAAAAAAAAGGAAAAAAAAGCAAATCAAGTGTTAAGAGTTATTAGAGAAAAAACACACAACAAACAGGAAACATAATTATTCCACTATGTAAAGCCATGATTCATCAGGACATTGAAAATTATGTGCAGTTCTAGACATGTCATTGCAAAAATGGTGTTTTAGAACTGGAAAAGGTGCAGAGAAATGCAACAAAGATGACCAAAACAGCCAACAACTTCTGTACAGTGTCTAGGACTTGATAAATTTGAAAGGAGGCAACTTGAGGAGCTGTATTATAGGTGTACAAAGTCACAACTGCCAGCAAGGAGGTGGATGCTGACTGTGTGCTGTCTCCTACAGTGCAAGAACATGTGAAGGGAAGGGAAGAGAGAGATCAGAAAATCTCCTGAGCTGAAAATATTCAGAGACTATGAAAGTATTAGGGGGGAGATATTATATGCACTTGTGTTGGTTTTATTCTTCTCAGGCGGCTGCTGCTGACCACATCCTGTTCTGGGTGAATCCTTTCTTGGACCCAGTGTGGCTGGTCATGTGTGTGATCACACAAAAACCTTGCTTATCTAGACAGTTGTAGCATATCATGCTTGCAAATTAAATCATATTTTTTTGAGAAGATCAAGTATCAAAAATAAGATTATAGTCTTAATACTAAAGTAATATCATGATACTTTGTAATTAGTAACTCTTACTATTTTCCTGTAAGCTGGCTCCTAATCATGAGATTCAGTGTTGGTTGTGAGAGTCAGGACAGAGTAGTATCCTGACTGTGGGGCAGCAGTTAAATGGACAAGTTCAGTTGTGCATTTATCGAAACCACCTTTACAGCTTCTGAGGTGTTGCCTGTATTGCATTTCAACTTGTCTACAGGGTTTTTTTTATAATAGATAGTACTGAGAAACACATCTCAAGTATCTTCTCATGCTGCTTGATTTCATTGTAAAGAATCAGAATTCTGACACTACATATTTTATAATTAGGTTCCTTAGGAATGTTCTGCATGATTTTATTTGAAAATGCTGGCTGATCAAAAGTGTAATTTCTACAAAAGTGTATGGGGTTTAGAAACTTTTGTTTAGCTAGGTTTTTTTAAACTTTCTGATTTACAGGTGGTTTTTTTCTTGCATATAGAAACGTTCTGTGAATGAGGGATTCTGTAATTTGACCAGTCCTATCTGAGCCCCAACAAGGAGAAGGAAACATCCTCAAGTGGTTTCTGCAAGTTCTCTCATTTGTAGGTGACTGTTAAAAATGCCATAAAGTTGTTATTAATAGAATTATAGTTGGATTGATCCAAGATAAAGGATCACTATGCTACTCTTCCTAAGAAATTTAACAACTCTATAACAGTTCTTTTTTGCCTAGTACTCCACTAAGGTGCTATCTGCCTTATTTTAATTTTTTAGAACAACATTCAGGTTCTGAACTATCCCAATTTGATTAAACATGCCCACATTATTAGCCATTCTGTAAAAAAAATCTGCAAAGGAGCACACTGCCCTGAAGTCAGGCGCATTTGGCAGATTTCATACGAACTTGGTAGTAATTATGATCTCCATCAAGTGAGACAGGGAGTGAATAAGATATTTAACACTGTGTGATTTGACTGTGAAAACCTTTTCAACTTGTGGTTTCAGTTTCTGGGTTTCAGTGTTATTAAAATGTTTATGTGGATACATGTTAAAAGAAATAATTGTCCTTTCCTCCACACACACTATTTTTTTAATCTCAGGGAATTTTCTCTCTGTTTATTGTCTGCTTTCCAGAGATGGATGCTTTAACCACCATAGAGAGAGCAGAACCATAAATATCCCTTTCTAGCATAGGAGCTGCAGTTACAGGGTAGTGAAATCTATCTCACTCATATAGATGCAATCTATCTGCATCAGAAAATGACCCAGAATCTTCTACTCATAGTGACTAGACTCAATTATGTTTTTAATTTAGGTGATGTGATGCATATATTCCATGTGGTACAGGTCTTTCTTTGTAGTTCTTATATGAATAAATTGTTTTCTCTTTACTAAATATTAGATTCTTGTATGATTTATGTAACACTTGGGTTTTTAACATCTCTAGTTTAACTCAGTGGAGAGAGCCCCAAATACTCATGTATAGGCTATGTCAATACTCAGGGTAACTACTATGCCTGAACATCTTCTAAATTTTGTAATATCATTTTCTCATGATAGTCCACCAACCACCAGAAAGGCATTCTCAGAAAGTGAGGATATTAGCCATAAGATATCGAGACTGTTGTAATTATTAGGATAGAAGTCCTTTTAAAATCTCAAGGTACAACTTCTACAAATCTGAAAGTTACCTTACAAACTCTGAAGGGTAAAGGTAACAAGAGAATAAATTTGACAGTGTTTCATGTGCAATTGCACTCGATTCAGTCGGGTATGAGACTTCTGGGAAAGTTGTTATTTGTAATTATTATTTTAAAAATTGTAATCCATTACATAACAGTCATGATCTTATTTCTAGGTTGGTGTTGTATGAAGCTTATATCTCGAAGTTTAGTATTTACTAGATATGTTTGTGAGATCTATTAGTAGATCTCACGTCTTGTTTCATATGCCTTTCCAAGGTGCTACTTCTTGGAGAGAGGAGTAGTAGGAATGAGAGGGTAAGACCATTTTTTCAGAATGCTGGAGTAATGTCTCTAGTCCAGTCAAGAATACGAATGTGATTGATGACTTTGCAGTGATGTGGAGGGCAAAATATCAACATGCTGTAATAAGGATTTTTTGAAAGCTCAGAAATTTGGCACCTGTGATAAGCTACCATATCATTAAGAAATTAGGTTTGTTTTCCAAACTGCTCTGAAATTGAACGGTTCCTGCAAATAGTAGCTGTCCCAAATGTGTTTATTGTGAGCCTGTCTATACAGCATGTTACTGTGCCGTGTGGTGTGAACCTTGAAAAAGCTGATTCGGGTACCAGAAACAACCTAAGTGTGACAGATCCGTGGTCTCTGCATGCTTGAAAAATCCAGGTAAAGATGTCTGCTGAGATCTTGTTCCCATACAGCTAGGTTGTTTCCCTACCGAAGGCAGCTCACACGGAAAGCTTATGTGGTGTCTCTCCACTCTGCTACAGTCTATGAAGGAGACATCTGATACATGGAGTCTGACATAGCAAAGGACTAGGTGCTTCTTTCTTTTATTTCCATTTGGTTGGTTGGTTGGTTGGCTTTTGGTGTTTGTGTGTTAGTTTAGCCAATAAACATAGGTGTGACAACCCTTGAGATGTCCTCCCTCCCAGTTTTGTAATTACCATGTAATTATTTGCAGAGCAGACTGCAGGGAGGGAAGAGCATGCAGGGTGCTGAGGAGTTCAGGTGACTCCTGTTGGAGAAGATGGCTCTACGCTTCCTTCCTCACCCTTTTCAAGTCCACATTGAACTGTTACCATGACAGTTGTTTTTTCAAATATGAACGGTCCTCCCATTTCCTTCTGCTTCCTCATTCCCACAAAGTGTGGCATGATATTTCTTGAAAAAGCACTCTCACCACAATTCTTGTAATGCTTGTTTTGTGCTGCAGGCAGAAAGTGAGGAGGATGGAAGAAAGAAAGAAGGGGAAGCAAAACACATCTAATAATTCTGAACATATTTTTCTCAAAAAAAAATTATTGTAAAAATACTGCAAAATTTGGCAACTCAATGAATCTAGCATTAATTTCCTATCTGGGTTAGCTTTTAACAAACTCAGCTGTCACTTTCTGTATGAGTGAGAACATTTTTAGTACTGTGGACCGAGCTGGCAACAAGTAAGCAGTAGTGTGAGACCATCAGCGGGCGCGTGGGAGACAGCAGCAATTTGGGAAGCCTAAAAGAGTGCCTGTGAGGTTGGCAAAGGGAAATCAATGTTATAAAAAGCATAGTAAAAATCTTTCTGGTTGTAAGAGATATTGCTGGAACAACTGTGCTGCTGACAGCATAATTTGGTTTTCTATTCTTCAACAGTTTCTGATCTTTGTATGTTATCTCTAGGATTTAAAGACAATTTCTTTTTTTCAATGCATTTGGAAATATTAATCTTTGGATTGAGGTAGGAATTTTACCCATAGTTCCAGAGGGCCACTTATTTAACATCTGTTTAAAAACAAGGAGGAGAGCAGGATGCCAGTTTTTGGAATCTCATAACTGGATCAAAAGGTCACTGCAGAAAGGAGCATTTTAACAAGAAATACCCAGTCATGGAAAATTTCCAAATAAATTTCCCAATAATTATATGTACTAGACATAAAAACAGATTAATGGTATTGAATCAGTTTGTACATAAATATGAAGACATATGGGGTAGCGTGGTCACATGAGCCACCTGCACATTAAATACATTATTAACATGGTTGCTGAATCTAGTCTTAAGTATCAGAGCGACTCCATGCTGCAAAAGCCCCAGTGAAAGCATCTGTATTAGCACTTTGTGGCAGAGAGGCTTTGATCTCACTATTCCTAAAAATGAATGCACCGTTCTTGAGTAAACCATGCCAGAACTGGCACTCTGGGTGAAATCCTGAAGTCAAGAAGAATATTTTCACTGCCTTTAGTAAGGCCAAACTTTGTTGACTGATAACAACCAATGACAGAATGGAGAGTTGGAGTAACAAAGTGATAGTTAATGAAGGGTACCCTAGAGGGTTGAGCTGAACAACACATCAGAAACAAGGGGAAGTGTCTTAGTCTCAAGTCTGTTGTGCTGTTCATAATGCTGGTGTAGTCCTCTGGTACTCAGTGTGTCAGGATAATCTATACTGGGAGCAAAGTTAGGAAGAATACAGAACAAAAAAAGCAATCTCAAAAAAAGGAGTTTTAAAGAGAAGCTGTGACTCCAGGAAGATACATTCAGGCTTTCCTGAAGGGAAAGAGGTGTGCCAGAGATAAATAAGTTGGGATTATAAGAAACATGAAAGTCATAGAAAGGAGGGGTAGGGGGAAAGGGCTCACTGTTTCCGAGGCAAACACACAACCTCATTATATAACTCCTTTTACAACAGGACATTAATTGCCCATTAAATATATGTACTGTGGAAAGTAAATATTCATCTTTTTGTGACCCAAGAATGCATATCACTGACTGAAATATTTTAGTTTCTAATGAGAGATTGACAGTATCCTGTATAAGGAAAAAAAGGTGTTTGAATTAAAATATTTTTGCAGGGAACACTTTCACCACTCCAGTGATACATGGTTTCCTATTTCCTTCCTCCTTTTATGGCTCCAAAAAATCATCCTGTATTTCCTCAGTTAAATGTATGGAGGAAAAGAAGGCTGAACATTTTACTGAAATTTTCATTCATGCTACAGAAGGTTCTTGGAGGTGTGATTCTTAGCATGAGGTAAGACATATCTGTATCTGCCCTGTTTCATGTCATATTATACTCTAAGTACTAGGAAGATGAAAAGGATTACAACTGGAACTGTATACTTTACAGATCAATTGTTTATTATAAAATTGGTTTTTTTTGGTTCAGTTCCTGAAGTCAGAACCTGACTTCAGTATAATAGAAAAGATGATAGAAACCAAAATCACTGCAGTCATAAGAAGTATTCTGTGCTCTGTTTTACTTGAAGAAGCATACTTATTGAAGTTTCTTCTTTGTAATGAGATTGTTTACCTTTTTTCTGTTCAGATGCTACCACCTTATGGTTGCATGCTGTGGTAAAGACCAGGAGAATATTCAGAATTAGTGGAGAATATACAGAAGTAGAGTGTACTCCAAGGAAATGAAATTATATATAAATAGCATAAAGTACCTGGGAAAAAGGAGTCCTGTAATTTTTTGGTGAACTTGGTTTTCCTCCAGAAAACGAGCTGAAATGAAAATCTATCCCCAAAATCTACATTACATTTGTTACCATTTTCGGTTGTCTTCAGGAAGGACACAGTCCAGGAGGTCTTGGAGCCAGACTTCTAGAAATAGCATGCTGCTAGAGTCTGACAGAAAAAAATTAGAATACTATCTACTGGTTCTGTAGCTAGCAGGGTCATTCCCAGACTTCATAAGTGCACACACTCAAAGGAGAAAATTGTGATAAAGGGTTAATATACTGGTGAATACTTGTTTATATCTCTATATTGTTACCACTAGGGTGTTGATGAGCCCATATTTATCCATAAGCCTCTAATTTACTGCCACTTTGCCCATGGTGTTGGAGAACCACGTTACTTTCTAGTATCTGATTGGGAGAAGCTGACCAGAATTTTAACAGAATCATTAGAGCATTACAATGAGCTTTGTGCTGCAATGAACCATGTTCTGTCTGAGGTATGCCATACAGCACATGTAAAGTTTCCTTACTGTTGGTACATGTAATACGTGCCTTGGCAAAGTTAGTCACTGATGTGCGAGTTCATTTCAAGGTGACCCGCAGGATTATTAAATAACCTCCCAGCTTTAGGGATATGTGCTGAGTGCCCCCAAAAAAGCCAGGCACTAAGGACAGTTTTAATATGAACTGTAACCATTTTTACTTCTAATGCTTCCAGGAGGTCTTCACCCCCTGTGAATTGTTGGCTCCTCTCTCAGGATGACCCACGGACCTGCTACTGGTCATGTCAAATCCACTGTACGCAGACTGTGGTTTGACCCATCAAGGTATTTTAAAACTCCTTCTTACAATGTTACAGTAGTTACAAACATTTTATATTTTATATGAATAGGAAATCAAAGCTATTAAAAAAATAAAAAACAAACAGAAAAAAGCAAACTCTGCATGTTAGGAACCTACACAGAGCTTTATGAAAGAGATTTATTTAATGCTGTGAACCTAGCCCCATATTTTGCAAAGGGATCATGTGAGGGACCAGCTATCATCTGCTTAATATATTCCAAGGGGTCACCTCATGTAGCAGCAGCTACTACTATGCAGTTAGAATTCAGAGGGTTTTGAGAAGAAAATGAAGGAGGTAGACAGGTAGAGAGAATGTAAATTTGCTAAAACTTCTTTTGGAAGAGTTTCTGCATCTTACAGATTTTATTTTTTGTGCTGAAGTGCTGGCTTCAGCACCAGTTCAGTTCTAATTATTTTAATTATTTATTAAATTATTTTTTCCTCAAAATTTGATGGACAGTTACTGTGTCATTTAATTAGAGACTGGTCATACAAACAAGTATTTCTGTGTTCATTTCTTAGAACAAAATACTTATTGCTTTTGCTGGGTGTTCACTAATTGCATTCCACATAGTTTGAACAGTAAAATGGCCTTGGTCAGATTCATGTTGTATGTGTTGCTTCACCCTCTGTTTCTCATACAAATTTAAATTGGTATCAGCTTTGAATTGCTGGCAAGTGTTAACTCAAAAATCTGCACCTCTCCCATTTCACAGGAGGGTAAAATAAAAAAATATTTCTGTTCATTTTGGCTCCTTCCTTTCAGTTCCTCAAACCTAAACTGACTTTAGTATAAATTTAAATAATGTATCTTATAACAAAAACCTTGGTGCATCCAAAATTACCTGTTTATAACATTCTAAGGAAAATCATTTGATTTATCTCAGTACTAAATGATGAAGAGCTCCCAAGAAATATGTACAGACTTCATCCACTGGGACCCAAAGCAGAAAGCAAATTAGCTCTTTATCTTGTTTGAATTTTTGTTAATCAAGAAAAATTCACTTAATTACTGTGACAGGAAGCAGTGCATGTAGAAACTGCATTGAGCCTGGGGCAAGATGTCATACAGACTGAGATAGCTCAAGTTTGTTGTGCTGCTTCTCTCTCAGTAGAAGAGAACCTCCTCAATCATAGCTAGAACTTTATTCAAATAGGAATTTTAGTAAGTCAAATTAAAAAAAACATGAGTTTTCATGGCTATAAATGTTTATTTTGTATTAGCAACCTATAACAATTTTTTTCATCTCAAAAGCCACAGAACAAAGAATTAGGCAGCAGAACCTCACCTCTTCTTGAGATCCAGACAACCCTGCTGCTACTCAGAAACTGCCATCATCCTCTAACTGTATTAGAAAGTAGTCTTAGATATGTGTATCAGGAATGAAAGCAGAAGAGCTCTGTTGCTCATTAACAGAGAAAGCTAGAAGCTAAGTGGGTTAGCCTAGAGGCAGAATGCTGCTGACAATTATACTACTTTAGGTTAATGTTAAGGTAGAACGTAAACCTTTGTGATGTTGCTTACAGTTCCGCAGTTCTAGTATTTCGTGTATTCTCGTTGAATAAATAAGAGTAATTCTTCCTTCACAGCATTTTGACAAGGATTGCCACTGAGGGGAAAAAAAACCCAACAAACCAACAAAGCCCAAAAATTAGTTCTATGAGCAGGAGAGCAAAGCCAGATTTTCTATCAATTTATGTCCCAGGGTTGCACTTCCATCTGGGTTCCAGGAAATATAGTAACTGGTAATTTCAAACTGTGGCCTTCCCTGTATCTGGACATTGTCCTTTTTTTTGTTTTTTTTTTGGTTTTTTTTCTACATGGCTATGTGGGATTTGGGGTTATTCTGAAAACTTGGATGAGCCTAACATCTCTGTGACCTTCCCCCCGCTCAGTTTTTGTTGCAATTGACTAGTGAAAATCACCAACTTTGAATCAACAGGCAAGTATGAAGTATGACTGAATGAGAATGGAAAGAAAGTAAATTAGTTTCCCCAAAGAAACTGCATTTAGAAAAGTTGAATTAACACAAAATGTATAGTAGGACAGTCTGATAGTTCAAATATCTTAAGAATGCCTTCTATCAAGTAAAAATTAGTCCTATTTTTATAATTATCTAATTGGCTGAATTCTTGAGACTTTCTTGGCAATGCTTTCTTAATTGGAGTTAGAAGTATTATCAAGCAAAGTCTATACTGTTTAGCAATCTTTCACATCTCAGAGGAAGTTCATGAAATCTCCAGACTTAAGCAGTGGTCAGCTTATGGATTTTGTTCTTATATTGCAACAGTTCATGTGGCATTGCTGACTCCCAAATACCAGCAAGGGGGGAGTGTCTGCTTTTTACAAAGAATGACCCCAGTCAGGTTATGTGTTAGCAGTGAAATTAAAGTTCAACAGCAGATTGTAGAGTTTCTTTCTGTGTTAATGGTTGGATTTGATACTCTTGGAGCTCTTTTCCAATCTTAGTGATTTTATGATTCTTCTCCCCATCACTGCAAGTTGCAAGTTTTGACCCTGGAATACTGCCCTGTGAATTGTCTGGTTTCATATGTAGGCTGTTCTTTTAAGTGAATTCCATTGATAAGCAATGTCAGAAAGTACGTGAAGAAGGCTTGTCGCCACATGTGTATATAGTTTCTCATCTGCTGTTTTCTTTTTTTTGTTTTTTTTCTCAGTCTTTATAATGAATGCTAATTTAATTTCCATGTCCGTGTTGTTTGGGCACCTATCCCAAATTCAGACCAGCATCAGTAACCCTATTGCACAAACCTATCCCAATACAGAGCAGAGATCCATGACAAGGGGTGTGCAGCCCAGGCAGGAGGTGAAGGCTGCGGTGTTGAGCAAAGCACAGTGAGAGGCAGCAGATTCCAGTTCTTGGCTCTGTAAGATTCAGCACAAGCTGGGAAGCCTCCACCTTGCAGACAGGTGATATGGTACCAGACAACTGATGAGGTGAAACCCAAATGCCTGTCTCTTGTCTCCTACTGAGTTCCTACTAGCACAGTTTATCTGTAATTTAGGAAAGAAACATATAATCTTACCAATTGCCCTGTAAAAGTTGTCAGCTCCTTGTTTACACTGTTTCATGAAATAGATAATATTTCAAGGTTACTTGTGACTAGCTTTTGTTCTGCAGTGATAGGGAATGTTGCTTCTAATTAACTCATCATCTTCATCAAAATCAAATTCTTCAAGTCCATGTGACCTGCATTACAGAGAAATTAACTTCAAGTATGATGCAGTAAAAGGAAGCGAATATTATTTAATCTGTTGAAAATTCATTGAAAATTGAACTTCACCATATTTTGACTGACAAAGTAAAAATTTTACAACTTTCTCAAAATATATGGTCAGTAAAACCATAGTGGTGTTAATTTCTAAATTATTTTTACATTGATAGAAAGGCTTCAAAGATAGATCTTTTCCTAGGAATATGTCTAGAATTATAGAAAGTAAAATAAGTATTTTATATTTACAGTGCACGGTAAAATATAGTCAATGATGAAAGAATACTATGTAATGGAGTCCAGAATATCAGAAATAAAAGCTGCAAAGATTTTCTGCTTTTCTTATCAGCAAAATTCTGTAATCAACAAGTTTACTCCTGTATGTTTGATGGGTGATAGTCTCTCTCACAACACCGTGCTGAAGGCAATGCTGATTGAAGACTGATTCTCCTGTCCTCTTGGTGTATTTGTCTGTTTTTTACTTTCGTTTTAGAAACAGGTACCATTATAGTGTGTCTGTTGAATCTCTTACAGTTGTTTTGATATGCAGCAAATATCCACTCAAAAATCTCAGACTAATGGAAACCAAAATGCCTTATGTTGGTTTTGAAAAATTTCTAAAAACCACAAGCTAAGTTTCTAAGTATTCTGAGCTCTTTGCTCTGGAGCTGGTAATAATTCAGCTTCTTGGCATGATATTATTTTGAAATTTTCAAAATATTTTGATTATCTCAAAACTAATCCCTCTGCTTCTTCTTTGGAAAAGTTTGAAAATGTTGCTAGTAAGCCAAATTTATTTTTTTGAAGGATAGAATCTCTGATAAAATTGCAACCCTGATTTTTCCGTCCTGCATCAGACCTGCTCTAAATACAGTACCCTTGTGATAGAGGTCAGATCTGTGAGTTCTCAGACAGTCTGAACATATTGTTAGATCTTCCTGTCTTTAAACCATGGATTTGAACTTTGATCACAGACAATTAAAAGAAAGTGAAAATCTTAACAGCATAAATTTCAAAATCTGAAGTGGCCTTGCAGAAGTCCTTTAAGGATGCTAGACACTGTATCCTTTTAAGGGACTGTAAGGTTCTCATATGCAACCACAATGGGCCAGAAGACTTGATCTGAGGAGACTGGATTGTCTGTGTCTGTAAGCAAAACATGTTCCTCTTTATTTTTTTCTTATTTCCTGCTGAATTGTGTAATGGACATCCTCAAAGAAAGAACAGGGACAGACTCTGTTGTGATAAGAATTTATATTTATCCTTCTGTCTCTGAAATTTTAACTCATGCCTGCAAAACTATGGTTTATGTGAAGTTTCATGAAGTGGCTTTAATATGGCAACCTCGTGGCAGGATAGCACTTTGTGTGGAACCTCATGCGTAGAGGACAGAATTGGAAAATGGTGGCTGGAACTATCAGAGAAAGGCATGAGTCCTCAATGAAAACAAACTAATGGCAGACAAAAGATAAAATCTTGCCCAGCAGCAGTCATTTCTGTATTTGCTTTCTGCTTTGAAAACAGGGGTTTAGTTTAAAAAAAAAAAAAAAAAAAAAAGACATTGTTAGTTCTAACTCAGGATCAGGAAGATCAACTGGACATTAATATGAAAAGTTCATATTTGTACCTTTCCTGTGTATACTGCTACTTGATATGGATAGACAAAACTCCTGTGATATCTACATTCTCAAGGAGAAAAAATCAACCATCATCTTCCCTTGCAGATGTACACGCAATATAGAGGCACCCGTTAAAATTGCTCACTTACAAGGTGGCCATATTCTGGCACCTACCTTATTCAAAATGTGAAATCACAGCTTCCCTGACTGGCAGTCCTGTATAGAACAGGTACTCTCTCATTATTCTTCGAGCCTGTTCTGATCACTAACTCCGAGTTTAAAACTGAAGAATAGAGACACTTCTTTATCTGATAATTTCAGCAGGCAGACACTGTAAGTATTGCATTATTTTAATCTAGAAACAACAATAAAAATTTGACTTGTTGACCCTATTGTATGAAAAATCATTCAATCTGGAAGCTGAATTGGAAAAAATCTTATTGTATTGAGAATTCAGTTTGTTTTATAAACTCAGTAGCCTCTCTGTCTTTTTTTAAAATTATATAAAAATTATATATATATATGTAAACTTGAGTTTTACCTTTATAATCAAGACGATTTTTACACTTATTTAATCTCCTTTCTACCTTCCCCCTCCCCCCAACAAGAGTATTTTACTGCTTTTCTTCTGTCTGGTTGTACATACATTCTACAATTGCTGCATTTTACTAGAACATTTAATGATCCTAATGGAAAATATTTGTGATAGAAAGTCGTTCATTATTATATAAGGGCAAACACTATGGATTATAGTGTAATCAGCAAGCTGCTCAGGAAACAAAATGCTTGCTCACGTTTTTTGGGTAGCGGTCCCTGTCTTTGTGGCAATGGCTGCATGTTCCAATTGTTAATTACGCACTGCCCCCTAGGGACTCCCGCCGCGCTGGGGCCACCCGCGGGCAGCTCCTGCGGCTCTGGGGGCTGGTACCGACTGCATTTCGCGTAGGCAACTCTTCACTCCCCTTCACCTTTTTTTGACCTTGATAATAACTTTTAATTTCATCCTATTCGTGCCATAATGATATGACTTGCTTTTTAACTCCTTCCAGGTTTCGGTTTTTTTGTTTGTTTGGTTTGGTTTGTTTTTTTTAAGTTGACTGTTAATATCAGTGGTTTACAGCATTCTGTGTATTTTCAGTACACAGATATTTGGATTTATATATGAAGTTTTCTCTACATTATTTGAATGGGATGGTAGCATTTTTTAATGTTTTTTCTTTTATTGTTTCCAGGAGATGGGTTTTCTTTTCAATTTTTTGTTAAAAAGGAGCTGGGTGAATTTCCTTCTTAGAGCCACGAGTTCCTTCGGTGCTGAAAGACAGAAGCTGGAGACTGCAGTACTTTGCACAGATGTCAGATACATGATGAGTGATTTCTTATTGATGATGCAGTGGTTTCAGGCAAATAGTAATAATAATGAGAACAGTGATAAGGACACATTTCCTTTGACATCACTCCTATAGCTGAGATGAGATGTCCACGGAAAAGTTTTTCAGAAAAAAGAAGAATTTTGCCAAAAGTATTTGTGATCAAAACGGTTTGGAAATATAAAATAGGATAAAATGGGCAAAGGGCAGTAGGTTTTGAATAGGCTTCATCAACAGAGGGGAGAGGTCATCTGGGAAGATTAGTTATAGGATCTATTAAATCACCTCTGTGACACTGTTGGAAGAAGCTGTTTAACATAATCATGTGCAATCAGTAAAAATGTTGTTTATTACAGAGCAGTTTTGATTGTCATATTTGATATTATTATGTAAGATGGTATAATGTAAAGCCATACACATTTCCCCAGTACAAATTATCTGCATTTATGATTTAGGGTGTTTTTCTGACAACTTTCAAAGTAAAAAATTATTGGGAAATACCTCTCCAAACCTATTTTCACTAATACATTTAAAGACTTGCATACAAGCTTTTCTTTATACTGTAGTTGTAGACACAACTGATACAGAGTTTATATATCAACTAGTCCTGTATCCTATACCTTTGTTTGAATTTGATTATCCTTCTTAATGACACAATGCCAGCCATTTCTTTGAAGTGCTTATCATTCAGCGATAAGGATCTACAAAAAAGGATTATCTGCAAATTTGGTCTCTCCAGTTTGGAATTAGACTTCTCTCTGCATTTTTTCTTTTATGTGAAGTGGAGAACTATATCATCACTTCTGTTTCTCGTATACTTATGTCTGTGGATTATCTCAGGATGAACATGCCAAATCAGAAGTTTGGATTTGGGCATAGTTGCAGGATGGGTTAGAAGTTGACTGTTGTGTTTCATGAGGGCTAGTTAGAAAATTTGAGGGTGATGGAATCTTCACTGGGGTGTTTTGTTGGGGTTTTTATTTGTTATTTGATTTTTCATAAGTTTTTGGCACAAATTAGTATCTTGCAAGATACTAGTTTGTTATTTTCCCTAAATTTTACTTATTTCCAGGTCATCATCTTGTGAGGATGCATGTTCTTGTACCACGAAGTACAGTAAATTTCTAGATAAACTAAGTCAACAAGATGATGGCAAAGTACTTTGAAATCAGTAAACTTTACTCAGTCTTAAACGTTGTAGTGCTGCTTCCATAGTGGTGCATAGTTGTGGGACCAAACTTCTACTAGCAAACAACCAAATTGCAGCAATTTATAAATGTCTCATTTTATTATTTTCTCTAAGTTTACCTTGTCCATACAAAGTAATATCATATGATGAATATAGAGCTGTATCTTTAAAATTTTACTTCCTTGTTATGTCTTACTTTGATTTAATTCAGAATACTCCCTGCATATCCTTTTACCTCCTTTTTGGTGATTTATTAGATGGCATTAGCATGTGTTGGCTCTTGCTTTCAGTTTCCCTGCTTATCTGGCAGCCAGAAAGAGCTAGAATGAGGTACAAGTACAAGTACATACTTTTGGAAATCATTCTGAAGCATAATATATTGAAATGTTTTATAATGAATCCTTGTTTGCCAGGAAAATATTCAACCATGCCAGAAAATTATCTGTGAGGAATAAGCACTTTTCTACCCCCTTCTTTCCTCCCTCCCCCCCCCACTCCCCGCTTCCCAATTTGTGTTGCTTGGAAGAGGAGACGAAAAATGGCACAGATGCATGCAGTATTGCACAAAGAGTATATATGGACATTTCAGTCACTGATATTTCCCCATTTTCTGATGCTAATGTAAGATATGTTGGTTTTGCATTTGTAATTAAGATGAACAGATGGTGAAGACTTAGTTTAAAGTAATACTGTACATCCATTAAAATAATCTCTGCTGACAGTGATTCTTTACTATAGCAAGACTTAATTGCATATATAACATGTGTACATCAGAAAGAACTCGGTCTTTAGCCATTTGCTCCATTAGGACAATAGTAAGACAGACGTCACCAAAACAGAATTTGTCCTGGAGACTCTTAAGAGTAACAGATGTATCTCTGCTGACAATATTGACTTGCTTTAATTAATGAACACTTTATGAATAAAAGAAAATATAATTTCAGAAAATTTGAAGGATTTCTTTTGAAAAAAGGCACCCATGTATTGCAGGAGGAATACTCAGGACCATGACAGAAGCAAATTTTTAACAGATAAATTTGATGTTGCTTACACCATTTCTCTCATGGAGCAGTACATGTAATTTGTGGTGTACTTTGGCAAGCTTTATAGATGTGTCTTTTTGAACTACATTTGTTTTAAATTATGTGTATTGTGAAGGGTCTGACTGAAGCAAGTCCTTAAGCTATTATGAAGCAGAAGCAGACCTCTTCATGTTTTCATTTTTCCATAGAAATTATACAAAATGTCATTTTGCAAATTGTTTATATATGGGTTATACAAAAATATCATTATATGTTTTCACCTAAGATCAATACTTCACAGGAAATGGAACTTCAGATTGTATTTTCAAAGTGAGTATCTATCCTTCACCTGTTGTATAGAACAGCAAGAAAGTTGTTGAGCAATAATATTTGTTTTTCACTGAAAAGAACATTTAGAGAAGTGATTGTGTATTTATAATTCACCCCTTTTTCTGATCACTTCTTGACCTACCTATCGTCCCCATATTGGTAACTATTTTCTGTGATAATGAAATCTTACCAAATTCTAACCTCTGAGGATATAGTTTGGCAGAAATATCTTCCTTCCTTCTCCCAAGCTTCTTGTGTGAGAACATATATTTTACTATTGTTGTGATTACCAAAAATTAAGGGTAATTAGGGTTTGATGAACATTTTTGAAATTTTTTTTAAACTAATTTACATTTTCTGTCATGCCAAAACTACCAGCAGAGTTGCTATACAGTGACTGAGCAGGTCTTTGCTGACAAAAACGGTTGTTCCCACTAGTTTCCCAAAATCAGTGAATCCCCGTCCTTTGTGATGTGCTTCATCTGTTGAAGGCCTGGGCTCTATACTCTCTCCTCCTCAGCAGTTGAGAATGCCTTGGAGACTGTATTATGTCACACTCTGGTTTAAATGTCTTCATTTTTCCCTGTTCTACTTGTTTAAAAATATTTAGATATTTATTGAAGCTTAATCTTGAATGCTGAGGCCCCATTTTCCACAAGTACTGCAAACCTCAGGTTACTGAGTCATTTTCACCATGTTTCAGAATATTTAACTGCATTGAATCAAGTGGAATAGCAGTAGCAGGAGAGATTGAGAGAGTCTTTATCCCAAAATATGAAAACTCTGTAATACGGCAGTTAAACACTCTTCCAGGGGATATGGTTCAAAACCCCTCAGACAAAAGAAAGAATTGAACCAATCTTTTTCTATTAAAATGGCCTGTAGGGTAAAGGAGAGAAGTACTGCTTTCTTTTAATCAATACATTAGTTTTCTTTAAAATGTCTGAAATTAAAATTAAATATTTATCTTGAGTGTATGTACCTCCTTCCCATCCCCAACTAAAACCATTTAAAAATAATTTGAGCAGGAGCTGGGAAAGGATAAGGTTTTGCAGCCACACTGATAGTCTTTTGTTTGAGTAGATTTCATTCTGGGGACAGAATTAATTAGACCAAATAGTCCTGTAAATATAGCTGAGGTATATGGGTAATGCTTACTGATAAAGGAAATAAGAAAGAGGAGGAGTGAGACAGGCTGGGAGCCAAGGGACCAAAAAAAAAGCTGCAAGTTTTACAAAACATTCATTTGTCTAATTTGCTTAACATAATAAAGAAGGGATGAGTTTATTTGGGGGGGTTAGCAGAAGTGATTGATTAGAGGAGTATTATATTTTCTGGATATGGGATGAATAGTGTCTGTGAATGGATATAGAAAAAAATATCTCTACAAAATTAGAATGATCCATAAGTCATAGGATGCAGAGCACAAAATACCAACACACTAACATACAGAGAAAGGCTTTAAACAATAACTGAGTAAATCTTGGAAGAGTTCCAAAGAAATAGGGAACAGAAAAGGAACTACATGCAGAATAATGGGGTTTAGACAATAGAGATAGTGCAGCAGACACTAGTGAATGGAGTATTAGAGCTCTTTAATTATAATAATTACCTAAGTTTAAGGTCAAGGCACCTGTGCATTGCTGTCTGCGAGAAACTGATTAAAAAATTAGAAGTAGCATTTAATTTCCGTGATACTATTTCCAAAAATTCTCTTAGAAATTTGGGTATTGCCAAGATTATTACTTATTATTTGTACTGTACCTAGAGACATTGACTGAAATGGATCCTATGTTGCCACCCCAAGATCACTGACATCAAGATTGACTCCCTTATCACTTAAAATAAAAATATAAAATGAAAATTCTCCACAGGGAGGAAAACCATGAAAAATGAAGACTATCACATCTTATTTTATTCTGCTTTCTCATTTAAACTGAGTGTGGAAATGAAAGGCTTCTTATTGTTTCCTTGAATAATTCAGAGTCTATTCCTGATTTGGAAATTAACTTTATAGCTAATCTGATGGTATAACCTCACATTTGCTGCAGGGGAACCCTATCAGAGCAGTCAAGGTGGATCTTGTCACCCAGATGTGGAAGAAGCTCACAGAGTGTTGCAAAGTATCTCTGACTAGAAACAACCTCCTCACATAATTCCAGTTATGTCCATGGCTGTTGGAGGCTCTGTCCTGATTTCTGAGCAGGAGAATGCCACTGAGTATCTTGAGCTTCTGCGACACCACATCTGGTTGGGGTGTCACACCAGCGTCTGCCAGCAGCCTTTGGTGCCACACATTTCAGTATTTTGCTTGCTGTCTGCTGTGTTAGATAAGCTCACATTTGAAAAGGAGCAGGCAGAGATCAGTGAGTTGCATATGCAGAGAGAAAGATTACTTTTCCCCTTTTCCCTCTCCCTCAAGGTATAAGTATTTGGAGTTGGATTGCAGGTGGCAAAGGAAAACCAGTCTCAATAGGGATGGATATCAGCATTTTCTGCTGAGAATGTAGAGGAGATTCGAGTGAAGAATGGATGTTGAGGGAATTAGGGAACAAACAAAAGAGCAAGGAGGAAGGAATAAAAGAGAAGGAGGAAATATTGGAGGTGATGGAGCCAAGGTAAGGACATGTGTTATAGAGAAAGGCATTTCTGTTATTTCTAACAAGAAGAGAAAGTGAGTAATTGAAAGGAAGTCATAGGAGAGGACAGGAGGAAACCTGGAAATAGAAAAAATGAAAGCTGACAATTTCGAAGTGAATTGCTGTACATTTATTATAAATATTGCTCTGCAATGACATTTCTGACAGAAGAATATTTCTATTCCGGTAAAAAATGGAAATTTTTATAAAGGGGTTTTTAAATGAGTGATTTCTGATAAAATACATATGGAAGTGTCAGTATACATTTTTGTTTTAGAAAACAACCCTGATTTCGAAATTTTAGTTTGTGGTTTCTTGACTTTCTCTCTCTTTGCTGCTTCCTTTCTTTTTCTTTTCCCTCATTCTAACAACTCAGATCTGCACCATCCTCAAAAAGAAGTGTGTACTAGAAGGAACAACTGAAACTTAATTTTGACAATCTAAAAAATTTCAAAAGTGTAGAAACATCTCACAAGTGTACTTAAAAGGAGGAAGGAACTGTTTTTGCAAAAAGTCACACAAAAGCATAAAAAATATAGATTAAAATAAAAACAGTAACATTTGCAATTTAAGTGATATGTCCAAAAAAGCTTCTTTGGGGAAATGAAGACATTTTCTACTTTGTATTTCTTATATCTCTGGGCTAAAAAGGAAGTTTTGAAAGGACATTAAAACAAAAACAACCTTTCTGACCCTGAAGCCAGTGTCAGTTGTGGCTATCATTGCAGAGGGAGATGTTTTCTCTCCAGCTGAGGCCTGTACATTTCAATTGTACATGTTAGAGATAGAAATGTCATGAAAGAAACAGAATTAATGTTTTTTACCGTTGTACGTGCTCACTCCCTCTTGTGCTTTCACTAGTTATGGGGTCATTGTTTACATTCTCATTTGAGGTAAAATGTGCTAGTGGTGATCAGTGGAAAAAGAAGTTCACAGAAGAATTGAGAAAATGAGGTGCCTGTGGTGAAATTCTGGGTAAAAGCACAAAATTAACTGTCATCCAAGCCAAAGAAGATGAGTAATGCCAAGTCAGTACCACCATAACTCTGATTGAAGTAGTGAAAGAACATTGAAAAAGCCTGTTCTAGGTGAGAACAAGCCTGAAGATGAGGAAAACGATTAGAAGGTGAGAGGATGGAAAGCTTTTAGTGAATCAAAAGCACCTATCAGCACTAAATAAATAAATAAATAAATAAATAAATAAATAACAGTGAAGAAGAAGAGCCCTTCTTTTTCTTTAATGTTTTGGTCAAATAAAGGAAAGTCTTGCAGTTTTGTTTAATGGTATCTTGTGAGAGGGGTGTCTATAATGTGAAAATATGGCAAGAAATCAGTAACATTTCACAGTTAGAATATTGTTACAATAAAAACCGGGACCAGGGCTGATTGTTTTTAATATGATTAAAAACTGAAAGTTTGACTAAAGCAAAAAACTAAAAATAAAGATCATTAGGATTATTTGCTTTATAATAGAATCTGAAAACTTCAAGATGGAAGGTTCTGTGAATTAATATATAAGCATATTTAGAAGCAGATGCTGCTTTAAAAAACTTACAATATAGAAACAGAAAGAAGTAAAGGGATGGGAGGAAGAACAGAAAAGGGAATTAACATACTTTCCTGCAAAAGTTTATCATGGAAATTATTAAAAAAATATTATTATAAAAACAACTGGACAGTTTCCAGACTATCTAGAATCATTGGAAAAGCTTTACTGGAAACTAATTAATGTGTCTTGCATAATATCTGCTTTGGTAAAGTGATTGGACTATTTTTATGTTTCTTCTAGCAGAACATTTTTTGACTGGAGAAGAAAAGAGTGCTGGTCTTCTGATTCCAGGTGGGCCAATATCTTTCAATTACACCACACTGGCTTTTTTAGGGGGAAATAATGGGGAATTTTGACTGTCCTTGCAGTTGCATTGTGAGCTGCTTATCCACCATAGTATGCAGCTATTTGATAAAATAGTGCAATTAATTTAAATGTGTCTATCTGTGCTAATAATTTCTACCAGAAGCAAGAAAAGATCATAATGTGGCCCTTAGTTAGTTTGGGGGTTTGGGTGGAGGGGTGTGGTTTCTGCCCTAGATGTTATTTTTTCTTGCACCTAAGAATTTAATTTGGAAGGATCTTTTAAGGAAGAATTTACTTATATTTGTAGAGTGCTCTGAGATTCCAAAGTTAGAAGTGCTAAAAACTTTGAAAGGTCTTGTTACTCTTCCCCGTAATTAACATCACTGTGATGGGATGGGAATTTGTAGAGTAGGCTGACAGTTCTGTGTAATGATCTTATATTGTAGATGACAATACTTGTGCTTTCTGGTGATATTTGCATTGTTTAGCCAAGGCAAAGTAGAGAACATCTTTTTTTTCTACTGGCATGGAATTACAAGGGTTTGGCAAGGCAGATTTGAGAGAGAATGGCTGGCAAATTTTTTATTGACAGAATTTGTCAACAGTTAAAGGTGAGAAAGGACAATAAATGGGAATGATGAGAGCATTTTTTTCATTTTAAAATTGATGAATAACTTCTCTAGGCAGAAATACAGCAGAATGAATTGTAATAAACACTGTGTTTTGGTAAATTATCTTTGTTAGTGAGGAAATATCAATGAGGTATTCTTTTTATATGCAGAATCTAGTTATAGGATGCCTCATAAAAGTCATCCTTTTAATCCTTTTATAAAAGTAAGTTAGGGAAACTATACTTCAGATCACAATGTTTCATTCTCTTTTTGCTTCTGGAGAATAAGTTTGAATGGCAGAAATGGAAAAATCATATTCTTATTGATTCTGAATGGTACTTAAGAGTAACTCCCTCAGTTTCAAGTTGGGGTAAAAAGAAAAGGTTTGTATGTGATTGAATTTAGCCACTGACTCTCTGCAGCAGCTCACTTGAGTAGACCAGCTAATGCAAACAGCTCTGTAGACCTGAGCAAGGCACCCTTCTGCAGGGCAAGGGAAGAGGTTAGATGTTTTTGGAAGCTGGAATTAAACTTTATGTCAGTCATGCCAGAACGCAACATGAGCTGAGTACAGTTCTCTGTCTTTTTTATTAAGGTTCCCAAAGATACTGGCAAAATATTATAATTTCTTCTTTTTAACCTCCAAGTTCCAACATAACTCCAGTGTTGTTTCCAAAGTAACATGTCCAGGCACACTCCTTAGCATAGTTCTGAAAATTGTAGGAGATAATTTGGTAAACTTACAAATGACAAGTTTGACATTTGGGATGATGTTGAGATAGTTGAATACAACCACCTCTAACTCTATATTGTGAGCAGTAATAAAAATATACTTTTATGAGGGAAGTGGACAGATACATGGGACTAGTTCTACCTTGTTACTGTAAATGCATTGAGTTATACAAGTGTAAAGGCAGCATTCAGGAGAAAAATCAATCTAGAGTATTTTGAAAGCACATACAGTCTCATGAGTTTTATGCTGCTGTGTTGCTAAAAGTAATTCAAACACTTCTGGCATGGTATTTTTGTACCGCTCCCTGGGCTTTTAGCAAGGAGCAAACATACACAGGTTGTCGAGTTTTTTCCTGGTGTGGAGACTCAAACCAAGGAGAAGGAATGTTAACTTGGTTTGAGGTGGTTCTGTTTCCACCAACCAGATTTATTTTGCCAATTAGAATCACGGTGAGAGTCACTATGAGATGATGCTGAAGAGAATGTTCAGTGGAAAATGCTTCACCTATTTGTTACAATTCTCCCAGCAGGTGTTTAGTTGTAAAACAGTATATAACATATAGAATAACCTAGAATCTCTACCAGATGCTTATTCACCTATGATGTTGGCTTAAGTGAAAATACAGATGACTGGACCAAACTTGATGTTTGTAATGTCATTAGTCATAGGAATAAATGGGATTCTTCATGGTTCATTTTCCTTTAAAGATAGGAGGAAATAAAATTCAAATGAGTTAATGTTGGAGGCTTAGGATTTCCTGTATTTTTCTAGAAACAGTTTTACATAATTTTTTTCAGGCTTTTGATTAACGGGGTCTTTAAAATCCTGACTAATTAAAAAAGGACATAAGTATATCCTGTTTCGTGTGGTTTTAAGCATAACGCTCTAACTTTTCCATAATAGTTCCTCAAGACTTCCAGTGTGCTTTAAACCATTTGTCATGCATTTGTTTGATTATCTGAGCTCTGCAGTTGGACTTTTTCTTTCAAATTAATTCCTTGATTTGTGAGATGTCATTGTGTTAGATTCCTGCTTGAACCAGAAAGTACAGCATTTATAGCAGTGGGACTCATGGTAGAGCACCCTTGCCTAACAGCCAATGTCTGATGTACTTCTCTATGCTGTGCTGGGCTGAAAAGAAGTAGTTAGAACCAAAAATTCACAGCCTCAGTGGTTTTAGCTCAGGTACCAAGGAAGAGTTACATGGCAACAGTTCACAGATAGGTGAAAAGGTTTTGCAAAGTAAAATGAGAAGCATGCCTTAAGGAGTGTGTTTGTTAGTCTTCCAGCAGTTCTTTCTATAATTCTCATCTGCTTTAGATACTTTTTGTATATTTAGATTTTGTTCTCTGACAGATTCTGTTCAATAAGTGGTAGAAATCGCAGATCTGAACAAAGAGTTTTCCAGATGCTACTAGCTTTTACACTAATGGCTGTGTAAGATTTTCCCTGTTTTCCTTCTCCCTTGTCCTACTTCACTTTTTGGCATTCCTGTGGCTCATCTTTTTGATATACAATATATTTCCATGGTGCATTTGTATGCTTGTCCACTTTTTGAAATTTCATTTCAGCTGTGCTACAGTATACTTGCTGTGTATATTGTACATTGAGAATCTATTGTCCTGTCTTTGTAATTTGATCTTGATTCCACTCCTTTCCAAGATAATGTAAACTCCATGTTATGACCTTCTCACTCCCTTTCAGCGTTTCTCCAGAGTACTGATCAATACCTGCTGCTTTCCCTTTATTCAGATGATGGATAGTTTTGGATAACTGTGTAATCTTTGCTGTCCTGTTCACCATCAGATTCTCCAAGCACTGACCTTCATACAGGAATTCTTCAGATGGCATCCAGGAACCATGATGGTTTCCAAATACTAAAGGAAGTCCTGATAGGGTTTCTTGTTATTTATTTAGATTTCCTGAAAGAGAGAAGGCAAAGCATAATAGAAGCGAAACATTTTGAGTTCTGACCTCTTGTAGGGTTCCATAAAGCTTCACCAGCTGAGTGTCATTTGATCCCCTTCTATGTTTCTGTAATCTGTACTTGACCTAGTTTTAAGTGTGATCCAACACTTTTCTACAAGTGAGTTACACGTGACTAAGTGTTTAAGTATTTACAGGAGATGCCTGAGAAAATAAGGTGTTTACTGCCCAAAGAATGTAAGTCTGGTGTTGAAGCTGCTTTCTGGTGCTCTGAAGTGACTCACACAGAGTCAGAAATGACAAAAATCTTCAGAGGAATTTTTCTTAATCCTGCAGAAAGCCTCCCCTTTTTACTCTGAGAAATCAAGAAAAGCAGATTTGTTCTTGCCACATAGTTAGCCAGAGTCATGACATTGATACTAAAATGGAAGGTAGAATACACCTACTTATGCTTAAAGTTAGGACCAACAGAGTGCTATTTTGAACTAAAGGAAGGAGAAATAATGAGCAATTCTTATTTTGTGAGGGAGTAGGCACTGACCAGATAATGCTAAATCTGAATGCAACAGCATCCAGCAGAGAGGCTGCTGGAATTGCCGAGGCACAGGTTGGTAACCAGGAGGAACTGACAAATCTGAAAAAAGGTGAATGATTTCAAATGAGCACCAAACCTCCACAACACCTCTAAGACTATTCTCTAAAAGATCATTTTGAATTGCCTTTTAAAATGTCTTGTGGGTTTGGTTTTTGTGTTTTTTTTTTAATTCCAGATCTATGCAACACGCATTAATTTTTAGAGCTGTCCCTTTCTATTGTTTCTCCTTACTCTGTGCATTATGTGTGCTTGCATCCAGCTGTGACTTGCTGGGGTGCCTCATGGATTGGTCTGTACAGTAGAGTCATGAAGTATTTATGACTAGATCCTAGATGGATAAAATTGCACCAATATCTTATGATGAACACAAAATAGACAGCATGTCATAAATATGACTGAATTTACTTAAAATAATTGAACTGATAATACGAAATAGTACCAGACTCGATGAGACCCGCTGAAACAATCTTGATTTTTACAGGACTTTGTCAGCATAACTTCTTAACATTCATATTAGAAAACAGCAAATAAAAACAAAAAGCAAGTTTCTGGTGGAGCGTGTGTGCTAATTTTTAGCACATTGTCCTGTCAGATTTGTTCAATTTTGTTTTTGCTTAGTCTGTCTGAAAGGTGCCAAACTGAGAGTAGTGTGGGAACTACACATTATGCGCAGTATGGGACAAAATGATCCACATGCTGTCCTTTGAACACACACAGATGAATCGGGATTGTTGATTCTCACACCTTTACTGGATTTTGTGATACTGAGATTTGTGATAGTTATCATCCAGATTCTTCTTAAAACCTTAATTATTAAAATCTACAAATTGCTTGGAAATGTTGGCTTTCCTCATTCTCTTTCCTTGTTTTTCCTTTTCCTTCCTTTGTTTATTTTCTTTCTCTTTTTTTCCCTTTTTCTAGCTCTCTCTTTTTCTGTCTTGTAATTTTATTATTTACATGGCTAGAGAAAAGCTTTAAAATGTATTCTGAATACATTAAAAAAAAGGTATATCTTACTTCATTACTTTAAAGCCAATTCAACTTTTCAGTGGACCATAGAACATATATAAGCAGAATTTTCTGTTTCTTTATCCCAATGCCAGTACAAGCCAACCTCCTCAGATGGCACTGAGTCCTCATGAGCTCGGGGAAAAGGAGAGTAAGGAATATTCTGGAAAGCATCATGACAAGGTAAAAAGGTATTTTGAGCCTCTGGCTGCTGCTGCAAAGTGTTCTTCTGCCTGATCTCACTAGGTCTTTTCCCTCTACATAAAAATCAGCACCATATTTAACTGATCTGGAAGTGTAGTTGGCTGAGATGTCTGGAAAGCAGATTCTTGTTTCCATTTTATATCTGTTTAAAAATAAATATACATGTATTGACATATACTCATGAAACAGTACTAGAGGGTTTGGGACTTTTTTTTTTCTTCTGACTTCGTAGAATAGTATAAATTTTATATTCACTTGGAAATGACAAGCTGTTTTTAAGTGATAGCTTCATGTCAGTGCTAAAGGCTGCAGCTATGATTGTCAGAGGGATGAAATGCCCATTAAAGATGGCAATTTTACTAGCACTATGGGATTTCTAGGTACACAATGAATTTAACCATGGAAAAAGAATGGTTTTTTTAGCAGAAACATGCACTTTGTCCCAGATTCAGTTTATAAATACCACTCAAAGTATCATTGTCTTTATCTGCGTGTGTATGTGATTACTTTCAAGATGGGAAATGGGTATTTCCACACAGCTTGAAAGCTGTGATCCTTGAAAACCCATCTTTATTCTCTGTCAAGGATGACTGGAGTAGATTACACTGGAGTATTAAAAATACTAGCCCACAAAAACCTTGAGCCATTACCAACAACTAAGCCATCATAACAGTAATTTCTTTTTTAATCTAGAACGTGCAATAAGTGTCAGCTTTCTTTTTTAAATAAACTGTTGCTTTATCACTGCAAGAGAACTTTCTTATTCCGTGCAATCTGCATTTATTAATAACACTGGTGTAAAAATAGTGTAGCTATATTTAAATGACAGAGCTAAACATTGTGTCAACAAATGGCATTGTTACTTGTTTCTTGAAGAACAACATGCTTCATGAAAGCTACTTTTCCAGGTTGTGAAACCCAGCAGGGCCTTTTTGACAACAAGCTACAACTTTCAAGTAAATTACATAATGTAATACATAGTTTCTGTATTTCACATGGTTATGTACACATTATGTGTGATTTTTTCCCTGCTCAGAAAAATTGTTTTAAGTTAGATGCCACTCCTCTGCATACTAATGTAAATTGTAAAAAAGCCCCAAAGAAATTAACAGTTAAGCCATTCACTTACAGTCCACTCACTTCACTACCTCCATTCTGCTACTTCCCACACACAAATCTCCATCCTCCACCTGAACAACCCACAATTATCTTCATAATAAACCACTGTGTTTGTAATAATGGATCTGAGAGCATCATGTATCAGTTTAAGGCAAACTTACCATTGTATGACCATTTTCAGTTATTCATATGAATGAATTTCAGATACCTAATAGAATGTCAGCTACTTATAACCTTTATCAGGATGAATTGTCCCTTGGTGTATACCTCAGTCTAAATTTGGGGATAACTGCAACCAAAGCAGTGCAGCTGTTTACAACAGAAATGCTGAGGTGAGGTGGGTGAATTCATTCAAGATAAAGTACTCTGGTGATTTCTTTTGAACATGTAAAAATTTTTAGTAGTTTTTGTAGCTTTTTTCAGTTTTGATCTGAATTGATCAAGAAAACAAACTTTTTACCCAATCTGTGGAGTTCTACCAATCTTTAGCTAAGGTAGAACCACTTAAGCTGTGTATAGTTTTGCCAGACTTTGCAGCTCTGTCTGAATTGAGAAAGATTCACTCTGGAGTTGTAGGTGATGGACTTTTCATTCTGTAACAACTTTCAGCTGATGCGAGCTTTTCACTGTCTGAGTCTAGAAGCCATTAATTTATGCTTTCACTATTGTGCTTTCTCTTGTTCATTATTTTTTTGTATCTTTGCGGGACCCACGAGGTTCAAGTTATCACCCACAACTCCCCAAGTGAGTTGCAAAACAGGGCATACAAAAACTGCATTTCCCTGTAGAGGACTGACACCAATGAGGAAGCCTCCTGTTGTGTTGCTTAGCGTTGCCCTGACACACGAATAGCCAGGCTCTTGTTGCAGTTTCTGAAGGCAAAGTGAAGATCTGAGGGGGGATTTAAAAAGGCAGAACGTGAAGGCTTTGCAGATGCTGATAGACAATTCCTTCCCCAAGTGTGAGGGGCAACAGAGGAAAGAGCATGGCTGGGCTTGTTTTGAAAGCATTGCAGTCAGAGGAAGGAACCTTGGCTCATAGACTAATTGGAAGCAAGCGCTGACCTTTGATATTGAACATGAGAGGGTCAGTGGTGAGCAGATAGGCCACAAAGGGCTTTGGAAGTCAAGACAAGTCATTTGTGTCTAATTCGACTGAGAAGGCTACAGAAGAGCCAGATCTAGGGAGTGGCAAGGGAAGGAGATTTGTGTCGAGCTTGAGAGAGAAAGGGCTGAGACTGGAGGCGGGAGAGGGAGTCGGGAGAGCAGAGGAAGTGACTGGACAATCTGAGATCAGCAGTACCAGTGAAACGGGGAGGGAGGATGGGATGTTTGAAGCAAGCTTCGTATGAATGAAAGCTTGACAGAAATGGCAGCAGTTTCTGAATTATTATAATATATTCCAAAGACATGCCAATTCAGGAGTTCACAATGCAGCTGTTGTTTCTGAGGAAATGAGAAATTATTTTACCAATTTATGCAAAGGACTATTAAAAAGGTGGCAGATGAAGAAAAATATCTGCATAAAAAGGAAAGTTAATTGCTCCATAAAATGACTCACTGCTTGGTTCAAAAATCTTCTCATGCATAAATAGCAAAGTTTTACTGTTTGGGTTTTGTTGTTTCCTTCCTTCATATACTAAAAGAGCAATTTTCACAGGCCAGTATCTCTAGAAACAGTGGTAGTTGCATAATTGGATATTATGAAACAAAGCCGATATCTCTTAGTTTTTGCTTCCTGGAATTGGAAAGTTATAGGAACTCCAAAAAAAATTTTTATTTCTATTTGCTGAATTTACCCACAGACATTTGTTCAAAGTACTCATTATGTGCCCAGTCTTGACTTTACCTCTAGGACTATCAGGGACATAACTTCAGCTGAGCATGGATCTCCTGTCACAAAAAAAAAAAAAAAAAATTGAAGTTTTTGCCCTTGTAAATTACCAAGTAAAGTAATGAGTGTAATGGGCACGGACTTCTGATGAGCTTAAATGCAGTGGTAATAAATGGCCACTATAATCCCTGAAAGTTCTTCGTGAAAGTTTTGTGTCAGTCAATTCTGTTTCTCATATGACTACATATGAAGACCACTTGTTGCTGTCACCAAATCATGGCTGTGACTGACAGTGTTCCGTAAAATCTTATGTACTTTATGATCCCAGGTCTCTCATACTGTTGCACAACATGTTTGTTTAGGTGATGTCCAAAGTCCAGTGAAACATGGGCTCTGTTCTAATGGATGATGTGCAGATGTAGAACCCAAATGATGCTGATTTTGTGGCAGCTGTCTAATTGTTCATTTTAGAAGGGAGGCTGATTTTAAACCACTCTTCTGCAAAGAATCCATCACCAACAGAATTCATGGGGGTGCTCTTTATGCATGTAGGTGGCTTGTAGCAAATCACAGACCTGTTCTTTTATTTCAAAAGCAGCAGCTGGATGTTGTAGTTAGGTAGGTGTCTATAAATCTCAGCTCACCTGCTCCAAAAAGAAGAGCAGTTTTCCTCAGGGGGTGTGTGAGCTAGCTGCCAGACTTGAGAGAAACCAGAAGTGGCGACTTGGGTAACCTTGGTCTTTAACATGCATCTTACACACGTACAAGAATGTTTGCTTTCAACTTCTAGCTTGGAATTTGGATGGAGATGTTTCCCTAGACAGATGGGAAACACAAAAGCTTTATAAATAGCACAAGGGCCCCTACAGTTATATCTTTATCTGTATCTACTTCCTTCTTTTTGCTTATGGTGGAGTGTCTTTTGGTGGGATGTCCTTCATGAGAAGGTTTGCTTCTGGGCTGCTAATAGAGACAATGGTTTTATTTTGATGGCTAATTTATATGTGTTGTGTCATAGCACCTCATATTTTCAGGGAACTTTATTCCAGCTAAGTTTAAGACAAGATGCAGACTATGTCATAATAGATGAGCGATTTGGTCAGCATTGCCTGCAAGGTATTGCCCAATAACAAAAGGAGATAAAGTCCCTTCTTAGATGAGGTCACAAACATTATACAAGCATAATGACACTGTTAAAAATCAAGGAAAAAATAATGTTTTTCAATTGTCAGAAGTGCCCAGTCCAGTGCAGCTTCCCTTGTGGTGCCTCCAGTGATCCTCCTTCACTCCCCTGTTGCAAATCAGGATGACTGGCTATTCGACCTAGCTGACTTTTTTCTTGCTTTCTTGTCCCTTATTGTCCCTCACATGTGATTTCCCAGGCCCACAATACTAATTTCCTCCTGCTTTCTCCACCTCTCAGAATAATCTGTCTAATTCTTCTTTACTTCTCTACATCCTACACTGTTACTCACTCAGTCCCATGAAATACCCTATGATTACCTCATCCCTCTTCAAAATCTTACCTTCTTATACTTCCTTGACTTTTCAGTGATGAGGATTTTCAAAAAACAAACCAAACAATAAAAAAGTCAGTACAAGATTCTTAATTTCTTCCTGCTGTGGTTAGTTTCAGAAACTGGAACAACTACTAGCTTTCATCTTTGCTCAAAACCAATTTCAATTAAATAGATTTTCTATAGTATTAAACTATTTTTTTCTGACTAACCCTCTTCTCCATGTTCCATAAGGAATCCTCATGTTTATCCTGCCTTGAGCTGTGAACATGAACATGGTGCTCTTTGTTTTAAAGACATTTTCCTTGATGACCCCACCTATTATTCTGCTTTTTCTTGGCCTTTCACACCAAGTCTAAAAATATACCTCAGTATCTTCTCATGTAATTTTTCCTCTATCAATTTGTCAAACAAGCAGAAACTTCTACAAATAACTACAAAGAACTGACCTTTATAGAGGATGTGAGTGACATCTTTTTGTTGCATTTTATGTTATCAGTTAATCCTGATAAACATAGCTCAGGAACAGTTTGAGTAATACTGCACACACTTGTAATTGTTAATTCAAATTGTAGTTATCAGTTTATCCAAATTCATTGACATGCATTTTGTAAGGGTTGTCTGCCCACTGTCCTCATATTTTGTGATCTTAGCTGATTATCATGATACTGAAAGACATGTTTCTGATCACTTCTTAACTCTTTACAACAGAATACACTTTTTATGTCACATTTTAAAAAATACTCCCCGTCAAGAATCCCCCCTCTTTAAAAACGCTTGTAAGGAAATAAAAGGTGGGCTAACTGGGTTTGATTTACGATGGTAGAGCAATTTAGCACAAAATGTCCTTCTCCTTAGAAACTTATGAATTGAAATTACAAAATAAAGTGTCCTCAAAGGTGTCTATATACCAGTTCTCAAGGAGAACATACTCTGCTATATAAAGAGAAGAGATCTCTTATTATAAAAGGACTAAGACTTGGAACGTCTGAGTGCTTTTTAATGTTATTTACTCAGTGTTGGCTTGAAGCCAGTGACAGAAACTCTTTAAATACAACAGTGAAGAATTGGGCCCTAAGAGACGTTGTAATAACAAATTACCTCTCTCTTTCCTCCTCAGTTATCTCCATTTGTGAAATGGGAATAGCCTGTTTGTCAGAGCACACTTATGAGACGTAATTCATTAATGCCTGTGAAATGGTTTGAGATCAACGAATGGAAGTCTCTGTTCAAGTGTCAGGTATTATTAGCTCTGAAACGAAAGCTATTTTATATGGCTGCATCAGAAGCTACTTGGAGACTCTTGTTCCATACAAATAATAGGTGGTACATGAGTGACATTTTGTTTGGCTTAATAGGATAGTCTGTCCTCAGTGCTGAAGGAACGGTTTATGCTGGTGCAGTGGCATTAGGGAGAGCTGATAACACACTGAGCAAAGTCACCCATTTCAGAAATATTTTGATTTGGGGATTCAGAGAACTAGGAAAGGAAGAAGAAAAGAGAGAAAGACAAGAAGAGGTTGTCTGGAGCGGGAGGTAGGAGAAGGGGGTGGCAGGAGAAGGACGGATGGCAGGTAGAATGGAGCAGACAACCTGAAAAAAAAAAGATGAGGAGGAAAATCAGAAAGAAATGTAAAAAACCTGACTTTTCAATTAAAATAAAGAGGCAGTTGGATGTATTTATTGCAAAAAAACATAACTTACAAAAACAAGGCTGTAATGCCATCTTGGGGTTTCTGGTGACATCTCAATCCAGCAGAGCTCAGCTCATTTGGTTTGTGAATGTCAACAAAAACCCCTTGATGCTATTGAGGCTCACAGTTGCCTCTCATTGATTCTGTATTATTTCAACAGTGGAAAAATAACACCTTTATTTTCACAGCCAAAGTATCTCACACTGTGTTAGAAATGTACATGAGCTGATTGAATCTCATCTCTGTTCATTTCTATCTAGCTTCCCACACCTATGTAGTGTTATCACTATGGGTTAAAAAGATATGTGTTCTTTTATGGCTATCATGTGAAAGACTACTTATCAAATATACCACAGTCCTAGTCTTTATTAGGCTAGGGGATATAAACTGTCTAGCTGGCTTCTGCGGTTTATTATCTTAAACTCACCTTGTCATCAGAAATATTACCCCAAACAAGCCTCTTATTGATTCTTCTGACATGTTGTATATGTTTTTCTCATTTTTTCACAGACAGGATAATCAAAACAGAATAAAAACTATTTTGTGATATGAATGAGAATATGTACCACTTAGTATTGAGTATGTATAAAATGTATTGGAGCTTCAAGCCCAACTCTGTAACACGTGGGAAGTCTTTCAATTTTGCTGAAAGAGAAGCAGTTCAAAGGTGACATCTGTGAGCAAGTAGTATGTTGTCTCTTGATCTCCAAAGGGTTCAGTTGAACAGGATCTGGTTGAGATGGAGCTAATTTTCCTCATAGTGCTGTGCTTTGCTGTGCATCGGTGGCTGGAAAGGTGTTGATAACACACCAGTGTTTTGGCTACTGCTGAGCAGTGCTGACACAGCATCAAGGCTGTCTCTGCGATGTTTCCCCCTCACCCAGTAGGCTGGAGGTGGGCAAGATCTTGGGAGGAGCCTTAGCCAGGACAGCTGACCCAAAATGGCCAAAGGGATAATCTGTATGACATCTGTTTAGATATAAAAGCTAAGGAGGGTTGTAGGGTGGCGGTGAGGTGAGCATTTGTTATTACGAAGTTTGTGTTCCAGAGTAATTGCTACGAATACTGAAGCCCTACTTCCTGGAAAACTGCTGGACATTGTCTGCTGATGGGAAGTAGAGCATAAATCTTTTGTTTTCATTTGCTTCCCTGTTTGCTTTGCTTTTGCTTTACTAAACTGCCTTTATCTTGACCCAAGAGTTCTTTTCTATCTTATGTACTCCCTCCCTGTCATGCTGAGGAGGGGGGTGATAGAGCAGCTTGATGGGCACCTGGCATCCAGCCAGAGTCAACCCAAAATAATAGGAAACAAATCCACTGTAAAGTGTACAGCCTGAGCTATACTATCCTGGGCATGAGTCACAAAAATTCCATTAATTAATTGGAATTGAATAAATTTAATGTCTGTGTTGCCAGTGGAAAAGACCAGTAGTTATATTATAGAAAATTGAAATGTTATTCTGGATACTGTTCTGTATAGAATGCTCCTAAAATAGACATTCTTATAATTGAAAAATATTGAAATAATCACAACTTTTAAGTAGAAGGTTTTTTTCTTTAGAAATGGCAAAATTCTGAAGAATTTTATAAGATAAATTTATGTGATAGTAACTGAACTACAATTCTTTGTGCCTTAAAAAGTAATTTTTTGACTGGGCTTACTTCACACATACCTAACAATTATCTGCCTATCTAGTCTAGGCCAAAATTCCTTTTGTGGTGAAAATTCTGCAAACTTCTTCTTCAGGTTGGACATGTGCTTCTCTATCCTTACAGCTAGAAAACGTTTCCCCAATTTATCTTCATGACTTCAGAATGAAATGATTCTTTCTTGTCCTACATGTTGTAGAGAAGGATGAAACAGATCACCAGCCTAACCATAACATCCTTATTCATAAGTGAAGATGTCAGCATACTCTTTTCTAAATATTAGTAATAAACTTTCCCCACTGGTCATGCTTTCCAAATTTCTCTAATTTTTTTTTTTTTTTTTGGCTCTTCCATGGATTTTCTCTCAATTGTCAATGCAGCTTTTGAAAAGTGATGCCAAAAATCAGCCATCAGTTCTCTTGCTGAGACCTTTTACGTCCTGCATGGATGACCTCTGTTACCCTGCTCAGATCCTGCTGCTAAGACATCCCAGAGTGGTGCTTTACGTTTTTCCCAGTTACATCTCACTGATGACCCGCACTCTGCCTTTGTCCTTCTCCACCCTGTGGTACCGGGCTGCAGTGCTGCTGTCCGCCAGGTATTCTTTATTTTGTGTTTGTATATTTGATACTTGCTACCTAAGTACAGGAGTTATTTTTATACTAAACACAAAAACTTCTTGAACTGAGTGAGAATTTTGAATACAGAGGCATTATGTGTTCTGGCTAAGGGAATGTAGTCAGTTCTGTGAATTGCCTTGAAACCCTCTTAGCGCAGTAGAGGACTGTTCTTATCAGTCTTAAATATGTATATATTATCTCACATTTGGGGAAAAAAACCCCAACAGCTTGATTTCAGAATTTTAAAATTATTTATTTTCTGTTTTCCTTTGCAATAAGCATTTTATTCTAACTGTCTTAATTATCAAAACTTTGTTGAAAACATCAAGGGTTATGTGAAAAGATACACTTGACCTGGACTGAAGTATCAGGAGTTTTTAAACATTTAACTTATAGTGTATATTAGTATGAAACTAAGTTGAGCAGAACCCATTAATGTCACAGTGGTCGGTTACCAATGGAAATAAATAATTCATGATGAAGGGAATTAGTCTAATTAGCAGGCAGTTTGAGTCCTTTGATAAAACCCAGCTCTAATTCCGTGAAGGGCAGGAAGTGCTGTCATCAGTCAGCCCTGAAAAGATTAGCATCTATTATGAATGAGGTTAGACACCCTAGTGAAGTCATGTGTGTCCTGGAGACAAACTTAATATGTTCCAGAATGGGACACAGTTTGTCTCACCAACACATCATGATTCCTACTGGGCTATTGTATGTAATAACAAGCAAAGATCAGTGCTCCTTCCTATCATTCTCCCCCTGTCCATCATTCTGACAACTGTGCAAATACATTTTCCATGCAAAGCAGGGAATGTGCCCTGAATACTTGTAAAATTGCACAAGATGTCAAAGAAAATGTATTACCTTTTATCAGCAACCTAAAACCAAACAAACCAAAACACCAGTGTGGAAAGAGGCTCTAAAAACACATCTGGAAAATATATGGGGTGTAGAGGGAGGTGTATCAGTTTAGAAGAACATTGATTCCATTTGAAAACATTATTGCTATCTGTCATAAGATGTGTCAATAAAGCTATAGATGTAGCTATGCATGATAGGCAGGTTTTAAAATAACTGGTGATACTATAGGGTTACAGTATTGGATGGACATATAGAACTAGCATCCTGCAAAATTGGCCTAAATTCTGGAAGTATGGCCTTAAAAATGGAGAGGCTTCTTTGTGTTATGTATTTTCATTTAGAAATGTTAGCTGCATCATTTGAGGAGACTAGCTGTGAGCTGTGCACGCTTCATGGTTTTGTGCTACGTGCTGACGCAACATCAGCTGTGTTTCCATTTTTGCTTATGAGCCTTTTGAAATTATATGTTTCCGTTTTGCAATTTGATGCAATAATGAAGAAACTCCACATTTGTACGTTATTGTATTGCCTGTTTTTATTGTAGGAAATTAATTGCTCCTTTTATTTATGTTATTAAGGGGGGGGAGAAAACAATTTTGCAGTATTTTATCATTTGCTGTAATAATTATCCTACTAGTAATACAACGGAAGACTTAGAAACAGAGCATATTATGTTCAAATGTCTGAACGGCACTTAATATGTTGACACTCGTGGCTGGGGAATGTTGGTCTTCAAGTTGTGTCGAAGAAGGTAACAAGAAGTTATTAATAATACCCCTGACAAGCTTAAGATGATTTATAATATAGAAATTAAGAGGAAAAGAATAAGTGCAGTCAACACAAGAAATTATTTTCATAGAATCAGAATAGCATAGTGATTCTGCTGTCCAAATACTAATTGACAACGGAGCACTGATATTGCAGAGAGAGAAAGAATCAAGTGCTGCACTAACTTCAAGTAGATTTGAGATTAAAAAAATAGTGATCTTCTCTGGAGGGTTTATTGCTCTGAGTTCCTTGAAGAAGGAAGATATACAAGTTAGTCAGCCTTTATTTGTTCATTTTTGTCTTGAATTCGGTGGCTAGTAAGTCAGGACAAAATTCGGTTGTATGAGCATTTCAATTCTTTGATCTCTGTGTGCCTCTTAAAAATGATCAGCAGTGTGGATGTGCCTTGGGCTGGTGAATGGGTTCATTCATTTAGCTTGTTGAAATTGATTTATTTATACAATGTGTGAATATATGTATATATTGCATATGTATATATATATTTATACATACGTGTCAACAGGTGCATACAATAAACACTAATTTTATTTCTGTGGTGATGGGGACATGGTACTTGGAAAAAGAAAAGTTTTATGATCTAGAAAACTTGCAGTGTTAAGCGCCAGTTTATGCAAGTAATGTCATGTACCCTGATGTCAGGTAAGGGAAGAGATTGTAACAAAAAAAATTATTTTGTCAAATCTCTTGATGTCCTTAACTAGCCACCTAGCTTTAGCTTTTGTCACAATATACAGGAGCTTCTTGTATCACTCACAGATATATGTTAAGTCCTCCTTGGAGTTCACAGACTGCCTGGTACACTATTTTCAGGTTAAAAATGCTACTGAGTGTAAACATAAGATTTATCAAAACATATATTTTTCCATAGATCACAATAAACAACTGTCCCAGGTCATACTTTGGTAGTATACACCAGAGAGAGAAGTAGAGCAATGAATTCTTTCTTCCAAAAACATGTCCTTTCTCCTGTCCTTTCGCACCTTTCTAAGGAAGGCTGAAGTGACTCAACATAGACACTTTGCCTTTTTTTCCTGTGAAGTGTGATATACTTTTAATCAGCTGGTTCTTTCATATACTGTTCCCTTCCGAATTTGTAGGGTGAAGCAAAAGGACTGGGTGAACATTGGTGACCACAAGCTGGTTACATCCAGCTTTGCTCTGTAGCTCTGCTGAGGTTTCCTACCAGGCAATGTGTAGCCCGATATCAGTGGGCCCGAGTCACAGCACTGCAGAATGGTTTGTGTTGGAAGAACGTTCAAAGGTCATCTAGTCCAACTTCCCCACGATAAGCAGGGACATCTTCAACTAGATCAGGTCATCATGGACAAATCTGACCCTTTCAGTCAATAAATCACAGCTATATTCCCACTGAAGTAAGATACATACTCCAAGTGCAACCAAAGGGTAAGTTCTTAATCTGCTGATTTTCTTTGGAAGATGTGTTTAAACAGTACTCTATTCTTATTTTCTCATTATTTTGCTTTCAATAGCAGGAAGATGACACTGGAAAATGGCTGACCACACAGCATTTCTGACTCTTACAGTGTACTTAAGTTGCTATGTTCCTGTGACTATATCCATGTTCTTATCTACTGGAACAAATGAAGTCAAGGTGTCAGTAAGGAAAACTGGGGAGGTCACAGTAGTTCCCACATCGTGGGACAAAGAGGGCACACACCTCAGCCCACGGTGCTGCTCTTTCACATTGTACTGAATAGGTGAATTCTGCAGGACTTAGATATTTTAAAAACCAGCAAGCTGGTGAAAGAAGATCCTTTCACTGAGACACTCTTTGTCTCGACAGCTGTCTCACTTGTCCCCTCATCAAGACATCCTTATGGGTTATTATCCATTAATCAATTCCTCTCCTTCCTGCTATTTTGTAACTGGTGTTTACATGTGTCATCCTTTGTCTCTATTGTCCTTAATCCTCACTCACACCCTCCCACAATACCAATACAGCAAGATATTGCAGCAAAGGACGCATCACCCGCATTCAAAACTAAATTTGTAACATGCTGAATCATTTTCAAGGCTTACAAAAGTGGATGTAACAGCCCTATGTATTCTTATTAACTGCTGATCACACTTTTGATCTCTTCTTGCTGTATGTTTTATTCAGGGGCTTTTGTCATATGTATTAATGTTAGGCATCTCTTTTGTAAGTAAAAGACTGTTTAGATCTTCTTGTAAACAATAACAAAGAACTAAAATTGTTCTGAGGAATATAGCATATTGGTGAAATATTCATTCTCAGGTATGTCTTTGATTCACGATGCTTATAATATACTATGCTGTCTAACTGCTGCCCATTGTCCCCATCTCAGATCAGTTTATGTTCTCAATTACTTGCTAAATAACCTTAGGTATCTGCTGCTTCTACTGAACACAAACATGAAGCAGAAAAAAATATGTCCCTATTTCCTAATTCACCATGAAATTAAATTCTGGGGTTTTTTCCTGCTAGTAATGTAAATTCAGGTGCTGCAGCTCTCACTCAAAAAAGTTTTGTCTAGATTTAGATCAACTAGGTGATTGTTAGAGGTCCTTTCCAACTGAAGTATTCTACTAGAGTAAGGAGGAATAGCAGGGAAAGAAGAAAGACTCAGATTGAAGTGTTATCATATTACCCACTGGTTTTGGTATGTTTATCTGCATCAAACCTACCAAAGTTTACTTTAAGATAGAGAAACTGGATAGAATGGGACTTAGGGAAGGTTACTGGAATTTTCATCAGGAAAGTATTCAATTCTAAAGGCATTACATATTGAAGCTAATAAACCTTCTCTGAGCAGTGTACTGTAACTTCTGTTCCATAATTAAACCAGAACCCCTCTACTGGACAGGTTCACTCAGCTTTGCCTTTCTTTGAGTAATACACCTTCAGACCAGTGCCTTGTTTTGATGCATTACAATGATAGACTGAAGGGTTCATGTAATCTATCATCCCAGTCAGCAGCTGCTGGACGCTAAGGATTGAGAGACTGAGCCAGCTGTTCTGCTGATGTATTCTGGTAATGCATCACCAGATGACGGAAACTAATAATGTATTACTTCAAAACGACACCACCCAGAAAAAGAAAAGTCCAGAGGTGCAGGTTCTGTATAATGAGGCATTCAAAGTATGAAACAGGGCTCCAAATTCCTGGAGCAAGATGTTGGTAATAAATCAGCTTTCTATAATATTACGTTATCTATCTGGCTACACAGGTACACAGACTCTGTTGTGTGCAATCTGATTTCCAGTGCCTCTCTGTGATGCTGTGTTTATGTAGACCAAAACTAACCCTAGCAACAGTTTTATCTTCACTGCTCTCACAACTAAATAGTTCACAATGCAAGCAACCCAGAAAAAGGGATAAGGCAGAGTTCCATTGTCTCAACGAATTCCAAGATTTGGGATTCCTTCTCAGGCTTGGGGTACTGTCAGAGCCACTTGGATGCTACTCTTTTAGTGAACTTAGCCCATTCGTGGCAATAGCACAGATGGGAATGGCCCCTTTGCCCTTGATGGGAAGAGTATTGCATTCCACAGGGATAGAATGGGCTAACCCAGAGCGCTGCAGTTGGGATTGACTTTTCCCACAGGTTGACTGAAAGCAAGGAAGGCTCTTTTGGCCATCTCTTCATCCGTTCTTTGTTCATCTTGTACCTCCTACACACACACAAAGAGTCAGGCCAAAAAGATCCCTAATTATTAACATCAATTAAAAAGAAAATTATTGGAACAGGAAGCAGCTCTGAACATTTGCCTGCAAAACTTGATGAAGCAGACTGTGTATGTGTAAAAGTATTTCTTCCGAATTTACTTTTAACCCTGGGGCAACCATGGGAAAATAGAAAAAGTGGAAAATTGTCTTTAAAAATCATGAGCTATATCTCTAGCAATAACTCTTTCCAACATTTTTTGTTTGTTAAATGCAGTACTGCATATAATTTTGTATGTGTAAACACCATTATATCTTTGGCAAACCCTTGAGGATAAATAGGTCCTGCCCTCAAACTTTACTCTTTATTTATCGAAGGTTTGGAATGAAAATGAAGGCTAAGTGTATTTTAATAACAATAAGAATACTTTTCTGTCTATCATCAGATATTATAAAACATGGGTCTAGAAGACATTAAATATGTATTTGTGGCATATGATTCTGAGTCAAAAATATTCCAGTTTCATATATACAAAGGTCCATGCCAGTACAACTCTGCTAGCTCAGATTTAATCAGAGAATTTTGAAGAGGAGCCTTGCCAGGCAGACTTCATACTTGGATTGGTAGAGATTGTGTTCTTATATCTCATTCACTGCCAGTACTGTCATTTACTCTCTTCATATTTGGAACTCAAAGGAGATGGATGTTTTCCACCCCTGCCTGACATTCATCTCAAAGCCAAGGCTTAGCACTTTGCAAGGGCAAGTTCTGTAGAATCTCATCTGTAATTTAGGTCCTTCAGTTGATTGTGGGTACAAAATTCCAAGTGTAAACTATCTCAATAACCTACTGAGATTTCTTGATTTAAAAAAAAAAAAAAAAAAAAAAAAAAAGAAACACAAGAATTTTCTGTTCTTGCTTCTTCAGACCACCTTGTTTTGCTTCCAAGATTATATACATGATTGGCAACCTTGAAGCATCACAGAAACGCTTTGCTCAGTCTTATCCGCTTGTCTTTTATTTTATATTTATTTTAAAAGTATTTTTGCTTTACATTTAAATTTTCTGCTCATTTATGGCCTAACAAGTGTTGCCCTGAGCCAGCAGTTGTCTGGCACTCGATTGTTTTTGTAAAATACACCTTACCTGCTACTATTACACACCAAGATGACACTTTCTCTTTTGATTTTGGCATATAACAAACATCTCATCTCTACTCTCTGTGTGCAAAACTTGTATTTAGCTCTCCTCATAAACTTGGACAATATGACATATTTCTAATCCAAATAATTGTTTAAGATTATTACAATGATAATTATTGCAGTGATAATAACACATTATTTCAGCTGACAATATATTAGTTCCATAGGGAGATAAATGGCAAGGCAAATGGATTTATCTTGATAGCAAAATGGATTACTATTAACTATGATTGTAATTTTTCCATTTGTGCCCAAAGAAATGTCCCCTTGAGTTCATTGTCTTTTGAATGGCTGCTGGTAAGAACTTTCTCTACATATATGTAACTGGACTGGATCCTGAACTAGTACAATATTGTTATTGTTATTCTGTATTGTCTAGACAAGCTCCAAAAGCCTGTAACTTTACTTAGCATTTTAGGTGTAGGACTTCTGGCTTTGAAAATGCCTCTTAAAAATTATGAAATGCAAGAGGAATAAGGGATAAAACCTTAATATACTGTGAGTATATTAAGATTTTACAGGGTAGATTCATAAATGAGAACAACAAAGCTTAACCTAACTACTGTTTCCTGTATGTAGCAGCGTGGAAGAGATGGCTCTACCACTATGATCTTCCACCATTAAAACGGAGCTTTTGCTCTACTGCTGATACAAGCCTTGGACATAAGCAACTTCTTACGATTTTGGAATGTAGCAAGTAGTATCTCTTATCCCTGGTTTTTATTCTCAGTCTGAGAAGTATTTAAGGACACTTGGTCAAGAGAATGATCTTTACAGTGATTATGTTTCTGCAGAAAGGCACACACACAGAACTGTATTGTTAAAAATCTTCATCCCAAGTGTCTTTAAAGAGCTTTGGATCAGAACCTGAGTCAGGACATAACAGCTTTTTACCAAAACTATTATAATCCAAAACTGTTAAAAATGCATACATGTTTTGTTTAGTTGATCTGGTTCATTCCTCTCCTGTGTATCGCTGTGCTGTGCTGGCTTTCCAATTTTATCTTTACAGCACATCTTCTTTAAAAAAAAAAAAATTAATCCAGGTCAAGTATATTATAAAATTATTTGGAAATTTTGATAATTGTCATAGACATTTATTTGCTAAAAAATACATTTGACACCATAAGACTGACATTAATATGCAAATCAGTGGACTATAAAATTCATTTTCGTGCCTCCAGGGCAGTATTTTTATAAATACAGAAACATAATCATGCATCCTCCAGAGGACTGAAAATAATTATACAAATTTACAACAAAGCCAAAGGCAGTGTCTCCTTTTAACTGTCTGGTTTTAATATCATTTAAATCTTGTTAAAACTTAATTACCAATTCTCTTCTGTAATTTAGGTGGAAGAGCTGAGGTCTAAGCTTGCTGTTTGAGAGAGAGAACTTCATCGGAGAAACAAAGACACTATGGCACAGATTGACAAAATAGGACAGTTCACAGAAACACTTGGTAAAGGAAAAGTCATCACAGATGACAGTGGAGAAGAGAATATACATATATCTATTAACATTGTCACAATTTAACTCATGTCCACAATTAAGTACCACACAGCTGCTCACTCATCCACTCCCCTCCTCTCCTGCCTCCCTGTTGTGCAATGGGGAGGAGAACCAGAGAAAAAGGTAAAACCTGTGGGTTGAGATAAGAATAGTTTATTAATGTAAATACAGTAAAATATAATAATAATACAAAAAAGGGAGAGAGGTATAAAAACCCAAGAAACACAAGTGATGCCCTTGGAGGACTTAGCATCTGCTGACCGATGCCCATCACATCCCCCATGGTATGGAATATCCTTTCAACCACTTTAAATCACCTGTCCTGACCGTGCTCCCTCCCAGCTCCTTGTGCAGCTCCTCACTGGCAGAGCATGAGACACCAAGAAGTCCTTAACTTATGATAAGCACTCCTTATCAGCAACCAAAACATCGGTGTGTCATCAACATGACTCTTATAGTAAATACAAAGCACAGTGCTGTATCAAGTATAGGAAGAAAATTAACTCTATCCCAGCCAAAACCAGAACAAACATCCACATAAAGTGAAACTGAGGTGATGTCTTGTATGATGGTAATATAAATACACTGGAGTGTATATAAACCTAAATATGTCATTTACATCTACACATACATATTTACGTAAATGTGGCAATTTATTCATTAATATCAGTATAGCCCAAGTCCAACTATGAAGGGAGTTACCAGGCCAGTGCTTTCATCCTCTGTTTTTGTTCCCCAGCTGTTCTCTGGGAGATGATGGCTGCTCAAATGTAGAAGTGACTAACTCTAAGTTCAAGGCTGGCATGGCTACAGGCTTTAGGTGATACGTGAAGCAGGCACAATCTGTCAAAAAATTCTATTGTATGAATACCTGTGGATCCTTATTTATTTTTATTTATTTTAAGGTATCTCCAAAGAAGATAATCTGCTCTCTTCCTACATGACTCATAGAAAAAAGCACAACAGCAACTCTACCTCTGTATCAGGTCAGGGAGAGGGCCTCCACTTTGAGATCCATATAAAACAACTGGTAAGCAATTTAAAAGTAATGTTTTACTAACAAAATCTGCTTCTTTGGACTGATTTACAGAAGATTCTGTACCCGCAATGTCTTCTCCCTTTACATTAAAGGTAAAGCAGAGAGTACAGCATATGGCTTCTCTGCACTCTGGTGCTGTGTTCTCTCCTCCCTTCTCTCCAATTTCCCCTTTGCTGCCGAGAAAGATAAGGAATCTAAAAAACAGGGTAGCTTCTTGATTTCCTCCCTCAGCGATATATATCCCATGGACATGGAGTCTGCTGCCTCAGGTCTCTTCTTTGTGTCATGTTTGCCAGCTAGTGTTTAGTAACAAGTGTCACAGTCTGCTCCTCTGCTTTGAACTGGAACACATTTCTGTTAGCCCTTGCATCCAACTGAAAGCAGCTTTGCATTGATTTAATTCACCCTTTTTAGTATGACCATACTCACAATGAGGGATGTGCATCCAAACTTCCAGCTATAGCACAATTGCCACTGGGCAGAAATTCAAGTGATTTGGCACAGCATCTGTTTGGGAATCAATTCCCATTGGTTTGTTCTGTCCAGTGCATGCCTTCCTTTTGACTGAAATGCCAGGCATTTTTTAGCAATATTGATGCCGGTGACAGTCATCCTCATAGCACTTCTCTGTCCTTTTGGGTTGCATATTCATCAAGTATTAATGGAAATATGAGATGCAAAATATTAGAGGAGGCAATGTGTTACAAATTTCACATACCTTATTACACTGGCAAAATGACTTGTTCATTTACAAATATACAAATTTATCCTATTTGTGACTGACACTTAGTATGCCTCTAGTTTTTCTAGAATGATAATTCTTAAATTTTAACATGTCAAAATTATGTTTTTATTTAACTGCATAGACTACTCATGAATCTAGTAGCTTTCATATAGAAAAGGTATGCTTCAGGGCTAGAAGTATGACATATCTAATAAACCTCTTGTAAAACCTTGAAATTAAAATCAGGTGTTAAATAGACTGTCATTTGCACCTGTGCAAGTGAATTTGAAGTTGAGGACTTTCCTGAGCTGGACTAGGTTGCAAATGTGTTGGTTTCATTCGGCTGTAAATACATTTGCTTCTTGTTTGCCATGCAGCATGACCACAGTGGGTGTGAAAATAGAGGTGTGATATTTTCCAGGTTCTTGCTAGTCAGGCAAAAGTTATGAAACAGTCTGAAGATGACCTTGCTAAAGCTGACCCTGCTCTTAATGCAGAAAATCTTGCCTTAAATGTTTAAAATACAGTAATGTATCTCTGGTTTCTGCTCTTGGGTAGAATTATCGGATTTTTTTTCCCAGTTGGAATTTATGGATCTATACTACTTACAACTGAGTTGTGTAATCTTGTCAGCTTTAAGGTAAACCTGATGGACTTAGGAACTTTCCTGAACCTACTCAGTCTACAACCAATGTGAAGCAGCACTATGGAGCCTTGTGTATCCAAGGGAAAAAGTCACAGAATCACAGAATATGCTGAACTAGAGGGGACCAACAAGGATCATTGAGTCCAACCCTTAGCCCTGCAAAGGACCATCCCCATGAGTCACACCATGTGCCTGAGGCTATCATCCAAACCCTTCTTGAACTCTGTCAGGCTTGGTGCTGTAACCACTTCCCTGGGAAGCCTCCTCCAGTGCCCAACCACCCTCTGGGTGAAGAACCTTTTTCTAATATCCAACCTAAACCTCCCCTGACGTAACTTCAGGCCATTCCCTTGAGTCCTGTCACTGATCAACCCAGAGAAGAGATCAGTGCCTGCCCCTCCTCTTCCCCTCAAGAGAGGCTGGAAAACTGCAAAGGTATACCTGGAGAAGGTAATTGAGAAAGTGTTGTGAGCACATTTAAGAAATGTAATTTATTTGAACACTCCAACTAAATGAGATTTTATTGCTAGGCATAGGTTTTCCAGTGATATTTCAAGAAAATATCAAAGATCACAGAAATAGCAGGAGATTGTCAAATTCAAAAAATGTACCCAAGTTAATTGCAAGCACCTTTACCATCATATTTCTGCAGAATGTGACATATTTTAATATTGCCAAAGAATACACTCCTTAAATGTCAGTATGTTTTTAGGACATATAAAGGCTCCAAGATGTATATAAAAAACCCCAGATTCCTCAGATGCTTGCCACAGAAAATCCTTCTCCAAAGAAGCTTCAGAAATTTCAGTCTAATGTGTACCATTAATGTGATGCTGTGACAGCTTTTGAGAGAGCTGTCATTATCAGGCTTATTTGTACTGGACCATGTCAGACAGCCACAGGCTAAAAACTCAGTGTTCAGCCTTACTTGCTCTAATGTACCTTAAGCAGTCAGTCATAAGAGCAGCCAGCACCCACACAACCCTGTTCTTGCCATGCCTCGGAGGCCTGCAATTCCCAAAAAATGCCCATATGTGAAAAGGGAAAAAAAACTCCTGTTTAGTTTGTTTGGGGCTTGGGAAATACTAACTTTTGTCATTCGTCTGAGCAGCTGGTGACAGCAGTGCTGAAATGCCGAAGAGGTAGGCAGTGGGAGGTTTACAGCATGTCTGTTTACATTGCCATCTCCTTTGTGCTGAATTCCTCTGTAGCACATCCTGTCCATTTGTCACCAAGAAATAAGATATAGTGACCAAGAGAAAGTTGCTCCAAGTGAAGGATTAATTTCATACCATGTAAGAAAGATGGCTATTGATACTGCATGAGGGAACACTTATCATGCTGATGGATTTTGTGTACCTGATAGTGTCAGACACCAAAGATTCAGTTTCAATGTAGCTCTTTTGCAGCTTTTGCAAGTTCTGAGGCTCAGTTAAGCACCAGCACATTTTAAAGTTAAAGCCTTGCCTCATGAGATGGCATGGGTAGATTGAATCCTACCTACTCAGAATAAGTCCTAATCCTCAGTCATTCTTTACTAACTCGGATGAGATATTGAATAGAGAGTAAGGTTTCAAAGCCTTTCAGTTGTTATATATCAACAGCTGCTAATTGTGGAGAGAAAAAATGATTTTTTCGTTAATGCCAAATGGATCTTTAACATATAGTGTCAAGACTGTGTTCCATCCTCTAGTTTCTGTTCTTTTTTCCAGTTCTGCACTGCCTAGCCCAGGTTATCTAAAGTTAAATTATTGAAAAGTATAAATAATAAGATTAAAAACACGTCAGGAAAGAGACACACTTCCCATCATATTAGACTACAAAATTCTGTTCTGATTTAGGAAGTAAACATACCAGCTCTGCTTCTCTTTCATTTGGTGGTGTTCTAAAGGACAGAGTAATTTACAAAAATGTAAATGTATATCAGAAGATACTGATATACATTTTACAGATTTCTCTGTTCCCCTTGGGGCAATGGAAAATCAAAGGCTTGTGATATTAGTCCTTACTACTTTAAAATTGTTTGAGATAGGGATGTGGGGGAACACATGTTTACGTTTCAACATGTGCAGATGTCACTATCTATATCCTTGAGAATACAATCCCCATCTTCAAATAAAAGGAGTGACTGCAAAATTATTGATGGCCATACAAAGCAACAAAATACCGAAATTAAAAAGTAAAATAATCAACAGTCATAGCTGACCATAAAACTGCTGAATGCTTTAAAGGAGTATGGGGTTTTTAGCTGTCTTCTAGTGTGCTTTAAGGCAGTGACAGCACAGGGCTGCACACATATCTTTCTGCAAAAGGCCCTGGGGGAATTTGAAGCAAATCAGGAAACCCCATATATGAAGATCATAAGTTGACTACTGCATAGGTGGAGTTTTAGTTTATGCCAAGTTATTTCTCACTAATAGTTTTGTAATCAGTTCTATCCAAATAAGACAAATCAAGTTGTTGCTTAAAATTAAGTTAATTATTGACCTACTGGATTTAATACCTCATTTAGATTAATCATTGAAAAGTTATGCTTCTGCAAAGTAATAAATTAAAATATTTTGTTGCTTTGCTTTCTTACTGATTGATTTCAAAAACCCATCAGTCCCTGGTGAATAACAGAAATAATTATTGGAAGTTTCAAGAGGAGTTCATGTTAGTATATCAGTCATTAGTCCAATTAAATAATGTTTTTCTCCAGGGATTAATTGTTTCCTATATCCTGGGAAAACTAGAATATTTCCTGGATCACAGACATTTAAAACAGTGATTGCAAAATACATTATTGAGATATACAGTATTTGCATAATTTGCATGTAGAATGAAAAATTTGTGTTATTTTTTTTCTCTGTTGAGGCTGTTTTTAGCAAATTGCTAGATTACCCAGAAAACAAGCCTGCATGAAAAGGTCGTGCCTAATACTAAAGATTCTCAGAACTGTAGGCTTAAAGAAACTAGCATTATCCATTCATTTGAAAATAACAATAGGAGCCATGGGAAAACAATATCCTGCCATCAGTCTGAACATCGGTGGGAGTTGCTCATGCAAAGTAAAGGCCAGAACTGAGTGTTAAATGCTATATATTGACAGTCTTACTGAAGTAAAATTTCAGTATTCCCCCTGGGTTGTCCTTAATATTTTGTAACTATTTTTTTCTTTGTAACAAAATTAATGAAATATGTCAACTATATTTTGCTTTCTTTGTGTATGAGATCAGTTATTTAATTTTCTTTCCACTAATATGATTTTTAGATTTTGCTAAATAAGTGCCAGAATAGAGTGGTTATGTAAGAAAGATAGGGGAAAAGGAGACAATTTATTAGCAAAGAAAGACTTTTATTTTCAGGTAACAATAAGCTTCAGTAAAGGGAAAGTTTGGAAAGAAGAATAGATTTAGTTTCAGAAGAAATATCCAAACTAATAATCAAAATATATATGAAAACCAGTTTTGAATTATTTTTTACCATGGTTAATAAGTTGTGGTACTGACTCACAAGTTATCAAGCTGGTATCTTTGTGGGACATATTGAAATTTCCACAAGCTTCACATTTTATTACCTGATTAGTAAATCTGCACACATTGTTTCCTTTTTTGTCTTTCGGTAGATGGGTTTCTGCAAAACCATATTAATTTTGATAAGGAATACGTTTCTTCAGTTATTGTTAAAACTGTAAAAGATTATCCCCATGACCCAGAGTTCAACTCAAAATTTGTGCAAGAAAATTTCATTTGCTGCTGCACACAGTGCTTGAGTTGTTACATCATTAGAGTCCAGGAGGTAGGAAATTTCTTCAGGTCGAAATTTTAAAATTTTGATTCTTTCAGCTCTTCATTTGTTACTGCAAAGAACTCACTTCATACATATAGCTATTTAAAAATGCTAGAGAAAAAATATTTTGAATGTCATAAATTATGTTTATACTGTGAGAATGGGTTGTATATCATACCATGCTTCATCTGGAGACTTCTGACCTTCCAAAAATAGCTGAGCCAAAGAGCCTCTGCACGAAGACCCAAAAGATCTGAATTTAATCCTGGTTCTCTCACTGATCTGCAGGGTGACCTTGGGCAATCTCTGTGCCATTTTCCTTCTTGCTAAAATGAAAATAATAATACTTACTGCCTTTGCAAAGCAGTTTTAGAGCAAAGCATATGAATCAATAACATCTTCTCCTTAAGTATGTGAAATAGCAGAGGAAACTGTTGCCACTTACATTAGTGTGCTTTTAGCATTTAGAAATGTGAAATTATAAAGATTATTGCATGGAAGGGAGAAGCTCAGAAGTGTTCCCCTAATCAATAAGTTGCCAGCTGGAATGTAAAGGAAAACAAGGCAATGTACTATTTAGCGTAACAAAGAATAAAATATATGCTTTCAATGTGAGTATGGCAGCTACCAGTGCAGTCATACTGTATTATCTTGCTGGCTTGCTTGCTGGTGTGGCAGTAGAACTGTATAAAACATACAAACAGTTTGAAATTCTTACACTAGTTTTCAAGATTTCCAGTTTTTCTGGAGAGATCTGTCAGTAGATACAAGAGGAAAGCTAAACTGAAGTGCTTTGACCACGTGTGTGTGCCTTGTTCCACATGTGGGGACTTCCTTCCCCCTGGGATGCTGCTGTACTTTCCCCCAGCAGATAATGAGCACAAGCTGTCTTAGCACAGTGTGGTTTACAAGAATGCAAGCATGATTTTTCACCTGTGTCTATAGGTTTGCTGACCTGCAGAACCATTTTGTGGTCCATGCAGATGGATTAATTGGACTTGAGTATTTGTACTTTATTTGTATACTGTCTCTTAGGATTTTATATCAGGCATTACACAAGTCCAGTGTTATCTACTGTGTAGTCTAGGTGAGCCCTGGCAGTAATTAAAGTATTTTAAACCATCTGCTTAATTGCGTTAAAAATACGCTGATGAGCTTGCACTGTTTGAATGATCTTCAGGAAGCTATTAGGCTAAAGCAATTCCCACTTGGCAATGTTAAACTAACTCCCAATGTTTGTTCTGTGAATTACAGACAGTCTTTACACCATTTGTAAGTCTTACCTGTAGAAGAGCCCTGCTTGCTGCTACTGAGTCTGGAGGTTCCTACTATCCTCCTTCCCTCTGCTTTATCATCACTGCATGTCAAGCTCTTCATTGAAGTGGAGACTTTGGGAACAGCACATGAGAGAAGGTGAGCAATGAAATCCAGCCCTCTTCCTTCCCAGCCACGCTTGGAGCCTTGGCCCTGAGCAAGGAAGAATGTTTGTGTCTGTTAGTCCATCTGGCTCCATGCCAAATATACATCACTGGTCAGCCAGGGAACCAAAGTCTCTTCTACTAGGGTAGAACAGTGAGATGTTGTGCTGTGAATCTGGCTGGAACAGTGTAAGGAATTTGCACTTCCAGTTGGCTCTTAGAGCTTCTCAGCTGGGAGTGCCTGCTCAGTCCTGGCTGAGTGCCTGTGATAGGGCACGGGCATTTCTGAGTTTTTAGGTACCGTAGCTGTGCTGCAAAGGGGCCCTTCCCAGAGAAACAGGAGTAGCTTCCAGGTGCCTCAGGAGACGTTCAGAGGGAAGCCAGTGAACAGGGGCGTGTCTGTGGAGTGCTCTGACATTGTCACCTGGGGACCTTCTGTGCAGGGCTGCTGTGGAGCCACGGGGCAGGGCATGGCAGCTCCTCCAAAATGGGGAGGCTGCAGCTGCCTTTGGCTCTGTGCTGCACGGGCACAGAAGACACTGTTGGCTGTTCATGCTACATGCCCAGCTCAATCACTCCTCTGCCTCCCTGCCAGGAAAAAGGCACTGGAAACACAGGGGGAAAAGGCTACTGAAGATACATGTAAGAATTGTACACCAACAAACCTGCTTTGATTTTCATTGTGTAAATTAAAGTAATCCTTTAATAGGCGTTGGAGTCAACCCATCATGAAGATTGTTTGAATATTCCACCCCTGCCAGGTGGGCAAGAGTCAGTGGGTAGTTTGCCCTGAGATGAAGCCCCACCCTTTCTATTCAGAAATCCCCCTTACTATTTAGTTAAAGTGTGTGAATGTCTCCCGAAAGCCGCCATGTAATATCAAATAATCTGGATTACAAACATTAGGATAATATGAGGTAATATAATTAGATTATCTCAGCATAAACTAAAATAAGATTGTAATATTTATCCATTTTATTTGATGTACATGCAAAAAAAGAAAATTTGCAGTTGGGTGTGGTATACTGTTTATGATTAAATGCTTTATTCATACTTGTATGTCAATCTATTAGTGTGCTGTTAATTCAAATGTTACTATGATGTATTTTATCGCTGTTAGCACATTTATCACAGGTAGATGTGAAACTTAGACAAAGGTGTACATTCTCATTAATGATGAGCAGCCTATTCATCTTACTAGAGTGTAATTAATGTTAGTTACAATACTTAATTTTTCACTGTTTGTCATGGTGCATATTTAGCATTTCTTCTGTCCTTTATCAATCTGCTCTCCTATCATATAAGCACATCAAAAAGATATATGTAAGTATCTGACCTGTTTTGAAACCTAATTTTTATACTTTTCCAAGAACTGGAATGATTTTATTCTTATCCTGTAGGTAGCATATTTAGTTAAAAAACAGACTGTAAAGTGTTGTCCACTACTTTGGGTTCTGGGTTAGGTTTATTTGCAATAGTAATATGACAATCAGTTAAAGAAGTAAAGGAGGAAACATAATGAAGACAGAGGCACTACTTGCTGGAGTACTGTGCTGTGCTTGTGTGAGGTTATAATGGTCCCAGTTGTTCTCCTGGATTTGCAATTACATGTTTTTTGTACTGTTAAGAATCTTAGTTAAATATGTTGCGTGAGTAATACAGTTCCAAAACCAATAGAAGCATGGTGTATGTGAAAAGGGTACGTTGTTTGGTAAATAAGTGTTACAACAGCTTGTTGTTATATTTGGGAGCATTGCTTTGTCAATAATGTTGTTAGCAGTCACAGAGCCAAACCACAGTCTCTTGTGCAGTGGTGCACGAGGGGAAGGAGTTATGGCTAATGTGTCACACAGCAGGTGGGAAACAAGCTGTGCAGAGGTGGGTAAAAGGGAGTGAGCACTGAACACATTCTTGGATTTGCTCCCCAGCACACCAATAAATCCAGCTGAGCTGGAATTCTAGGATAAGTCCATACGTTTGTATTGGTCCCAGGAACAACACAATCACCTTAGCTGAAACCTGGGCATCAGAGCATTTGTGTTTCTCAATCATTCATAATTCCCATTAAGCTGAACTGAGAGAGAACTGATCCTTCCATTAATCAATGGTGAATAATTTTCCTTTCTAAAAATATTTTACCTGGATCAACCAAATTCTTCAGGTGCAGAATGGATTTAGGATGTATTTTCTCAAAATTTCAAGGAACTCTCACTGAGAGAAAGCACACCAATTCCTTTTCATTAGTCTCTTAATTGGCAGACATTACATTTCTAATGTATTAGGAATTAGCTGTTATTTTCTGTGAGAGGACCTCTTTTGTAACCGTTGTTTGAATTCTACCACCGTCTACTGTTCATGCCAGTCATGATGGTGATTGCATCTCCAACATAATGAAATCCATCTTAAACTTTCATCCAAGCCATCAAGGACTTGCAGAACAACATGAAGCTATTAGAAAACCCTTAAATTCCTGTGTTTGGTTCCTCTACACTTCACTTGTGTTGGGTCAAAAGGGAATTATGATTAACCCAAAGCATACAAATGAACTATTTTAACATATTTCGATATGAAAATTCAATTTGGACACAATTACAAGTAGGTGTAATTGTAGTTCAGCAGCAAATAAAGAATAAAAATACTAAGATAGGTTTAGGCCTTTTAAACAAAATGATAGTTGAAGGGGCTCCGTAGTGATTGAAGTACAATAATAGCCTGTAATGTGAACAGAATTGAATAGTCTTTTTTCCATGGTACCAAAGCAAGGCTTCATAACAATGAGTTAGATTTCTATGACTGCACCGAAATCTTTTTATTAAAAAAAAAAAAAACAACACAAACCTTCTTCCTTCGAATTTTCTGTGGCAGAAAGACCTACAAATTTTCCATAATATAGCAAAATTCCTCAAACAACAGACTCTGGCGTTCTCTTTCCTCCCACACATCCCTTAGCCCCGAGTCATTTAAATAGAGGGAATTGCTAAAACAAAAATGTGTCTTTTAACTGATAAAGAATAAATACAAAGAAACTACGAAGTTGCCTTTAACCTTTATGGCATTACAAAGCTAGTTATAACAACACACTGTAAAAAACACCAAAAAGGTGAGTATTTCACTCCGTTTTGATTTGACCATTTTGCTTTCAAAAGGAATTTATAAAAACTCCCAGGAACAATGAACATTTGAACTCAAAATGGTCCAGGTTTATTTTTACTCCAAAAGAAGAAGTCTCAATAGAGATATTGATTTTCTAGCATTCATCCAATATTGCACAGAAAATGGACCTGACCTTGCAATCCCTAGTGGAGACAAGGAAGCAGTCATTACAGTCATGGTTCCCATTGATTTTAGTGGGATTACTTGCATAAGTAAGGGTTTTCAGGATATGAGCCAGTGTTCCATTAGCAGTAAGACCAAGCGTACGTGGATGTCAGATCCACTCCATTCAGAAGGGTGCAGTTTACCTTCCTGTTCTATATTTATCCTATGGTTTCATTGCTGCCTATTTATTCATCATATTTTTTGTCTTCTGGCTCACAGAGCCTCATCATTATGTGAAGAGTACAAGTCCTCCTGCCATCTTGAGTGGGTTTTTTCACTGTATCTTCAAATGTCATTTTGAGCTCAGATTTGAGGCCTGCTTTTATAGCTCTTTCTTCCTTTGATTCTGTTTTCTGTAATGATGAGAAAAATACTTTGGGCTAGGCACTTACTCTCACTGTATTTTTTAATTAATACATTTTGGAATTCTCTGGGACCAAATGAGAAGGAGACATTACTGTTCTTTGCAAAGTAAATACACAGTAGTAGAAAGCTAAAGCCTATAAGCCCTTTCCCAGAGTGAGTTTCTCCTGTGAGTTTCTTGTGCCCCAGGGCTCCTATAGGAATGTTACCACAGAACCTCATCGCTCAAATGGATAGAAACCTCCTAATTGTGACTTTAAATTTACCCACTGACGTTTTATTCAAGTTTGTTCTTGTGAAGCTTGTCCTTTATCTCAAATAGTTCTTTACCTTCTTTGGTATTTATTCACAGATGTGGCTATGGTAAGGAGTGACATCTCCTCTCTGCCGTCTTTTTGTTTCTTTAAATGTGAGCGAGGTGGAGGAGTGGTGTGCAACGAACAGGATGACTATATGTTTGTACAGTGCCTTGCACAATTGCCCAGTCATGGTTCAGGGCTCCACAGACTGACTTTGTTTCATCAGTGAGTAATAATGACCCTCCAGAACACATGTGCTTTATTCTGGATGGGACACCATTAATTCCTTCAATTTTCATTGAGATGCAGAGCTTTAGAACAAGAATACTAGCAACTGATTATTTTTGTCAGTGGCATTTTAAGAGAAATGAAGAAATGAAATGTACAGTATATTTCAGTTTGCAATGATCATTCTGATGTTCCATTTGCAATGGAAATGAGCATATAACATATTCATGTGTACAGATAAGGAAAACGACAAACATTAACAACACTTGCTCTATTCATTTATAATATTCAGTTTAAAAAAATTAAAATCCTTCCATTCCATAGTTTTTAGTTTTGTTTCAGCAGCACAATGCAAAACAAAACAAAACAAAACAACAAAAAAAAGAGAATTAATGGATAAAATACACTTAATTACTTTCTAAGTAAGCATCCTGAAAATTACTATAATCTAAAACACAAATTCTTTGTAAATCTATTTACTAAAAATATATATAATTCCATTCCAATTTTTAAAATATTTTTATATGTGTATTAAAGATAAAATTGCTTATTAAATCAAGTAAACAAAGAGAGGGAGAGAGTGTGTGTGTGTGTATGTGTGTGTACATGCTTATATTTTTGTGGCCAAGCAGCCTTTGATGTACAACTCTCAGCTTGTTTAAGTGGACTGCAGTGTTTGCCTTCTCAGTGTCAGTCAGTTTCTGCACAATTTAATCTGCCACTAAAAACAAGTTTTTTGCTCTTATGGGTATAAAACAGTATGCCAAGCATAAATCAGTGCAGCTTGCCTTCCATAAAATTTTAGGCACAGCCTGAAAATGCAGTTCTTTCCTTCTCTCATCTCAATGGGATGTTAACCTAACAATCACAATTTTAAGACAGGGAAATTGTTTTGAGCAAAAATAAATTGTCCTGCTAGTGTTGTTTCATGGGGTAACATTAAGGAACATTGGATCTGTGGTGCACAGCTTATGATATCTGGGTTTGGAGGACTGGAGTGAAAGTAAGAACATGTAGAGAAAGAAGAATAAGAATGAAATATGAGTTCTAGATGGTTCAAGCGAGCTGAAGCAGTTCAGCAATAGATATCCCAGAATCCTACAAAGAGGCTTATTCTCTGACTACCTTTGCTGGCACATTGCCATCTCCTGTCAGAGCCCTTGAGGAATTATTCTCTCTAAGAGTGAAGATTCCCTTTATTCCTCTTTTGTTGAGGTATCTAAAAATACTGGGCTTTAACTTACAGCTTATATTTGCTGAACAAAACAGGAAAAAGTATTTGTGGTTTTCTCTGCAGCTGCCAGGAAAGAGAAGTCCATTATTTGTAGCCATAGGAGAGCAGCAGAGGAGGGGTCTTTTGCCTGCGTCTGCTTTCCAGGGCCAGGAGTGGAGGCCTTTGCCAACTGGGAAGGGCAGGCTGGAGCAGCCACTGCTCCTACTGCTCCAGGGTTTCCCAGGGAGGCTTGCAGGCCAGGCACCTTCCAGTGTGTGACATTTGTACTTTCATGTGCTGTGAAACGAGAGTTCTCAGCTTTGGATCACAGTGAGGAGAAAATGAGCTGCCCCTCAGGAATGTGAAGCTGAGGTCGACCTGCCCACAGCCCTCCTTCCCACCAGCAGCACCTCGGGGCACCCGCTGGCACCTGCGGGATGTATCTCTGCAAATGCAGCCGCGGAACAGCAATGCCACAGGTGTAAAATCCTTGTGATCAGATGCTCCCCGTTGTGACCCTGAACAAGTTAATCACATCACTCCTCTTGAGGGTTCACACTGCCACAATGTAATTTATGTGGGCCCTCAGAGATAGATGGAGACATCAGCTATTGATCACAAGGAATTGCTGCCAGTCAGTCTTTCTGTTGGTTTCCATCCTTGTGATGTGTTTTAAAAAATATTGTATGATTCAAAATTATACCTGTAAAAACTACAAGTAGAAAATTACTGTGTGCATTTATCTTTAATAACAACCTTGCGAATATTTATAGTACCAGTAGAGTAGAATGTGTTACACTACTTTATTTCCCAGTCTGTTTTAAATGATATTATTCATTAGTAGTGGTGAAGTGGTATGACATATTTTTATGTTGCTTGTTTGTAACAAAGGTTCTTAATACCTTTTCATAATGAAAGGGGATAAATGCTCACATGGAATATGGGAAATTGTGCTTGTAAGAGCACAGAGTGTTGTCTTAGGGTATTAAATTAGCATTTGGTACTGCTCTGCTTTGTGTGTATTTCTAGCAAATGTTTCAGTTACAAATCACTATAATACACCTGTATTCTGGTTCTTCAATTCATATAGCATTTAAATCCTGCCAATACTGTGTCTTATAAATATAAATATGCAATTTAATTTAATTCAAGCATGCAACACATAATTTTTCTTCTAATTAAAATATGATATTGCAATATGGGAGCTGCCTGGGGCAAACAGGACACATCAGATTGCCAAGCCAAAGGGAATACAGAGACAGCTCTGAAGGCTGGCAGGAGGAAGGTACCAACCCTCTTAGCCCTCAGTGATGCCCCTTCTGGAGGCTGTGGTGTTTCTGGAACCTGCAGGTCTACCCTGGACTTGCTGGGTCCACTGCTGAAGAGCGTGGGGAGCCCGGCAGGAGCAGGGCACACAGCCCGCTGGTGCTGCACTGCCCTGGTGTCCTGCCATTCCTGTGCAAGGTGGCAGGAGCAGCACAGCTGGTTAGTTTTACTGCTGTCTTGTCGTGTGCTGAAGTTGGCTGATGTGCAGCAGAACTCAAATAGTTCTGGGGAGGAGGAACTGCCCGGCAGCAGCAACTCGAGGGATTCCTATCACGCTCTCTCAGAATCGAACAAAACAACACAAATAGACCTTCTGCATAATGACTCAAAAAACTGTTAATGGCCATCTTTAGTAACATAGCAACAGCCAAACCCTTGAAAAGAGGAAGTTTTCATTGAGAAAGCGTTTCATTTTAAACATTGAAATTTGGTGTAGAGTATGAAATAAGTTTTGAAAGGAAGCTGATGATTAAGAAGAAATGCAGTGGGCATTTAATAAATGGAGGAACCGCAAGATAATTAACTGGCATGCATAAAGATTCATGCTTTATACCAAAATTTTAATTTTGCACATAAATGTGCCTGATGTAGGCAGCATTTAATCACCTAGCTGACAGGAGTAACTACTTTCATTTAACCTTGACTGAAGATCATGAATTCTAACAGGTTTAATTGGATACATCATTTAACAGAATGAACAGAGCAAATTTTTCTCAATTCATAGGTTCTGATTGACATGCACCAGCAATAAGGCGTTGCACAATTAAAGCTGATCTGTATTCCTGGCCTGGGCAGCAATTGCCATAGTGATGTGACACTGTTTGATCACTGTGGCACTGAAACTATACTGAATTTCCCCTTGTTTTGAAAAGGGCAATGCTTTAAAAAAAAAAAAAGAGAGAGAGATAAAGAGATTTTGGCACTTTAATTTTTTTTTTTTTACATTAATCACATTTATATGCACAAACTGTAAGGGAAGGAACTTGTTATCAGTAACTGAGGGGAAAGAAGGAAAAATGGTATATTCTTTTATCCATTTAGCACATTATTTACAGAAAGTCAAAAATGTGGATAGTCAAATGAATTGTAACACATTAAGGACCTGATTGTTCTGGGCTTCCATTTGAATAGGGGGTAGTGCTGTGTGGCTCTGATCTTCACCTGCAGTTTGGCCTCTCTGTCCTTGCCCAAATCAATTCCACATCACAGATAGCTTGCCAGCTGAGTAGGAGTACTGAGAAAGGGTGCTGATATTGCAAATGAGGTAGAAAAGAATGAGAAGGAAGAAGTGGTGCCCAATAGGGAGCTGCTACATACCTTTCCTGGCACACAGTGTTTGATATGATAAAACCCTGAAAAAATTTATGGAGGAACTGGCAGCTTCCTTTCCCCATATGGCTCCTGTCCATCCACGTGCCAGGACTTTCACTGCCTCTAGCACTATTCACAGTTTCTGGGTTTGACCTCTATGAACTAGAATTGTTTTTCCATTGTTTAATCGTATCTGTATCTATGTATGTATATACATGTATACACATATGCACACACACACACAAAAAAAATCATAGAATCAGTTGGGTTGGAAAAGACCTTTGAGATCATCATATATATTCTTTTATGTCTCTGTTTTCCACTTAAATTTTTGCTTCCAATGCATCTTTTTTATTTTATTATTTTATAAGCAGGTTTGCCAAACACTGAACAGCCTGAGGACAAGGTAGTACATAATGTGTTTTATCCTGGCTGCAGTAAAAAATCATTCCTAATTCCTGAACAACCTGCTAAAAAAAGCTTCCAGCAAGTTCTGCTATTCACCATGAGCATTGCAGTATCCATGCTCAGAGCAGCAGGTAGGTTTTCTTCTTTTTTCTCTCTCTCCATTCCCTTAGGTTCAGTGTCTAAGCACTGGTCCTGATCTCATCTGCAGACAGGACCTATTGCTACCCATTTGTTAACCTTCATTTCTGTAGAGGCAATGTAGACTGGTATCAAGCAACAAGCTTTGTAGGAGTGCACTGCAGTGAGAGGGAGACAGAAATCTTGGGGAAAGCTGGAATCCTGATTGATTAAAGGACATGAACTTTAAAGTCAGGACCACTAGATGTATTAATTTTTTTTTTGTCATTTTAGAAGCCTCTAACATGCAATTATTTGCAATACCTTTCACTGTCAGCAGTATTTCCCACATAATTCATTGTAATACTAGCAAAGGCATTCGCCAGTATAATTTATCACTCAGTAACATTTTTAATTTTCAGGTAAATGACTGGGCCACATCCCCAGCCTCTGTAGCCACATAATGTCCCTTGGAACCATAGCGGATGCTTGTCTGCGTGCATGGAGAGTTCTCAGTCAGTGCCTGGATCTTCCCTGTGCAGGAAGGAGGGCCAGAACTTGGAAAGTGTGCCTCACTTAGCCTTGCTGACATAGATGCTGCCTGCTCTCACCTGGCATGGAGGCACAGAAGCCCAGAGGTAATGTGTGCCTGCTCTGCTCACTCCTGGCTCCCTTTAGGCTGCGTGTGTGCTGCAAAACTACTGGGCCCTTCTTTAAAGGGTATCTTTGCACCCCATTTAGAAATGTTTGGGCTGTCATTTGCTCCAAATTTTTCCAAACCTTCCCAATAAAATCTCTATCTGTCCCATTATACAATACACAGAGGTACCTCATGTTGTCCTTAAAGCAGGAAACAATAGCGCGCCTTGAGGCACTCATTCATTTCCCTAGGGAGATTCCCAGTGGTGTCCCTCGGCTGTTCCCAAGGTGCACAGAGCTTGTCAGCAGCACAGCTGGGATAAAGCACAGCCTTTTCCCAGGAGCCATGCTCAGCTCTGACTTTCCCTGGGGAATACCACCGAGTTCAGTAGAGCTGCATTTGCCGAGCTGAGTTTGCTGCTGGAGGGAATCGTGTGTTTCTCTGGCTACTGTGACAGCCTCAGGCTCTGGCCACTTGCTCTGTTCACGTGCACCCAACGACACCTCTTCTGGAGAGTCTTGCTACACTGGGGTCTTACAGAACCTTTCTGACCTTTCATTTATCAGCTCCCCAGCCAGATCATCCTCTGCACTCAGAGTCATTTGGGTGCTTTGCCCATGACTCTCAGAGTTGCATGTCACTCTTGCCTTGTCTTCCTGCTCAGTCATCCATGCTGAATTATCTTCCACTCCTCCCTCTGAGAATAACTAAGGGTTTGACCTAGCAGGACTGTTTGTGTGGTTAAATGCTTTGATGTACCAGACACTGAGCTGCTTTCTCCCAAATCTAAGGTGGCTGGGGATTTCGGACTGTTTTAGGAAACAGTTTGTGCACTGGGAAGCATATGAAAGTCAGCAAAGGACACCAACTTGTGCATTTTCAAGTATTTTATCTATCATCTTTAAACCCTTCTGTTTTCTTTTGTTTTCAAACAGCTGCCTTTTCAAGTTTTTGATCTGCTAGAGAGGATATACAGCTGTATTAAGAAATATATTTCTCTTCTTTTTAGAATCCTCAGGGAGAAGAGGACATTCCTTTTTTTACTGATATAAGATCAATTTTGTCATTTCATTTTGAAGGCTGTTCTGAACAAGTAGGGGAAAGCAGAAAACCAGCCACATTTTTCCCCAGGTTTTCCTGAATCACCTTTGGACCATGACCTAGACAAAATTCTGAGCACAGTTAATGTTTACACTTTTCTTGCACTGTGTAATTTAACTTTCAGCAATATAAAATGGGACAGCAGAAGTATTTTTATGTGTTCTTACAATGTCCAAAGTTGTTTGTTACTGTTTTTATATGAAGGAACTAGACACAATCCTGGCTGCCTTAACCACTGCCTTTGAGAGAGCTACAGCTGAGAAAATCCGCTGCCAGGAAGAAGTGAATAGAACTAACAAGGCTATTGAGCTGGCCAACAGATTAGTGAAAGGTCTGAGGTGAGGTCCTACAGGGCAGGCTAATGAAGCAGCCTACGGAAAGCACTTCTTTGTTATACACTACTGATCTGGCAATAACAGAGGCACTTAGCAAAGAACCTGATGAGCTGAAAAAATTATGTCATTATCATTCATTTTTTTCATAATAGAAACATGGTTTTGACCTTTGCATTTTCTTACATTTTTGCTTCATTGTGGTATATATTTACTGTAAGATTATCTGGTAACTAACCTATCCATGAACATTAAGAGAAGTAGTCGATTGAGGATATTGACAATGAAGGCAATTTATTAAAATGCGATGACTATATTTGTAACAATTAAACAACACTAATGATACTGCCCAGGGTTGGGATACATAGAATTGAATATAATACAATTTGCACTACTTAGTTAAGCAATATGATAATTCTGTAATTATCTTTCTGAGATTTGCAGTGGGTATTTCATGAGAGAATAAATAATGGCAAAGCCATGAATTGTCAAAAATCCATATTGTCTGTTGATCCAGGCTGACTCAAGGGAATCCATACTCACTGATGGATTTTTTCATTTATCATTCATCTACTGATGAGGCTACTTTTTACACACACACATACACACACACTTTTCACAGATACTTGCTTATTTTATTGTAACATGCATTTAAGAAATCTCTTGTGGTGACTCACAGCCATTATAGGTTTTGTCTCCTTCTACCTAGTACTTTCAAGCTGAGTTTGATAACCAAACACATAGTAACCAGCAAAAATAGAAGATCCATTTGTTATTAAGCAAAATTATATGGCTGAGTGTGGCTACTGGAACTTAAATATAAAACAGAGTTTAAGAGTTATTTCCCGAATCAATAGAAAGGATTTATTGACTAGAGGGGAGGGAGGGCAGTGCAGAAGGCCCATTGTTTCTGTTTAAAGAAGCAAGATGAATGCATTTAAAATGTTAACATCCTGGCTGAAAGTGTAATGTATTTTAGTGATTAATAATGCCTGTAAAACTAAACCATGTACCTAATACAGAATAATAAAATAAATAACAAAGCAGACTTCTTTAAAGTTTGACAATAAATGATTGTTTTAAGGTGTCTGATAATAATATTTTCTTCCACCTAACATATCATATTGTTTGGTTCTCCCATGTGCCTCCTGCTGGGCCTGACAAGTGCTGGAATAGCATACATATAGAGATGAAAGGCAAAGTGTGGGTATGTTGGGGAGGAGGCATAATGAAAAGTAATCTAAAGGAGGAAAAAGAGATGAAAGGAAAGAAGGAAAGTTGAGCCATGCACTAGATGAAGACAGTAAAATGAGGTTTAGTGGAAAGTCCTTGAGTTAGTACCTCCCAAAGCACCAGCTCCATGAAGAAGGTGGCCAGCTGGACAGACTGGTGATGGGAAATAGAATTCATTCCTGTTGTTGGCTGAACTGCATTTGGTCAAAGGCAGTAATAACCATATGACAGCTACTTGAAGACTTATAGGAAAAAAAATCCATTTTAATCCAGTCTGTGGTAAACAATAGGTCAGTGTTTACTATTAGCAAACAGTGTAATATTGACGCTGATGTACTGTCAGGCCTGGCTGGGTTTTTGCCTTATTTTTGAGTGAGAAGACACTCTCTTATTTCCTAGTTGTATGGCTTTTTTATTGCTGTGTGGAAAATGGCTCAGGAAATGGGAAAATAAAATTGTTCACAGTTTTTTTATAATAAGCAAACATGTAAAAATTTATTAACTCTTCTTAATACACCTTTACAGTGGAAACAATAGCAAATAATCAAATGTGTGTGTTTTCTTCTAATTCTTAGGGGAAGTGTTGAAACAGCAGGAGATCTAATGGTGTCTAGCCAGGATCCAAGGGAAAGGCTTGCACCAACTGTCATGTCAAATCTCTTTCTGACTTTATGGCATAAAAGATCTTTCCCAGAACTAGAAATTGTTTTTTCCTGCCTTCTTCTCTGTGCCCTGGCATGCAAGGACTGTTTTGGGTGGTTGCATGAGTAGTTGTTACTCTGTACCAAGGAATTCTTTGCTTCTGACAGGTGCCAATTACGCTGTGGACATCTGCCCTGGAGGTATTGAATCAAGCTGACAACTCATTTTCTATCAATCAAACAACAACCATTTTCAATAATTTCCCATCCAGCTGGGACTGAATTTGCAAAAGTGATCTATGTATTAGAGACATTACCAATCCACAGAGACATTCAGAACCGTGATTATGTTCTGTTTTCCCACAGAAACTCTTGCATCTGCACAAGAAAGCAACAACTTCTTCCACTACACAGGAGAATGCTGACAACTCAATTTTGGTCGCTGCCAAGCTCAACTTACAACAGTCAACTCACATCAGACTAGAAGGGTATTTTTTGCTTGCCATTTGCAAATCCTTTCTGTTGATCCTCTAATTTATGGGAATCTGTAAGGTAATACTGAAGTATTCACTACTGTTTAGCCACTGTAATGGGCAATTGTTTAATAAATGCTTTGTAAGGCTTTTTCAATCCTGTTCTTTGGGTAGAAAAGGAGAGCAGGGCTTATCCCCAAAGCAGTATTAGGAACAAAAGAAAATGAAATGCAAAAATGTGTTCCAGATTGCAATTTTTCTTTTCTGTAATAGTTTATTTTCAAAATGGTACTGGCATGGGCCAAAATGTCATTCTGCTTTGCCTGAAAAGGATTAAGGTAAGAGAGGGATGCAGATAATACCTTCTTTACGGATACATATTTTTTTTAAATACATAATCAGAATAAAACCTATTACTATTCCATTCCCCTTTTGACCTGTTAAACCATCATGTTACTTATATGGACTTCCTTCAAATACTTTTATTTAATAGAACAGTATATTTGAAGGCAAGGAACTGGTAAAACTGTTCTCCTGGAAAGGACCAAAAACGTGCCCCTTGCTAGTGTTTGAACTACATTTGCCAGCTGACTGGAGCTACAGGTGACAACTAACCCACAGACCTGAGGAATATGGTTAGCAAGCCAGAACAGTAGGCAGGCTCACCTTCTTCTTGTATTCTGTCAAGTGCTGTGCCCTGCTGTTTGCATAAGGGGACCAGCTTTTATTATTCTATTCTCTCCCCACTACTGTGCACCAGGGCAGCACAAAGCAAAATTTAGTCCTTGGATATAATATTTGCTTGCTAACAATTGTTATAGTTAAGGCTGCACTGAGACTTCTGTCTTAACCTGCTGTTCTCCCATGCTCAAAATATTCTTTCAAAAAAAAAAAAAACTTTTCATGTAAAATTTTTCGTGCTTGTTATCAGCTGAAATATGATTTTTTGGCAAGCCTGAATAAAATTCATTCATTCATATTTGAATTATGCAAGGAAGTGGGTGTGGGGAGAAAGGTCTCTTCTTTAGCACATTCATAATTCACAAAAAAAGCTGCATATTACAAGCTGAAACTTTCCAGGTGGCTAGTTTTGACTGAAGGGTAGTCTTCATGCTAATTACAAAGAGAGAATGACTGAAAGAAAAATGAAAGAGAAAAATTAAATATGACACATATTGTGATTAACTCATTTGTTTTGTAGGTGTGTCATACAAAGTTCCATTGTGAGCCACTTAGAGCAAGTTTAAAGTAACGATTTCATTTAAGTTACGATGAACTACTATAATTACATAATATCAATGTTTTGTGCTGCAATTTCACTAAGAATTTCCCTACAGAAGCTGCAGAAGCTTTTACTTATGCAAATGTGGAAGCTCACAGTGAAATCAGTGCAGAATCTTATGAATCATTAACTCTGGCCAGAATGCCGGTCTGGGGAAGGGGGGGAATGGTGGGTGGTGGCAATAACTCTCCCTGTGCTCTGGGTCTATCTGAACGCTGACCTGCTGAGGAAAATAACTCTTGAGTTTTTGCAGTTTGTTCCAGCTTACTACGCTGACTGTCAGGGACACCACACCACTGCAGCTTTGTTATTCTCTTTTCCTTGCTATAGTCCATAGTGGACATAACAGGCGGCACATGATCTGATCAGCTCTGTGTGACTGACTCTCCACGGTACCAAAGAATTGCTGCAGTGGAGGGTACGTGGGTAGCAGAAGTTTGGAGTGTTACAACAGTCTAAACCCATGGAAAAAAGGTGATGTGACGTGCAGTTCCATGCTCTCATAAAACACCTGGAAATAAAATGCAAGCACGTACATAAAGCAATATAACTCTAATTTTAAACATCTGAAAGTGTAACTGGCAATGGTTCCCATAGTAATTGCTGACCTTGCTCCAGATGGAGCAAGATGAGATCAGATATTCCCCAGCACTAAGTTCCCAGTAACCTCTCGAAAGCAAAATAAGAACTGTTGGATTCAGTGCAGGAATTCTCTTCTGGTTTTTTTTCCTTCTGAGTGAAATGAGAAGAAATAAATTTTTTTCTAGTGATGCTGCATATTTTTACAAAACAAAACAAGTGAATACTGAGACACGGCAGCTTCTGTAAATAGGAATTTAAAACTTAACCTTTATTATTCCAGGTTCCCATTCTATGAACCTCTTTTGAGGATGATATACAAATTGCTAAGTAGAAAAGTGACAGCAGTGCTTGACTATGGCCACATAAAAAGTCCCTGGTCTTACATTTACAGTCATTGTTGGCATATACTGATCAAATCTCAGCACCAGGGAATAAATGGATAAAAGTTATATCTGATTCAAATTTATAAATTATCTATTTGAGCCAAAAAGGGAACTAGTATGACTCTATAGGTGTGTGTCTTACAGCAGGTATTTCTTGTTGGAGGCCCTGTTTTTGGTAGACAGCTTGGAAGAAATTACTGATCTTGTACTTGACCCAGTATATTGCAAGTTATGTTCAAAGTATTTTTAATAGTCTGTTATTTTCTTCATCAGCTCTCTCTCTTTGATTGTGTTCTGCAAGTACTCAAAGTAGCTTCCTCTGAAAGCTCTTTCTTGTATCATAGTTACTTTAACTCCCAAGGATTGCAGTACCCAAGACATGTTGACTGCAGTTGGATTTTAACTTGTCTATTTTTCTTATTTGTACCCTTGCATGCACTACAGTTCAATGACTGCAATTTGAGTACTCCTTTCTATCTAGCCGAACAATCCTCCCCAACACACCACCGTCCTGATGTGTAATCACTCAGGAGACATAATCATTCACTTAGAACTAAAATAATTCTCCTACCATTTGCTCCTTGCCTTCATTCTGCCCTTTTTCTCTGATTTATTGCACTTATATTCCTTATGGAAATATTTTGACATCCATCCCCTCTATTCAAGTCTTGCACCCATCCTTGGAGGGAGTGCTTTGAACAGACGAAGGCCAGGATGAGTGTGTATCTCATATACTCACCCTTTTATTCCAGTGTCATTTCCCCCACCTCCTCATTATATTCCTGAGCCCTTCCCCTCCTTCTAGTTTAGCTAGTAGTTCCTACTGTCTCTCCTACAGCTACCAGGAGTCCTCCCTTCCTTCCCCTGCCCCTCTAGTAAATGTCAGAAAATATTTCCTCACAGCCTGTGCTACTCAGGATTGTGTCTGGGTACAGGGATCCTGAACCCCAGCCTTGTCTAAGCTCTCTAAATCACTTGACCCCCAAAAGGTTGCCACAGGACAGCACTTATCTACAGTGCAGGCTAGAAAGAAAGTGCTGCTAATGCACTGATTTCCTTCAGCTCCGAGCTTTGCATCTATTTAGACTGCAAGAAAGTGTTTAGTGAGCCAGAGCACTGAAATTGTTCCTCTTCAAGCTTAGTCAAAATTACTGTGAAATTCCTTAATTAAAAAGTTCAAGTTGAGAAGCAAAATGCTTTTGAATTCAGCCATCACAGTGCCCCACTCAGTACTGTACCTTCTGCCTCTTCTTTATTGCTCCCCTCATGTTCTCATGTTACCTTACGTGCTGCCTGTTGGTTTTGCTTGTTACGAGTGTCCCCCCCAGCTGCCACCCCCACACTGCATCGACAAGCAGAAAGCTCTTTATGCCAAGTGTTGACCTAGTGGTGTGCACCAGCCCAGGGTGGAAGAGCATCTTGAATTTCTTGCTCCCCTGGGAGCATTTGATTAAAGGAGGATTTTCATGGTGTGTTGAGATTCAGAACGTGGCTGCTATTCAGTAACTGCTGGTTGCAGTTCTGAGCCTGAATGCATGCTGAGGCTCTGCTCCTTTTGTGGCAATAAGCTGAGTCCTGGGACAATAAATTCTGCACCATTTTCCCCAGTGTGCAGAAGAGCAGAAACAAGACCATGCTCACACTCACTGCCAGGATGCTGTTCTTGCACTCAGGGACACAGGTTTCACCAGATTTTCCACTGATTCTCCACAGAAGGCTTCCAGACCCGCTCTCTAAATGGGTCTCTTGGATCTAAAGAACTTGAATCGGCTTCAGTGGTACTTGCAATGCATGACGTCAGTTTGGAAACATTTGCAAAGTCCCAACTGAGGACATTCCATGGGTGTCTGCACTACTCTCACACCTGCACAGGCCTTGGAACAGCACTTGGAAGTGCTGGATACCTCACAGCACAGCGTGCCTTTTACAGACCTCAGTAGGCCAAACCTGATGCACAAATACTCACGTGTGCTTCTCACTGTGCTCACAGGAATACACAATCTAAATTAATTTCTGCTATTATAAATCTAGAAACACTTTTCTATAGCCCAGGAGATGGCTCTGGAGTCACAACAGAGATGTGTTGTGTACAGATGTACAGAATACAGTTCATAATTTTATTTCTTCGTTCTGTTTCTAGTAACTGAAGATTTAATTACTAAAACCTATGCTTACAATGAAACTTGAGGAAAACAGACTATTTGAGAAGGAGCTATGTATTTCCTTTATTTCCTATGGTTTGATTTAGGGATTTGCAAACTTACCATTTCAGTCTGAACTCATAAAGAGAAAAATTACTTTAAAATTAAGTTGACAGTGCTTTGGAATGAATTATGGATACTTTTTTTGGCTGCTGACAGTAATTTCATTTGGGATATTCTTGTCGCTGAGAAGCTGTAAACAACAAGACTCACAACAGCAGAAATACAAATAAAGAAAAACAACTAGAAGAATTAGATTGGCCACAATAATAATAATAATAATAATAATAATAATAATAATAATAATAATAATAATAATAATAATAATAATAATAATAATTTTCATGCTGAATTTGGCTCCTTTGAGTCTAAACCAAATATGTTTATTTTTTAGAATTGTATTTATTTAATAATCTGTATTTTCCAATTTACTTATCCACAGTGAATATATCCATGTGTTTGTGTTTTACCTCCAAGAATCACTATGTCTCCATCATAAGGAAAATAAAATAAAACTTTTCAAATCACCATAAAACTAAACCTGCAAGAGGGGAATTTTAAGTGTTCCATTTTACATACCATATAAATGTAGCTTTCCCTGGATCATTTTTTCCACAACTCCTTTTAGTGCTAACTTGTTAAAAATTGTTTCACTGGACCCCAAGACTACAAGGAGCTGTTAAACCATTTACCCAAGAGATCAGCTAAAACACAAGCACCACCAGGGGAAGGATTAGTGAGCAGGATGCTCAGACACTCATTTCTAGGTTGGAGTGGCCACAGCTGATTGCAGTTACATCTGGCCACGGGATGTGTGCCTCTCCATGTGAAAGCTGGGGACACTGAAAAGTCAATAAAAGCATTTTCCAACTCCATAAATGCACTGCAGGGCATATTGACAATCCTTTCTGCTATGGTGATGCATATGACTGTGTATCTTGTGCAAGCAGTTACTGGACACGCAAACCAGGAAGTGGATATTAAAAATAACTGTATTATTAAATGAGGAATAAATTAAGAGATAAATATACCCTTAACAGTAAGCAAATGTGATCAGGTAATATCAGTTGTATTTGCATATCTTTTCCATCATCAGAGTGCTTTAAAAACCTTCACATTTACTCACAGTATGTTTCTCTGGAACAGGAAAACAAGGTGATGAATGAAGCATGAGTGCAAAGGACTTGACCAAAAAGTATCAGCAAGTCAGTAAACTAAAACTGTATGCTATCAATAAAATCCTTACAAGAATCTGTCACAAGGGCTGTGTTTTTAGCTGGACTGCAGGAATTTAATGGGCAAAGATTTGAAAATTATGACCAAGCTGGCTCGCTCTTCTAGCTTCATGCTTGACCTGCAGTCTGCAGAAAAAAAATTGGAAATTATCTTTGAGCTTCACACAGTTATCATGCCTGACCTGTCCTAATTCATGCAAGATGTTTCAAAGAAACAAGTTGATAATGATCCAGGCATTCATAGCATGCATGTAAATACATGCCTTGTCACGGTATTATCCTCACACAGTCTTTAGACAACCTCAAACATTACAAAAATTGTTGCCATTATAAAATTTCTTACTTTTAAAATCTAAAGATTACAAAGAAGATATTTTAGAGAGCAAATAATATAATATTTAGAAGATGGAAGCAAACATTTTGCTAAAATCATTTTTGGGAAAATAAAAGCCTTCAAGGATTTTGAAAAAGGCAAATGACCACGTGGAGCTTAAAGAAACTTTTACCAAATTCCACCATAGCTGCATTCGAAAGGTAAACTGTGACAATTCACAAAATTTCAGGCAAGGAGATTCCCCTTACTTTAGAAATCTATATATTTTAGGCATATTTTTCCATAACACTTTGCGATATTACGTACCACAGTACTTTGTGTTGTCATTTACATGGGTGAAGTAAAGACTGGCAGCAATTCGACTGATCACTTTGAACTGAAAAACCACACAAGATGCTGACATAGAAAATCACCCCTTGATTTCTTGAGAGTTAAATTGCATCTGCAAACGATGTCAAGTTCCACTTGGAGTAAGCTCTGGTGTCTAGTGCATTTCTGCTACTGGTTATTCTTTCTTTTTTGTTTCTTCAGATAAGATATACTTGCATTCTAGCAGCTAATGAAAGAAGAAGATAATTTTGAAATGCTCAGTCACTTTATTACTTTTTTACTGATGCTGTGAAGGTGACAGAATCTCGTAGTTAACATGATTCAAAAGATAAGGGGGAGGAGAAGGTGGAGAAAGATTATATAAAATGGATTTACATTGCTTGTACAACTGAATTGTTTTCAGTATAATGTCACGCTCTTAGTGTGGGGGATTCTGCATATGTCGTGATTCTACAGATGTTCTTGCACACTACATGCAGCTGCACTATTTGTAATGGGCAAATGTAATAGCAAGATGCTTGTTACGCTTTCCCTCTATTCTTAGTTCACAAGAAACAGCAAGGGGAAAGTAGTCCACTACCCAATAGCTTGCTCGCTTCCCTTCTTTATATGCTCTTTTAAAACACTTTAAAACAAATTTTGGAAACACCATCTTTTGTACTACATTCTTTAACATCTGCAATTACAGATCTATTACTTTTGCTAGAATGATTTTGTTCTTTCTTATGTTTATATGGCTAATTAAGTAATTTTAAGTACTTGAAAAGGTCATATTCCTAACAGTAGGGGGTTCTTCAAGAGCTTGATCCTTCAAAAAGGAGAATACTTTCTGGTAAGTGCTCCTGGTAAGTATCCTCTGTTTTCAGTGCAGATGATGCTCAGAAGCACTCCATGCAGCAGTATGGCAGAGCCAAGTGCTGCCAGAAATTTTGCAGAGTTAAAGTCAGAAGAGCTCTCCTACTCTTCTAATCTTAAAATCCTGAATCCTCTCCTCTAAGTATTCTCTTTCCTAAACTTTGTTGGTCCAAGGCCAGTGTGTTAATCAGCTCTTCAGAGGGGACCATATCCTTGGGTTCAAGCTTCTTGACGATGTATCCAGGAAGCAGAACAATATTTTGCAAAAAGCAAAAAAATATTTAAAAAAAGCAAATTTTTTTCTCTTGAAAAGCCTATACCATACTGAAATATGGGTCATCTGGTTAGTGGCAAGGGAGGTAACTGAGGAACTGGCAGTACAAGGAGAAATTTGGACTTCAGAAGAATGAACCAGAAAGCTGAAGTAGAAGCACAAGCAACTAAACCAAACAGGACAAAAGTCAAGGAGACAATACAGCTGTAGAACAAGTTAAGGGTGTTACAATATCAGTAAGTATATGAACAAAAAATAGATGTTATAAATGAAACATTTTCATGTAATTACTGTATCTCCTACAGTACAAGAAAGACATTAACCTACTGGTGCTACTCTAATGGGAGCTGTAGCAGGGAGCATGATAGGACAGGTTGAGGGCCCTGCAGTTCTCCGGCCTTAAAAGGCCAGGAGGGCAGGGGGATCTGTTGCTGTCTGAAAATACTTCCCCAGAGGCTAAAGAGAAGACAGAGCCAGGTTCTAATGAGGGGTGCACAAGGACAGGAAGGAGGCAACTAGCAGAAGTCAGAGCAAGGGAAATTCAGACCAGGGATTAGGAAATTATTTACCTCATTCACCACGAGGGCAGTGAAATATTGGCAGAGGGGCCCTAGGAGGTTGTGGCTCTCTCAAGGTGAGATGCCTCCAGATGAGGAGGTGTGTATGTCCTCTCCTTGAGAGTAACCACACAACAGATCACCTAGATACTAATATCTATACTTGTAACATTAAAATATTCAAATATTTACAAGTATGGTTGAAACTGTGGGTGCTTATAAAACACACAAGAAAAGATGGATCAACAGAGTATATTTGTTTTGCCACAGAAAAATCACTTTTTTTAAAAAATATATCATTTATGTACTATTGTATTGGAGGTATTTTAAAGCATCTTGAATTTTGCACATGGTGGAAACACTGCATATACATAAAATACATAGTCATGTATCAAGTTGATGAGAAAGTTCTTGTTAGAAGGAAGCTGATCAGATAATTTTAGAAATGTATAACAAGTGTTTCTGTTATTAAAGATGTGCATCTGTGAACACAGATTGTCAAAGAAAATGGAATATTCAGTGAGTCTTTTCAGAAGAAAGTCAGCAAATAGCATTGAAATATGCAGTAGATACGTGAAGATATTAGTTTCCAGTCTTCAGATTATTGCTTAGCTCAAAAGTTAAAACAGATGTGACTATGACGTCTCTCATTCTGTTTCTAATCAATCTCTAAACATATATATGAGATTTGGCTGTGTTTGTGTACAGAGCCAATTTCAGAAATTGTTGTGAACTACCTCATGTATAACCTGTCTGATAGTGTCTGTGAGCGTGCATCTGTGTGACGTGTCTTAGATTCAAACGTATTCTTAATTATCCTATATCTTTATCAGGTTACACAATGGTCTTCTGCGGGTACAGGAATTTTTAACTTAGCACTACAACCTATAGCTCTCAGTTTAATAATTACAGTATTCCTGCTGATTGTGCAAATTATATTGGCGATGAAAATCAAACACTTTTTGTTAGCTGGCCTCCTGATGGCAATGAAGAAATACAAGTCAATCAGACCTTGAATTATTCTAATTCAAAAGAAGTTAGGAAAGTGTGAATGCTTCCAAGACCTACTGCTCAGTCATGATTCTGCTGTCATAGAAGGGTTTGCAAATCCTTGCTGAACTCTGCAATTCACAGACTAAAAGGGACTTTATAGCCCAGTAAATGTGATTTAGCCATTATTATTAAAAAGCAACAAGGTTTGTATTGACGTGATAGTGTATGGACTCAGAAATTCCCTGGTTTTGTCTGGGCCTAAATAGATTTTAAGTTGGTTTAGCTGTGACAGTAACTGTTCAGCTGTGAGGCTCTCTTGACAAAATTTTAGTTTAACTCTAGTTTATGGTAATATCAAATGGTTATTCATTGTGGACTGAAAAGCCTACAACTCTAGAGTCAGCTATGGAGAAGAGTGCAGACACAGATGACACAAATAAGTCATTTAATCACAGTAAGCTGACAGTGTTAAGAAAAATATAAAGCTAAATCAGGCACCAGACTGAGGAGAAAGACATCCCCCCTCCCATGAATACCACGCTCCTCCTCTGATAGCTCATTGTAATACTCCCCCATTCCTTTTGAGAGATACCAAACTGTCAATCTTAAGATCCGAAGGAACACTGCAGAAATAAGCACAGAGCCAGAGAATAGGGAACTTTTTATGTAGCAATATTCCCCTATTTTTAATGAGGTCTTCCAGTATTCATTAAGTAATTTTGACTATTATACTGTTTAAAATAGTAGTTGGACTACCAATAAATTCTTGCATTTATATATTTTGCCTTTTGCCAATACCTTTTTGACAATCAGAAGGCTCTGAGTGTAATATCACATCATAACATTGCCAACATCTTTAAGGACCTGGAAGCTGAAACGAGCACCATGAAGATCACTGAAGCTAACAAGCACTTTGGCCAGTTGCTGTGCTCTATTTTCTCATGGACATGCTGAATTAAATCAATCCAGTGAATCAGCTTTCATTCAACGTTACCACTCAGGAAGAGGTCAGTGTGTTTGCATACTGCTGTTTTAATCTAGTTCTACCACTGGCTTACCACTTTCCCTCTGGTCACAGGCGGCATTTCACAAGGCAATGCAGTGAGCAAAACCCTCTGATAACAGGAGGCTCAGTGTAAAGATCCCAACTGCCTGCATTACATCCTCAGCTATCATTTACACTGGTCTGCTTGAAAGGGTAAAGCTTACTTTCCCACCCCAGTTATCTCTCCCAGTACAGCATGAACCCTGCACGAGCTCCCATTTACAGCTCTGTGTATGAACACCTGTATGTGTGGCCAAGCAGCCCACAGAGCAGTCCTTTGCCTTATGATTTTGAGGCCTCCCTTCCATGCCTTCCTACTTCATCACAGTAAGATGGAACACGGATGAGTTCGTGTACTTCTGCTTGGGTCTCCTTGCTGCAGCTTGAGCTGTTCATGCTGCCAACTGGCTCTGCCAGGCCACTGGAAAACTCCCTCCTCAGGAAAGATGTCAGTCTGAAATGCTTCCTACAAACTGTGTTTGCTCTGAGCCAGTCCAGGCTGCATTCTTGTTAAGGACAGAAAAGCATGATGACTTCACAGACGTTGCTGTGGTTGCAGAGGGAGGCACCTCTGCAGGGACAGCCAATTTTCTCTCCACTTTCCATCCTCATCTCAAACACTGGGAAATGCATCTACCTTCAAAGTAGCTCTTCATGTCCCGAGTGCTGCTGCCACATGTATATATTCCTCTTAGAATGAGCTGAATGGAAAAAGTATTGTATAATGATCTCTCATTTAGCTTAAAGTGTCATCTTTTCCTTCACTGCATTTTGTCTGTGAGAAGTATGCTGAGTCTTGTGCAGCTGTGTTCTTGCTCTTATTTGGCACAGATCTCTTCTAAGTTTTGCACCATACCAAGAGTTTCCTTCTTCCCTTTGAAAAGAGTGAGAAATGGGTACAGAGCAGAGGAGCCCAAAGCCTATGTGGATGTGAGCCACAACTATGATGAAAATATTAACCTGATAAAAGAGATTTCTTCAGCTTCTAGTGCATGTGCTGTGAGCCAGAAAATAAAAATGCCAAATGGACAAGAGAAAGGGAAGACAAAGAAATTCAAATTCAGCTGCTGATCCTACTTGTTTTCAGAGCACAGAATATCTACAGTACTGAAACATAAATCACCCAACCAGTGAATTCCTGTCCAGTCTCCTCAAGGTCATCTGGAAGTCACCTATAAGCATCTCGCACGAGGACAAGCTCAATGGTTGACTTCACCAAGGTGCCCAACACCTGCTTTGGCCAAGGCTGGGATGCTCAGAATGCTGGGCCCTGCCTTTATTTGATACATTTCTGATTGAGCTGTGTAAACAAGACACAGTTCTGTCTGGAAAAAAAACACTCAATTATTTAGAAATTAACAGGTGTTAAACCAATTGCCATTGTCAGGCATGCCAACCTTAAGAACAGATCTAGCATTAAATCATGGATATCTATAGGGAGTTCCCTTGGATCCTTTGATAAAATTATGCTCTTAAAAGTACACTTCAAAAATGTCATCCTGGTGTAGGAGGAAAAGAAAGAAAATAAGGCAATGAAATTAATGGAAATTTAGAGAAATGAAATGTTGTCTCATATATTTTGACAGTGTAGGCATCAGTAGGTTTGCCAGACAGATCAGCCTCAGATTTGACTTGAGTAAATTAAGCTAATCTAAAGCACAAGCTACTCGCTAGTAATTTTCTGGTTTTTGCCTCTTGAACCATTTTATAAGTTTATTTACATTATAAGAGCACTGGCCATGCTTCTCTCATGTTTAAGGTCATTCCCCAGCCTTTGGGAATGAAGCTATTTGACAACATGGCCAATTTCTGGCCACAGAACCATTTTAAGTAACAAGGTGGGCAAGAAGGAACTGCAAAAGGGGAAAAGATGTGAAGATGAAGACTGCTAAAACAATCAAGTATAGACAGCAAGAGGAAAGAGCCCTGAAATGCCTGAAGGGCTCTAACAGAGAAATCCCACTGCACCAATTAAAAAATTAAACAATTGTTACCTTGCTTTGCAAATAGCACTATGTAGGCACCTTTCCTTTGCTGGCATCTGCTGCTGCACCCCACTTCTTTCAACAGTAAGACATCAGGCACAACTAGGCATAAATGAAGGATCCAGATGGTCTTTGGCACCTGCAGTGAGAAAAGATGTTTTTGTTGTTTTTTTGGATCTTTGTCGTGGTTTAACCCCAGCCAGCAACTAAGCAGAGCACAGCCATTCACCCACTCCCCCCATGGCAGGATGGAGGGAAGAGAATTGGAAGGGTAAAAGAGAAAAAATTCATGGGTTGAGATACAAACAGTTCAATAGTAATGACAACACCACGAATACAACAACAATAACAAAAACAACAACAATAACAAAAAAGGAGAGAAATAAAACTGAAGAAAAAGGAATGCAAATAAAAAACAACTGCTTACCACCATCAAGCCAATGCCCAGCCAGTCCATGAGCTGCAGTTCCAGAGCCACAGTCTCCAGCCAACTTCCATCTCTAGTTTACACACTAAGCATGACACCTTATGGTATGGAATATTCCTTTGGTCACTTAGGGTCAACTGTCCCAGCTGTGTCTCCTCTCAACATTTGTGCACCCCCAGCCTCCTCACTGGTGTGATGGTGTGAGGAGCAGAAAAGGTCTTGACTCTGTGTGAGCACTGCTCACTAATAATTAAAACATCCCTGAATTATCAACACTGTTTCCAGCACAAATTCGAAACACAGCCCCATACTAGATGCTATGAAGAAATACCTGAGCCAAAACTATCATAATCTTAAACTGAGTTTGCTGGACTGGAGGGTGTTTGGTGGTGTTGGGCTTTTTGCCTGTTAGTGTGACAAATTTGAGTGAAGCCTAAGAATATTTTTACAGATTACTTCAAAACAGGCTTATACTTTATACTGTCTAGCCTCACACAACATGCTGTGACTTGATTTTGCATTATTATGATGATTTAATACAACACTGAATAATAGAGATTGTAGTGAGTTCAGGTTGGAGAACCTAACCATCAGTCCTCTTGTTTGATTTTCCTAAATCTCTTTCTGACCTAAGTACCTAAATATCCTCAGTCTGGTCATGATCCACACCTTGACCATATGGTCCTCTACCAGAGAACAGAATAATTCTAGGCAATTAAGGCACTTGCCCATATCCATTTCATCTGCAAGATCTTCAGAGGTGCAAACAAAACACTGGATGGGAAGATTTGCTAATGCTGATAGTACTTTAGATCACTGGATAATCTTTTTCTTGTGTTAGTTATTACTGAATGGAAATCAAATGCATGCATGTTAGGACTAGTAACAGATGGCACTTCTGTTCTGTGAGGAAGAAATAGGGGCAAAGGGGCAGCAAAGTTGAACCTCCCCCCTTCCCTGTCTTACCAGGATTCATTGTGTTGCCCTCCTGTTACAGTTGGCTGTGACTCTTTCTTGTTATAAAGAGATGTCAGAAGTTAGAGAGAGACAGACGATAACCTTAAATCCTTTACTGCATTTTACCAGGATTCTGAAAAATAAAAAATAAAAAAAAATAAAAGCCAGCTGAGGGAGTTGGAAAATGTCAGTGAGGCATTACACAAAGAACTTGATACATTTGTTGACCTTTCTTCTTCCTCCACCCTTCTCCTCTAAGATGGATTTAGTAGTAGTGAGTGCTTAGTGCTAAGTGCTTTCTTAAAAATAATTTAGGTGCTATTGTCTGTCTGCCTGCTACTTGGAAAACATAGCTGTTTCAATGAGCCCCTGCTGAAACGGAAGAAAGAGCGTTTATTGAAATGCCTCCAAAAATGCACCAAAATTTCATTCTTTTCCTTGTCGGCTGAAACCCATCTTGTTCTTGCCTTTACAGTCTTTTGTTTTATTTTTTTAATTGTACCATTGTATTCAGGGTCTTTTCATTCTTTTCCGCTATTTTACGAATGGCATGTGTGGTATTAAGAGCTGAAGGCAGAGATGAGAGGAGAAGTGTTTTGAACTGACTAATTTGCAGGCAAGAAATAAAGCTCTTGTAAGGTGGTCCCAGGGGTATCTTCACCATGAACACTATTTGAAATGACATGTAATCTGGTACATTTCAAAGGCAAAACATTTCCTATTCTAAAGTATCTTCCTGAGCCAGGGTTGGTTTACCTGTTTCTAGAGAATAATGAACTCCACTGGGGCCAAGGAAACTCCCTCTCTCCCCTCTAAAAATTCCTGTTCTTTTTCGAAGAGGCAGCCAACAGTTTATTTCTGTGCTATCTTTTCCAGCTCTAGTGGCTCAGTGCTCCCTACTAATACATAGCTGAATGCACCTCTGGATTCACACAGCACATCCTTGCACAAAGCAATGAATAATGGTGTCGAGTTCTCTTGTTCTTTCTTTTAACAGTGGAAAATTTAGATCTGGTTCTAATAGACTTCTAAAATTTTAAGCATTTTTCCATATGACTTTGATCTGGCAATTTCTTAAGAGAAACTGTTTCTCTTCCAGAGCAACCTGAGCTCAGCTGACCTTGGAATGCTGTATTAATACTCCTTCTCAGTACAATTCAGTGTTTGTAGCCTTGTTGACATACTAAAAGGCTTACATGCGGAAGTCCACATTTAATTTGTCATGGCAGACATTTCAAAAAAGCCTTACATTAAAATTTTGTCCATATTTTGGTGAAAGCTTAGCTGGTCTTCTAAGCTGATACACTTCATCATCATCTGTGACGTATTCATGTACTCTGAGGAATGTTTCTATATGTTCATGATTTAAACTTATGATATCCAGAATCTGTATTGCATGGTTTTACAAGATTTTAAAATGTTTTAAATGGGGGATTTGGGCCACAAGTAAACCCCAAAGCTTTAGAGAAAATAAACACTGATAAATATTACAAACATTTTCTGTTAATTTCATAGCTGTTCTATCCTAAAGCTTTTAGTTACAGAAAAACAAACTGATGCTTTGTGAACTCTCTGAACTTACAGTGACCACTGTTTCAACATTTACTTGATTTTCTCTCTAATTCTCCATGAAGAGAAATCAGGGTACAGTGTGTCTATAATAATGATCCTACACACCGGGTTTTTTTTAAATAAAATCTTCAGTTACATTGGTTTTCAAAATCCACATGCTTGTGCTCAAATGTGCTCTACACAGTATTTTTTCAAGTGTGGACAATGATGAATAGATTATGCTGCTTGAATAGAGATACTGAAGGCCCCGGGAAAGGACAAGCAAAAAAGATGGAGTTGGAATGTCCAGAAAAGAGATATTTCTAAAAGAATGAAAAGCAAAAAGTTCTCTCTCCTGAACCCAATAATTATGTGAGACAGCAGACTGTCTGGGTTGACTTGTGCTGTCAGTTTGCATTACAAACCTCAGCCCTTTGAAGGACAGATTTTGCACTGTGAGTGACCCTAATGTGTGTTATACTTGGATCTCTACCAAATAGAAGTCATAATAAAATACTATGCCCCATAGAATAGGTCTTACACCTTAACTGTTGTTTTTCACAACGGTCTGTCAATTGTAATTCTTAATTCATGGGAACTTTGCCCGAAAGTAACTTGGAACAAAATGTGTCCAGTGTTTACAAAAAATTCCAAAGAAGGTAGTGCTGTTCCCCAGCAGTGTTTATCTCCTGGACTGGTCCCTTACCAATTCTGAACCATTAGATTCCTCTGGACTATATATAGATGCTATTACTAACAATCATGAGAACGCATAGCATTTACCATAAAAGAAATTCCTACCCAGTTAGTTAGCAATACCACTGGTGTTAGAAATTCTATCAAAACCAGAGAAATAAAAACAAGGCCTTTGTCACATGTTAACACACAGACGGCATTACATCTTTAACAGTATCTAAGGAAAGTTACAGTGCTTGACTCAGCTGCCTGGGTGACTGCTGGCTGCTTTCTGAAATCAGAGGTAGCTTATCTGCTGTTCTGTATTTTACTAGTGCAAGTCATCAACCTTGCACAACTATACTTGAGTGACAGATTTGACCTGACTGAAAACCTGCTAACCCTCCTCTGACCAAACTACCTCCTAATGCCAGTGTAAGGACTTCTGCTTAGCCCCTTTCAATGCCCCTGGGTAATGTCACCTTTAATGAGACATTAATTTATTTTGTTTCTTTAGAGAAATTTCTAACTATCTACTTTGGTGTACATTGAAGTATTTTTATAGACGATATGTAGGGAATCCATTAGCAGGAATCAGTTGTTTCACTTCTTCATTGCTTTTCAGACACAGGGGCATTTTGCTAATACAAAATTCCTGGCCATAGAGCAGTACAACATCCTAGCTCAGCTGATTTATTGAAACTATATTTTTGAGGGCTGTTTTTTTCCCTTTGGTGACTTGTGTAATGTGGTGCCATTTAAACACTGCGTGTAGAACACATGCTCACTTGAACACTTCATTATTTGGCTCAAAGTAGTACAGTATATTGTTCTGTTTAGGGAACAAGTTTGAATTTACCATTGACTCCGGAGAACTTCACAATGTATCGCTGGGTCAAGGACAGGAAGCTGCAGCAGAAATAGCTATGGAAAAGGCATCAAAAGAAGGCCACTGGGTTATACTTCAAGTAAGTCAAAGCTCTTCATTACATCAGTGCTGCACTGCAGTGTTAAAAACTGAAGCTTTTCAAAATAACGTGCCTAGATAAAAGATTACTTAATAGTGATTTAAAACTTCCTTTGTCTTTGCCACAAGGGAAGCACATAACTTCATCTGTATATGGAAGTATCACTGAATATCACATAAAATATGAATTGCGTGTAGGGAGTCAACTAACATATTTTCCCAAGCACATGGTATCTGATTTACTAATTTATTATCCATTAAAAAAAATCCTTTAGTAAATAAATGTGTAGCAAAAAGAATTGTTACACTGTATAATCAGATGAATAGATACAAACAGGGAAGATTGCTGTCATTATGCAGTGTATTGTGCTAAACAGATGCACACGATTTTTTTCAAATATTGTGCAATATGAAACTGCTTCCTTATGTCTGGGTTTTTCTTGTATCAATAAAATGTTTCAAATTTCAAATCAATAGCTCACTGGGAGGCCTATTTTTTCCCTCCATTCTCCCCCCCTCCATCTCTGAATATTTATTTTGTAGCAAAGTGGCTGAACACATTAGAGAAATTGCTGAAGAAAACCAGGGAAGGAAGTCAGCAGGGTGATCGGTTTTGAGTGTGAGGAACCTGCCGCTTCCCCTAAAGCATATCTCATTCCAGGGTGGATTTGGGAAACCTCCCATTAAAAAAACTGATAAACTACAACTTGTAATAATGCCTAATCACCATGCTGCACTGGATAAATTTGACTAGTCAAGCAAAACACCATAGAAATACAACTTCAAAAATGTGAGCATTGAACTTCTCCTATTAAAGCCACTTGAAACGGTGAAGTCACTAAAAGCCTTTACAGGTTATGCAATAATAAAGCAGGATGCACTTAATTTCTTAAAGATTTGTTCACATTTCCTAGAGTGACTGCACATCTATCAGCAAAAAGAAAAAGAAAAAAAAAAAAAACAAAACCAAGAAACTACTCCTTTTCATTTTAAAGCATCACATACAGTTTCTAGTTAAGTACATGCCTGTGCACACGGGAATGAAAAATTTGCAGTCACTACAGTTAATTACTGTAGTACAGAATAAGAATTTATTTTGGTTTCGTCTAGCTTAGTTTGATTTATCTTGAAATGCGAAACCATGCAGTTTTGTGTCTCTGCAATATTTTTTACATATTCTGAGCATGTAGTGCACAGGAATTAGGTCTTCAGCTGAGGTAAATGAGTGAGGTTCACTACACCAAATTATATTGCTAAGGGTTTGGTCCAAAATGTTTGGATAGCACATGAGAGGAGAGCATGGTTTAACTGCTAGGTTACGATATTTTCCTCCCTCCTTTTTAATCTTTGTTTTAGAAGGCTTTTAATTAAAGCAATTTTTGTTACTGACTCTTAAAAAATACAAACACAGGTGTATATAGGAAGTAATCATAAGCTATGATCAAAGATATGGTCAAAGAAATCAAGTATCTCTTTGGCATACATATGTGTACTAAAGAACGCTAAGAAACTCTCCAATTCAAAAAAAAAAATTGCTTTTCGACAGTATATTCTAAAAAAACTCTCTCAGAATTACAAAGGCTTTTCTTCTTTTCCTCTTGTTTAGAATAACCTCTTCCAGCAATAAACATGGGAAGAACCGCCAGCCACCCGCGCAGCGGAGGGAATGTCACCCAAAACAGACACACGCACAAAGAAAGCCGCGGCTGCAGCCCCGGCCACCACACATTTGTTGCCAACTTCTGCCGGCGGCTGGGGCTCCGCCGGCCCCGCCACGGCCCCCGGCGGGGCGCCGCCTTCCCCGCGCCCGCACAGGTGCGCTCGGGGTGCCAGGCAGTTCCCCCCGGCCGGCAGCTCTGCCCGAGAGGTCATCACCTCCTGGCTCCCCCGCGGTACCTGCGGGGCGCCCCGGGCAGCCACCCGTGCCCATGCCCATGTCCGTGCCCATGCCCATGCCCATGTCCGTGCCCGTGCCCGTGCCCGTGCCCATGTCCGTGCCCGTGCCCGTGCCCATGTCCGTGTCCGTGTCCGTGCCCATGACCATGCCCGTGCCCTTCCCGAGGCGCAGCGGGCCGGGACTCGTCCGGAGCGGTGGCGGCGCGTTCCCGGAGCCAGAGCGCCCCCTGCCGGCGGCCGCCCCAGCGGTGCCGTGAGGCGGCGGGGGCGGGGAGCGGCTGTCCCCGGCCCCGGGGGAGGGAGCCCGGGGAGAGCGTGTACCCTCGGGCCCGGCCCCGGACAGCGCTGCGGGGCTGTGACGGCAGTCCCGACCTCCGGGGGAGGTTTACCTCTGGCAGACGCTCGCGTTAACGCTGGACTGGGGGCGTAGGGGATTCCCCAGGCAGGGCCGCGCCCCCAGCACCCCGCTGCCAACACCCAGGTGCCGGCGGGGAGAGCCTGTAACACGGCCCGGAGCCTCCCTGCCTGTGTGAGCACGCTCATTTCCAGCCGGCGCGGCTGGATCGGAGTCAGCAAAACGGGGGTGCAACCTGCACTTTCTCCCGGAGTTCCCACCGGGGGGACAGGGATGTGACATGGGCAGGAGGAAACCCCGCACAGGTCACAGCCCTGCGGGGCTGGGGCGACCCGGCCGACCGCAATCCCGGGGTTCGCCTGCCGAGCCGGGGCTTGTGCCTGGGGAAAGCAAACATGGGCATGAACGGGCACGCTCTGCTACTCATTTAAATGGCCACAAGCACACGGCTCTTCCTGAGGAATTACATTTTAAATAGACTTGGCCGTTTAATAAACCAGCCCCTGGCTCCCTGTAGCGGTGATCTCTGGTCCCTTAGCAATGCAAAGATCCTTTGCAGTGCTGTGCCCGCAGGGCTGGGGCCGAGTGGCGATAATGACCGAGGGGCCGTGGGCGACAAAACTATTTCGGTAAGAGGGAGGCAGAAAAGTCCTCTCCCTTCCACCTCTGTGGGGCATTTGGTGATTATCGCCGCCTGTGGCGGTGGCCATGCCTGGCGGACGGAGGGACCCTCACTGAACTCGGGGTTTGACAGATGGTGATGGTAGCACGTAGCAGGAAAGCCCCTTCCCAGCCCATGCACGCCAAGCGTGGCTGAGATGGATGGCTCGCAGCCCCTGTCCTCACTTAACACATTTGCCATCTCACCTCCTTCTCCTCCCCCGTAGTCCCGAGCAAGGCGGGTGTAGGAAGCTCCCAGCGCCGCATACACACCCTGTCCCTGGGATAGAGGCACGCCGAAGAGGGAGGCGAGCGTGCAACAGGCCCTGTGCACACAAGGCAGCAAGTCTTGCGCTCCCATCCCTCTTCCCAAGCCGCCGGTGCCCCCAGCTCACCTGCAAGCCTCGCACCATCCGGCCGCAGCTCTCTGTCCCCGGCCGTCAGGAGCCTCCCGCTGCGAGGAGGAAGGAGAAGCATCCGTGGAGACGTGGGGAACAAAAGGACGAGATCTGAAAAAGGAATAAAAGAAGGAAATGTAGCGAACACTAAAAACAAGAGGAGGAATTTTCCCCGGGGGGGGGGGGAGGGTTGGGAAGGGAGAGGGAAGCGCCACTTACATGAGCTTTTTTTCCCCTTACAATTTCTGCAGAAATTCTGACAATGCACGTGCTCGTTTTCCCTTTCCCATCCCACACAAACCTGTTGTTGTTTTACTTTCATTATTTCACTTTGTTGCATCAGAAATGCTGAATCATAAAACGGGGGTTAGTGAAAATGGTATTTATCTTACAGGAATAAGCCCCACATTATTTTAAAGATCCCCACGCTACTGCTGTTATTATTATTATTATTATTATTATTATCATCATCATCATCACCATCATGCATCTTGGCAGGTTGAAAGGTATCTCAGAATAGTAAGAATTCAGCAGTAATTTAACATCCCACAGCAGTACTTTAAAAGCATCAAATAGCATTTTGAATTTTAAGTCAGTACAAGTGTAAATAAATGGATGTACTCCCACATGTCTGTTGTTTTAAACTTGTGGTGATACTAAAATATTTGCCTAACAGCTCTGAGTTGCAGCAGAATTTCAGCTCACAAATGCGTGTGATATTGAATTAAAGCATTTGTCATTCTTTTTCCATAAAAGACACAGTTTGGTTCTCAGCAAACTATTTGAAATAGAAATTATGATGATGATACCACAGCTCCATTTTATTTTATGGTACTGTATTGATTTTCAAATAGACAATACATATATTTTTGTAATGGTCTAAAAGAAGATATTCTGCCTTTTTATTTTACAGTCATTATGCTATTACCTGCTTTCATTTCAATAAAGGATGGCATTTTTCAGAGATGCTACCATAAATTGCTTCATTTAATAAGTTGCTACACAGAATAATAATGTTACACCAGAGAGCAGCACTTCATAATTTAGAAGAAATAATATTTTTCTTTTAAAATATTTGTCTCTTTATTTTTTAAATTAAAATTATCTTTTTGCTGTTTTCTTTTAGAAGGATAATCTGATTATTAGAAAATTCCTTTTTCTTTTTCTTGCAAGCATTGGAACTTGGGTGTGACATAAAGAGGCTAATTAAAATGGGGAACAAATTAGATTAATTTCCAGGAATATAAAAGTGATATAAAAGTCTTGTTCTCAACAGTGACTCCATAATAGAACAATTTCATTTATGCCTAAGCAGATCCTTATTCTGTCTAGTGAGGATTGTCACCAGTGTCTTACTGACAAGGTTTTTATTATTTCTTTGACAGCTTGATAGTAAGTCAGTGCTTGCTTCTGGGTTTTCAGTCTCTTCAAACTTGGATTATGAAGGCTACTATAAAAATATGGATACAATGCTACCTCCCCAAAGCCCCATCTGTTATGGCCTGCACCCCAATGTGGAGATTGCTTTTGTAATAACTGCAAACAACACGCTCCATCCATATGCTATTAGAGCTGCAATTCAAATACTCAGTCACTGGGAAAGGAGTCTCCCAAGCTGTGGAAGACAAGGTCAGTCAAAACATAGAGCAGGCTGCAAATTTTTCACAAGATGGTGTGATGACAGTGGTTTTATGTTTAGGGGCTTTTTTTTCTCTCCTATGGCCTTTTTTCTCCCTAATTCAATAGAATTAGATATTTTCATACCTGTTTTTTACAGGGATTCAATCTGAAATTTGCGATGAGGAATCTCTAGTATATGTAAGCCATAAATATGTGCATTATTTTGCACCACAAAGAAAAAAAATCTTGCTGGACTGTTACAATATATTAATAGTGTTAGGCCATTTGGGATCCTTTGTTAGGTTGCAAAATGCCATTATTTCCAAACTATAAGGTAGAATTTGCTTTTCTTCCTAACAGCATGGTCCTGCACAAGTCTTCCACTCCTTCTCTATTTCACAGGATAAATACTCCATATCCTTCATTCTGTGGCATAAAGGCAGTATCCTTTCACACATAACATTTATAATTTCCTTTACATTTATGCAGAAGTGGATACACAAGACACTTACCTCATGCAATGTAGTATCTCTTGAGGATGAAGGCAGAGCTAAATGACATGGAGAAAAAAAAATCATTCAGAAGAAAGTGAGATCAACTATTTTATCCAAACACCAGAAGAATGCTACTCACATAAACTGATTTGTTTTCCAGAATATGAGATTGGATCTGCTCATATATGAGGTAAGGTATTCTCTTCAAGAACTTAATTTAAGTTTGAAGATATGTGTGCTTTGCTTTACTAATCTCAGGGGATGCATGGGTTTAAACAGCATGAGTGTAGATGCCAGTAACAGGCACTGTGAATGATACTTGGTAAGCTTATTTCTGATTTCATTGATTAAAAAATTGTGCTTTCATAAACTGCCTACTCCAAACATGTAACTCATCTCCATATATCAAATAATTTGTTTTAATTTGTGTAAAAAAAATTATCATGAAACTGCTCAGGAGACTGAAATCCTCTATTTCTCTGTGCACTAGGAAGCAAAATGCAAAGCCTCTGATTATGGTCTGATCCTGTTCCAGTGCAGACATGGAGGTAAGGTTGAGATATTCTTCTCCTCTGCCATTGCAGATATTTGGCTCTTCTGTTTACAACTGCAAAGAGATCTGGTTGCTAGTTACTGTGTGTTCACATGTGTTTTGGGCAATCCACAGGAGAGGAGGGAGCTGTTTGATGCCTCAGAGACCCTCTGGTGCTGAAAATGAACTCTGCTTCATATAGATCCCCGCTGGATAAGGCACACAGTTCACATTGTGTTAAATGTCATCAGAATGTGACATTTGGTTGTCATATGGAGATGGCCATTAACTGCAGGTAAAGGTGCAGTATCAGTAACACCCAAGTCCTGCCCATCTCAGTGGCACCTATTGAGAGCGATGAACAAGGTCAGAGGGACATGGGGAACTGATCACATATCTTTGGCAGTTTTTGGTAATAACGTCTTTCAACATCAACGAAGTGTTGAGTAGCAACATGTAATGTTCTTAACCATAGACAGCCAAATTTTCATAATATCTACAAATCTCAAACAGTGATGTACCTGCTGCACTAACATTTAATGTATGTTCAATCATGGAATTGGGCAACCAAGTAGCTTGCTAACATTTTACGCAGACAATTGTGGTATATGCATGCAGAGCTGTAGTTAATGTATACCACTCCAAAACTAGGTACTGAAAATCTAATACATAGGGCTAGTATTTTTAAGGAACCTCCTTTTTCACCACCTGAAAAATTACCTTTCTTTCGATCTTTAATTCATAGTAACAAAACACGGGCATTCAAATAGCCATTAGCGTAAGCAAGCCAGCAGAATAGTAGCTTGATTGCATGTACAATTTTCTGTGGGATATCTGAAAGCAAGTTAGTAATTTGGCCCTTTATCATTTTCTCCCTGTACATATGCGTAGGTGGGTGCTTCCATGCGTATGTATATGAATTACTGTATCATATAATTACTTAATGCAATTAGAGTGATTCTAAGAAATACAGAAAACCCAGAACCTACACTCTTGTTTTTCTGACTGTTTCCCCTTTTTAAAAAATAAATTACTCACCCCAGTTGCAAGAGCCAAAATATTCTTTACACTTGATGATTTAGCTACCTTATGTGTTTTTACTGGGGAAAAAAAAAGCCCTCTATCATTTATCATGTCATCTTATCACAGTCTCTTTGTGAGACGCAAATAGCACACTAATGTTTTCTTTTGTTAGGGTGAGTTGGCAATCTCCTCAGAGATGGAGCAACTACAGACAGCTCTTTTTTTGATAATCTTCCTGACACTTGGATGAGACTGGCTTATCCATCAACATACAGTTGCTCAGTGGTAAGTTGCATGCCAACAGTCATTCAGTATGGATGGCACTTCATGTCCATCATAAAAAAATAGAATTCAAACTAAAGAATTTTTTGGCAAATATCTTACCTTCTTGTGTAACTCAGAATAGCTTTTCATCATAAGCTGATATTACCAGTGTTATCAAAAGCAGAAAGAGCCTTGCATTTACCTTGCCAATTACTGCAGCCTTTGAAAGATTTCTCTAAAATTTGCATTCCCACTTCTTCCTTGCTTGCTTTTGTCTCGAGCTGTGTGAATTGATCAAAAAGATTTGACAAGTGCTATAGTACATAGTATCTGCTACTAAGAAGACCAAGCTTGGTTTCTTGTGTCTTTTGGGATCAGAGTTTGTAACAATAGAACTGTACTGCTCTGAGCTCAAGGGTGAAATGGTCATCAGAAGAAGTAGCAATTAACAAAGCAGCTTGCATTAAGAACATGGAAAAGTTTCAGAGCAAGTAGTGGGGCCATCATTTTTCTGTTCATCTTAACTGAATGCATCTTAAGATGTGTCCATCTACCTAGTCTCCACAACTGTTTTGTAATACCAAAGATGAAACTGAAAACAAGAAGTGAAAGCCATCCAATGCTGGCAGATTATTTACTTGCTGACATACATTCAACTCTCCACGGGAGCCGCCTGAGTAAGGCAAAGAGCCACTGACTGATGGAGTGAACGAGGACTGGAGAGCTGACCAAAGAACAGGAAAGCTCTTCCAAGCACAAAGACAGGTAGCACTAGAAGGCAAAACAAGCCTACGCTTCTGAGATCAGTACAGACTTCTGAGAGATCAAAAATGGAAGAAGAAATCTTGTTCATCAGAAGAGACATTGAGAAGAGCACCAGAGGTATATTGTAGTGAAGATCAATCATAGCTTTACAGAATTAAATGCTCTTTTAGCTTCCCTTGATGGAAAACTAAACCACCATAGAGATACTGTGATGTCTGTGATAAATATATGTCCTGAAGACAGAAAGCGTTGCCTAGGGGATATAATGCTAAATTACAAGCTGTTTTCCTGAAGGACAACACAGCTGCTTTCTTTAAAAAAATGCACGGGGGAGTCAAGCTGGACCTTATACTCATGTTTGGACAAAAGAGGGTAAAAGTACCCACTGATTACATAAAAGCTGTCTTGCAGAACTAGTAGGATTTAAGGTGACAGGTTATCTTTTACCATCAGGTGCAAAATGCAGTGAGTCACCAGGGAGTAAAATCATTGCTGTGATGCAGTGTTATGCAGCTGGGCTCCAAAACAGCCACCCTGCTGGAACAGAGCATGTATGGGGGTGGACTGCGGAACAGGTAAAAGAGAGGTCTGCCATGAGCACCAGAGAGTGCACGGGCATGACCAGTGGTCAGCTTTGCCTGGCCATCAGTCCCTTGGGTTTGGGGAGATGAAAAACCAGACTGAAAACAAAACTTGAATCACTGTCTTGTCTAAAACCCCACAGTAATTGTTGTCTGTAGCAGGAGCCATGGGCTTCCTTCAGGGAAGAACATCCTCTCTATACTACTCTATTATGCGCACTGCAAAGCACGAGAAGGCCTCAGTCATCATGATACTTCTATCCTCCCTGTTTTTAAACCCCTCCGTCTCATATACCTACCTGACAAGCCACCATCTGAGACATCAGAAAAAACCCCTTTGATTTCTAAGCAGTTGCCATTTCAAAGTAAGGTGGGGCAGGGTGAGGAGGTAAAGGGAAAAGATCTGAATACGTGCACAGTTTAAGCATCTTGGGCTCAGCAAATGTGTCATAAACAGCAAACACAAGTGATTAAATGACAGAGATTAAGTCAGATCAACTAATAATCTCAGATCTTCAGTTTATCTTTGGGATTTTTTTCTGTGTCTCTGAAATGAACATGAATTCTGTTAATGCTTCCCTTTGTAAACTCACCCTATATGTCACCTAGTGTTTCATGTTTCTGTGAAGGAGTCGCCTCTTGCCCCTGAGCCAGCAGTCTCCTGTCTCTGGTTTAGAGACAGTCAACTATCCCCAAGGCAGATATGTCTAGCATTTCTTAACAGCAGCTTGTTAGGAAGCAAGAAGAAATACCAAATACTCCCCCCCCAAAAAAATAAAAAACCATACCTCAGCGAGAAAGGTGGGAATGTGATGCCAGCAACGTTAAATGGGGTAAAAGTAAAAAAAAAAACAAGTTGATGCTTTGTTTTTCAGACCACAGAAATTCAAAGAAAAATCCAACAGATAGGGAAATAGAGTGTGGATGGAAGAGAAACATTGGAAACTTGTGTCAAGGGTCATCCAGCTTTCTGGAAATCTGCAAACGACCAACAGTGGGATGCCTTAACAGAGGCAAAAATGTTTGGGTTCTGGGCTGTCTGACTGCATTGACAGGCAAGGGCTGGAGCAGGCTGAGGTGACAGCAGCAGTAAATAAGGATTTGAAAGGAGACATTACATATAGACAGGATGAAGTGCCGGGGCTTATAAGGAGTGGAGGGTGGCAGGAAAGGGGGGCAGGAAGCCACAAAATGTAGGAGCTGCCAGAAGAGGGGATGTTCATTCCCTCTTTGGAAGATATTCATGATAGACAGATACAGGCTTAGAAACTATTCCCTGAAAACTCAGGGTTATGGCACTGACTGCCTTGCAGGCTAGAAAAATACATGCTTGAAAGGAAAAGGCCTTCAGGGTAGGAGTGTTTGTTATTTGGGGTTTTAAACTGACAGAATCTGCTGCTGACTTGTAAGGTGGGGAGGTATTAACTCCTGAGAAGGAGGAACAAAAGGCAGGGATTGCAATCCTGTGAGAAAAGACAAGGAGCATTGCAAGTAGAGGTGGGCTGGTCCAGAGGGGGGGGTTAAGGATATTCATCGAGTGCTTTGAGATGAAACATGCTGTGTGTTCGCAAAGGTGTCTGTCAGTCAAGTGGGGGAGCAACATTATGACAACCTCTCTTCCAGGAGCAGCAAAGACCAAGATTTTTTTCCCTGCAAAGCCAGCCAAGAAATTACTGAAATGGCTGTTTTAACAGTCAAAGCTAACAGGGAGAGAACAAAAGAACTCCAGATGCACGTACACACACATCCATCCATCCATCTATCCCTGTCCTCCTATGGCCTCCGATGAGCCAACTTCCACTTAAAGGAAGTCTCTTGCATTGGTGAGAAAACAGGCAGCAAATTATTTTGCTGCTGTAAAACTTAAAATTATCTATGTTTCAGGGAAGAGTGAAATGGCTGTAACTTTCATGAAAATTTCTGAGAGCACTGTTAAATCTTATGCACAGGGAATAGCAGAAAAGAGATTAGATTTCTTTTGAGGGAGCCACTACTGTTTCCTGAATACCGACTCGCTGTCTTGCTGCCTCTCAAAGCACAGCTGCTGCTGTGGCTCCTTGAGACACACAGACAGGTTCCAGAGGGGCTGATCTGAAAGCCCACAGGCACACAATATTGCTGCACTTGCTGTTATTCACTTGTCAGTATTTAATTAACAAATACAAATGCAGAGCTGTGCTGAAATCAAAAAAAGATACTTCAGTTTGGAAAAAAACTTTTAATATGAGGAAGTTGCTTGTTAAACAGAGAGGAATTTGTTGTTCAGCTGCACTCAAAACACAAGAAGAGGAAAAAAAAACAATAATGTGTGCCAGGGCAAAAGTATCACACTGTCTTGGCAAGAAAAAGAAACATTTGCAGGCTCCTTTCAAACAATGGGGAAGAAAATGAACTAGAAAAACTGCCTGATGGGCTGCTGAGAAGAATCTTCCTCCCCCCACTACACCCACTGATTTTTGTGTTTTCTTATATCCGGATAAGATGGATTAATGGTACAACAAATAATATCTGACACACAAATGTATCTACATGGTATCAAGAACAGAATTTAGAGTGGGCTGAACTCCTTGAATTCAGTGGCAATCAGATAAGCAGCAAAAATTTAATCAACTACCACTATTCCTTTCCATCAGAAGATACTGAAAACTCTATAACCTTTTTCACACAGTTACTATCCCAGTACAGGCTGATACAAACTAAAAAAATCCAAACCAATACAAAACACCAAAACCAAACCAAGCCCTGAATTTCAGGTTGAAGATCAAGGTGAGAAGAAATCTTAATTCTGACTATCAAACATCTGAAGTAACAAGTTTTCCAGTGTTTACTCTGGTCATTTTCCCTGTGGTTGATTACTTTAATAAATTACCTCTAATCCTTCATCAGAAGTCTGCCCTTCTTAGTTTTATCCCAAGTTCCTAGTTGGCAGCTTCTCAAATTGCCCTTAACATTTTGGAGCTATCGTCACATATTGCAGATGAGGGTCAGAATTCCCTGTTGTCAAGCTATTAATTTGTATTTCCTTTTAATCCTTCTCCTACACAAAATGAATATCTAAATATTGTCTGTATCAAAGTAAATATTTTAAAACATACATACTTAACTTGGAGCAGGTGGGAGGGGTGGGCTGCAGTTGTTTGCAGTCTAGGAGCTTCACTTTACTGGATCCTTCCTAGTGTGGCAGGTGGCAGGTGCCAGGTCAGCGTGTGCGAGCTCACACACAGCATTCCAGGTACAAAGTGCATCCAGGTCCTTCACAGCACCTGTGATTCCTGACCTTCTACACCCAGTTTGCTTCTAAACAATTTGAAAGCAAGAACACCCTTTTCAAACCCTCAGTGTTCCAGCATTTGCTAAGCAGTACACATTCTATTCGTGAACACTTTCACTGCAGGTTAAAATTCTCAGACGCAGACGATACAATGAACTAAGAAGTATTGGCTGGGAAAAAAAAGCCTGTCATACATGGCAGGACTACTGATAATGTGCAGTGTGTTACACTACAGCAAAAATGACTAATATCAAAGCTAAACAGGAATGATTTGTATGGTTGAGACAAGTAGAATAAAATATGTATTTTAACTAAATCAGTTTTTAGGAACACCAGGCACAGGTTAATCCTTTATAAATATGTTCACAGAGTACATTAGACACCAGCCCGCCTACACAAAATGAATGCAGCACACACTCTGATGTATTACAGAGGCAGGATAAATGAGGGAACTCTTCTGTGTTTGATCTGGTTCTGCTCTGTAATTCAGAGATACTGGAGATGGGTGGTGAGTTTCTCATTGATCCCAAAAGAACCAATAATGTTGGATCCTGTGAAATGTAAGCTTTGTAGAGGATTGGAGGCTATGCACGAAGGACATTGTAGCTTTAGGGGCATATTCTGTTCTCGTGAATGTAACTGGCATTCATAAGAGTCATACATATCCTGGGGAAACTAGACCCTGTAGCTTAACAATACTGAAAATACACACCTAGCTCCACAGGCAATTATATCACTCTCATGGTTATATCTGCATCCAGTTATAAAGGACAAATTTCCAGCAGATAATATATGAACCTGCAAATGAATGTCTTCAGAATTTTGAAACAATGCTAAATTTGACACACATCAGCATTTAAAAATGTAGCAGAATGCAGCCAGAACATCAATCCAAGCCTAAGATATTTTAGATAGAAAACACAGGGCTAGCACATAGATGTGGGGATAATCAATTCAATTCCTCCCCACCCCCCCATTCTTTCCAGCTTTTTAAACCACTTACACCAGTCCTTGCTTCTCTGAACTGTATTTTGCATATGGTGGAGGTGTTAATGTGCAGTTACTGCACAACGGGGTTGTGAATTTTAGCTAATGAAAGCTTTTAAAGGCACAATGAAATGCTCAGATGAAAGGTAACAAAGAAGTGCAAAGTATTATTACAGCCTAGCCTAAGTTTTACTGAGAGCATTCTTATACACGATGGACACAGCATAAATATGTATTAGGGGTGATAACTTCCCTGTAAAGGCTAATTCCCACCCCTGAGGCTGCCAGAGGCAAGGGGTGTCTTATAAGTCTTATAAGACTTAATAAAGTCTCATAATGTTTTCATCCTGTTCCTACCCCCAGGAGCTGGAAGAGGTCCCCTGTATACATCTGAACCCTTTATGATTAGCATGTCCATCCCGGCATGTTGCAGACACAATTAGATCACAAGGACTGCAGACTGAGATGGTTCAGTGAACACTTAAAGGCAGAGGCAAATTCAGGAAGGAAAGCAAATGCTGTAGTCCCAGTTACAGCAGCTTGGCATACAGTAAGTTTACAGAGTGTGTTTGCATGCTATCCATGGGAGAGGTAAGCAAAGGGAGAGAAATCTGCTTGTCATTTTCTCTGATAATTTTTGCTAAAATCCAAGTAATTGTTCGTGGTAACAAAAAGGAACAATTAACACAGTTTGTATTTTGCAAAGGTGAGAAAGGGATAGCTGTCAACAGGATGTGGATGAAAGCACCAGTAACTCACTGGGAAAAGATCTAGCACCAGAATAAATGTACAGCAGCTTACCAGGCTGAGAGAGGACAGGATCTGCTGGTCTGAATGATGGTTTGATCTGTTACGATGGGAATGAAGTCTTCCGTTTGAAAAATATTATTCTGCTTCCTGGTTCTGCAAAAGCTAACATTGTTCTAAAGACTGCATTCCTCTGATCAGCTGCCCTGTTACACTGATCATAGTCTAAGTGATCTGTAGCCCCCTTCTTTTTCTGCCTCTGTTTAGATAAAAGATTGCAGCTTCATTTCAGTTATTATTTGCATGTTTTTCTTAACAGTTTACTCTCAGCAGCTTCTGATTTAACCTTATGTGTTCTGAAGTTTGGGAAAATGCTAAAAAGAGAATTTTTAGATTGGTACCTAACATTTTCAAAGTACTAGCAGGCTCCTCATGCATGCATCTCATGTTCCACCCTTGCTAAATGTATTCTAACACTCTACTTACCTGCTTTAAAAGGACTGGCATGTTGAACCAGCTGGCCTTTTTCCATAGCAATAGCTTTTCATATTATATTCTGCTCCTCCAATTTCTGTATTTTCCCTGGATTTTGCAAGACAAAACGCAGAAGTTTAAAGGTTCATAATGTTTATGTGACAAAATCTTACTGCTAAGTACAGTATTACTGACGGATTAGTTTAATACAATAGCATAATATAATTTAATTATAGTAATAGTACACAGCAACAATCTTACTACTTATGTCAGATTGTGAGACAGTCTCTCTTAAAAGCTTCATCGTCATTATTTAGTTTTTGGGTTGTTTCACAGTATATCCCCCCTCCATATACACTAAATTAATGTCATAGGTGTAGAAGAAACACTGGGTAAATTGCTCCCATTTAGCCACTGCAAGATTCCCTAAGAATTCACAATACTAACTGAAAATGTCTTTTGCATCATGAGACAATAGTCAGACAGCCTGTGGTGAAAGCTTGTAGCCCTCTCAGACCTGAATTCTGCAGTTAAAAAAAGAAAAACCCAAAACAGGTCACCGAAAAACCAAAGCGCAAAACCAAATAGGAACATTTTACCACATCTACTTTTTGTATTTACCTGAGAGCTTTTAATGTAGATTGATCCAAAATCTTGTGCCAGACACGAACAACTTCTACATTCATGTAAACTATTGTAGTTCAGGGCTTCAGTTTTTTTATCTCACAGCTTTCACTGATTTCAGCTGTGGCTGACAGCAATTCTGAAAATCCAACCCACAATAATTCCTATTTCTAAAGTGTTTTCTCTGAAGACCACAGAATTTTCTATCAGTGTTAATTTAGCCTCCAGAAAGACAGAAAAATGTATCTTCAGCCAGCACAGCTGTATGCAAAGTGAACATCTGTCCATTGCCAAATTCAGTTCAGCTAATAATAAAAAAACACACTTTATTTTCTCTTTCAGACAGGACCAGACTGCAAGGGAAAGCCTGGAGAGGATTTCCATGCTTTAAAAAGAGAAACAGGGGAAGACTGAATTTCCTGAGGTCACTGAGAAAATGCATGGCAGCGCTAGGAAAAGAAGCACTCGAGCAGCCGAGATACCATCTTCACAAGCCAAAACCAGATGGTTTTTTTCTGCAGTGTGACATAACAGCAAAGACAGAGCACGCCTGTGGATTTTGTGGCAATTAAGTTAAATAAGTTTAATTTCTGGATAGTTGAGAGATGCTTTTGTAATTACATCACAGCAAAAGCTCTTCTTGCCTTATTTCAATAACAAGAAGACAGATAATGTGAATTAGTAAAACCACTGCAAACCACTGCTTTTTAAAGGGGGCAACAAAGAGGTAACTTTTTCTTGAAACTACGGAAACTGCAAAAATAGTCTTGCTGTATGCTCACCTGTTGCTGTTCACTGATAAGCTTGCCCGAGGCTTTGTATGTATTTTCAGTGTATGTATTTATTTAGATATGGAGCTAAAGCCATAAAGGCTCTCAGGCTCAGTACTGTAAGGCTTGACTCTTAGGGGTTCTTTCAGCTTCCCATAGCTCCACAAAAGCCAGCATCTCTGCACAGAAGCAGACTGTGTGCAGGGGACCTGCATTTCTGCTTCTTTCAAGGGTTTTGGAAGATGACTCCAGGGTGAGTGGACACTCTTCTCTCCCTTTTGACTTCATAATACGTATGAGTGTCTGAAAGTATCCATGCCCAGTGGTTCCTTTTAGTTCAACATACCAGCATAAGGAGGAGATAAATCATGCTAGATTTTCCCACTCCTTTTCAAGCCCCAAGATTATATTTAGGAGTTCTGTGCTGAGAGATATAAATTCATAGCCTTTTTCTATTTGATTTTGGGTGATGTTTGAACCCCGAATCAATCTTTTGCAGCAAATACTTGCTAAAAGCTAGCCTAGTTGCTGTTTTGCAATACCAAAGGCCACCTGTCAAATCTATGGCACCTCTACAAGCTACAGATAAAAGCATTACTATATGCCAATGCACTTTTGCATTAATTTTGGCATGCAGCAGAACTCCTTTCAGCCTCTGCTACTGCAGCAACACCCTGTACTCAGAAGAAACCTGGACTTTGATAGAAGTGGCACAATTTTTACACCTTTATGCCTTGCTGTTATTCATACTGTGTACCATTTGCTACCAAAAGCCTCTGCATTCCTTAAAGCTTTGTCTCAGAAGAAAGAAATCCAGGTCAACCCCCCCTTGCATCAAAGCAAGCTGGTGGGGGATTTCTACCTTTGTCTTAGCTCTGCGTCTTAGGGGACTGTTCTGCAGATTTAAGGGCACTAAGAAAACATTGTCCTCTTTGCTGTGTTTTGCATGAAACTTTATTACAATAAGCAAGAAGCTGTTCCCAGCCTAAGATCTTCTACAGTAAATTAGGTCACATCAGCTGCTTTTGTAGCAAGATGATGTACAGAAATCTCTCTCTGCAATTGATAACATTGTTCCCTTGACTATAGGTGTTTGTTTGGAAACAAACCTAGAATTACCCTCTATTTAAAGTGAAATTCCTGATTATGAGTCTCTCTGCTATTTTTTCCTCTTTTTTTTAGTTTAACCATTCCAGTGCAGTGAACAACTTCCGCGCTGCTCTGAGCTTGACTCCTAGCCTCAAGATCTCACCCTCCCTAGTGTTGTCTGGATATCAATTTTTTCAACCCCCAGTCCTTCCTCACAGGTAGGAAGCACATCACAACTCATTAGTAATTTACTGCTACAGTAATTTTTATAATTACTGCCAGGAGGCCTCATTAAATTTGATCTAATGAATAAATATTGTATTTTTCAACGTGATTACCAGAACAGCTTAAGCTGTGTGCCATAAACAATTATTTTCTTCAATATGCAGTATGTCAGTGAGTATTGATTTTTATTTTGTAAAGAATTTACTGTATTTCTATCCATGGCTATTAAGTAATAAATAGCCAACTCTGTGAAGCCTCAATTGCCATGGAGTAGATAGCAAAACAGAATTTGGGATATCTGCTTTAAAAAGTAAAATAATTCACATTAATAAAGACAAAGGGTTTGTCTGGAGGTTAAGAAGAAGTGCTCTAATATGAATGACTCTCCTAGCCCTCAAGAAAGCAGCCTGCTTTAGCCTGGAGCCTCTAACTTGTAAGGCAGTGATACCAAAAAATTTAGGATGTATTAGCAGGATACAACAAAGCATTTTATCTCAGAGAACTAACACATGAACAAATAATCATGCCTTATGCTTCACCTGCTTTTAGAGCAATTGATCAGATTAAATATTTTCTTACAGATTCAAGAAAAATAAATAAATATGCAATAACATGAACCTATAGTTCAAGCCGAGGCTGCAAATGATATTTACTTTCCAGCATAATTTACATCTCTTTCTGCAATTGCAGACTTTAGCATACAAACCTCTTTGAACTGTAACAAAAGGCATACATTGGCAATGTCTTAGGAAATTCATCAGAGTAGCTCAGCACCAGGAGAAAACCCTTTCCATTTCTGTCATCTAAGAATGTTTTCTGCACCTCTGGTTATATGGTACTATAGAAAATAAATCCAATTCCCTAGCTCAAGCACTACTTAAATAATTTTAAAGTAAATTTATCTATATCAACGAATATCACTGCTGGCCTGTGCCATCAATTTTTCTGTTTAAGCAAGACTTTCATTTAGGGCAAAAGAAAAAGGGGTGTTGGTAAACCTAGGGTCACTAGGTGCAATTCACATACCTGAAAGGATTTTTTTTCTTATTTAATTGACATTTTTGAATGATCTGTATTCTTCCTCTTGATTGTTTAGTTTAAGAAAACCTGGGGAGTCTTGAGAATGTTAGCTCAATCTCCCACTCCATCTTGCTGTGACCAAACTGGGATCTGGCCTTTACCAGATTTCACGGGGACAAGCACAGTGCAGTTACCAACCTGTAACGGTATGACATCAGAACAGCCCCATGCAACAATTCCCCTTACACATTATTCCCAAGTAAATTGTAGGCAATTAACTCTACATAGGACCTCAAGACTTAGATCCACCTTAGTTTTTGCTTCACCTAATAACTTCTCTGTTTCATGACATGTAACATTTGCTCTCATAAGGTCTCTTTATACCCGGCTTTCTGTTGTGACAGATGTGGAGGAACCTCAGTCTCACCAATACTGGATGAAAAATACCTATGTTTCCAGATAGGCTGTCAAACGAAGCATAACCTCCCTTTTCTCACTAGTGGTGGGATTTGGTGACACTTTCTGAATGATCTTCACACAAAAAGAAACTTCAAGACAGTTTCTCTCCCCTCTTCGCATTTTCGGTGCTCCATTTCCCAGAAATACACTAACCACAGCACTGCAAAGCTCAGTACAACTACAGGTAAAATAGTAGCAACCGTTCCCTGGTCTGCCACTTTTAGTACCTCTCTTCTCTCCAATGACTTTTCTGAGGGATAAACTCCACATAGTTTAGGCGCCATGCAAACACCAAGAAATCATTGCTCAGAAATTGAGGCAGAAAGAGGCTGAGGTGTTTTTAACTGTGGAGAAAAGTTGAGTGTTTTGTACAAACTAATCCATTTATCATAGGGACTTCTGAGACTCCCTTTTATAAAATCCACATTGTCTTGCATATTGTACAGCATGCTGTGGCATACTGGGAGGTGCAAAGGAACCCAGCGAGGCTGGCTGTATCACTAGATAGCAGGGAACTTTTACAGATGGCAGGAATCCCATTTCCTTGTGGATCCCAATATGTTAAAAGTATAATGTGACATCTGTACAGGGGAAAACAGAAGCTAGATTTCAGCAGTCAGGCTTAATTAGCGAGTTAGTTAAGCCTGATATCAGCCAAACTGTTCATCTCAGCCATAACTTTTCTTCAGAACTGGAAAAAAAAAAATCAAATGCTAGACATGAGATTTTGGAAACTGGAAAACCAAGTGAGAATTATAAAAAAATGTAACTAACAGACTGCAATACTCTCAACTCCCTTGCATCAACTATAGTTTGCATAATATACTTAATAATGGGTCTAAAAAATAAACTAATTCTCCTTGCAAGGAGAAAGGGTATGTATTTCCAGTCTGTGCCTAGTAGCTACCCAGAAAAAAAAAGGAAAAAAAAAAAATTATTCCTTGCTGTGGGCAAATCTGCATGTCTTGATGAAAATTAATTGTAATTACATTTAGAACATTCAAGTGTTAATTTTTTCCAAAGTCAAAGTGAATGGGGCTTTGGTCTTGCAGCAACAGGAAAAGTGACTTGTTTAAGATCATACCAGTAGGCTTCGACAGAACACTATATCTGTATTCTGCAACGGGCACATAGATATCATGTATACTGTGTATTTTTATTTGCTGGAGGTGCTCTTCAGAGCTTTGTAGTACAGATGCTGTTTTCTAGCTACACCAACCATTTAAAAACTAGAAGTTACTTCACGCAGAAAAAAAACTAGGGTTATATCAAAGCATTTCAGTTCCTCACAACAAAACTCTGTGCTTGGTTTCCAATACTAAATTTGTAACATCACAACTTTTTCATAAGAATTAAATGGAAAGAGAAATAAAGGGGGAAGAAAAAGCTTTTAGAGTGTTAACTCTCCACGGCAGGAGGAAGCCAGCATGGGCATTGAGCTCGGCACACTCATTCCCTTCTCCCTGCTGAAAGGGACACAAAAAGAACTCTGGCTAAGCATTTATTTTTCTGCTAATGTGAAAGTTTTCTTTTAAAGAGGAAGCAGATTGAACAGAGCACGAGAAAAGAATTTGACTCTGGCTTATTTCCAAAGGTTTTTTTTTTTCCTGATGATTCACTGTTATCACTTGTATTCACATTACAACCAGCCTCAAAAAGAAATACCCAAAACCAAAACCAACCCCCCCAACAACAACAAAAAAAAATCCCCATAGCACAAAAGCACTAAGAAATAGGATCTCTCCTACTGCTAAATTCTGCTAATAAGCTATGTAAGAAAAGAATCACGTAAGATAAGAGTGCCTATGTTCATTCACATTTGAGTAGGAACATTGCTAAGCCTCTAGACGTGGAACTTTAGAGCATATCTAAAGATGGTGAATCTCCAAGGCATTAAACAAAATGGTAGACACCGATTGAACTTGTTTTACTTCAGCTATATACTAAAATACAAAACATCTAAATATCTCTGAAGTTTAAAATGTTTAAATTTTCAGTATAGTCTTTCCAGTAGTTTTATTTTCAAACAGGAATTTGTTTGGATATCCAGGGAGGAGACATAACTGCTTATTCTCTGAAAACACACGTAACAATTTTTATTTGTGGGAGACCTCTCACCCCAGCCCTAGTCACTCAATTGTGAAATTTATGTAGCAATTCACGAACCACTTTTACATGGGCATTCAGATAAAAGGAGGTAAAGCAAGGCCGAAATGAGTGCTGATAGTTGCTTTCTTACTGTATACGTGTCTAAAAGAAAATAGCAATGCTTGCCATAGGCTTCTGTTACTTAAACCTCTTGACACAACCTAGAACATAATTCACATAATTTCATTCTCCCTGCCTGCAAGGATATTGGCAGGACAGGATGTAAAACTAACTGGAACCCAAACACAAATCTCTAATTTCAGTAGCATTTTGTATCTGCTTTCAGGAGTAGATACAAGTTTTATCTTTAGACATACTCCAGTGGAAAGACTGTATCAGGACGTCTCAACACAGCTGGATCTACTGTCCAGCTGACTTCTTTTTCTAGTTCAAGTGAAGAGTACAAACACTACGAAAGTACTACTAATAGACAGACAGATACAATGCTTTCTTACCCCATCCCAATCATACCATGACTTCTGGTTTATTTTTTTCATGTAACAGAATTGTCTGCCATCCTTACAATCAGAGCTCGATCAATTCTACCTGGAAGGAAGTCTGTACCAAACAGCAAAAAGTAGATCTGATTTAATATGACTGTAGCTCTATGCTCTAGACATATTTTCTTACAAATTCAATATCCACAACTTTTTATAAGTATCAGTCACAGTAGGATTCCTAGTTCCCGTCTCACCTCCCATTTTCAGGACTCCTACCGCTCGTATACATCATTACATTTTTGAGTTCAAACATACAATTCCCCTACTGTTTGCCACTCCCAAAGCGTTTGTGGGGTTAGGAGCCCCAGACTTATCACTTGGAAGAGTGGGACCCAAGCATAAAAGGGTGGTGCTGTCCTTTCTTCAGTGTTTGGAGCCGATACATTCACACACATCTATGGCAAAGCCCAGCATTAACTGGGTGCCGGTGTTTAGCACCCACAGACTGGCCAGCCTATACTCGACAGGGAAAATTGTATCTTTTTACTCACTTTAAGATGCTTTAGAGGACAAGAACATGAAAGAACAGCAGGCAGTGTTTCCAAAATCTCCACATTTGCTCAAGCCATTAGCCATGCAAGAGCTGCACACACAAAAAGGCGTAAAAGAACAAGCTGGATTATGCCAGCAGAGGTCAGTGGGTGACTCTTGCTGAATGTTTCAGATGCACAGTGTAGTACAGATGGTTTCAAAGTCAGCTATGTTCCCTCAACCTGGAACATGGGAGGCCATTCTTTAAGTGGATGCCACTCTTTAACTAGATGCCTCCATTTTGCCCTTTTTCGCCCCATTAGCCTACCCAAGCAAATGATGGTGCTTTGGTATGTTACCATCTCTGTGCTTTTCTCTTCAAAATACGTTTTTAAGTTGCTGGCAGACAAAATCAAAGTTTATCAGCCCACGAGGCTAGGAAGGAAGAGGAATAGTTTCCAAAGCTAATGCCTATTTTTTAAAAGATTTCCATTGCAGTTCCCTACACTAATATAGCAGGTTAAGCAGCTGAGTGTGTTGCTCTGGAATGTTTAGTGCATGCTACTTCAGCCTGTGAAGTAACACTGACATGCTGTTTTTGTAACTTACATATAATGAAAAGTTTGCTTAATTGGCAATGAAATCAAAATTCCTTTTCTCAGCATTTGAAGAGATCTAATGCTTCAACATTTGGCTTAATTAAAAAGCAAGTGAAACAGGGAAGAAGCAAATTACACATATTACTATATATCATTCTAAGAAAATCTTCTGATAATAAGGACCGATTTAATCAGCATATACTATATATTCATTTATTATACCACTTAAAAAAAAGAAAAAAAAAGGTGGTTTCATCAAACCTAGGCACAAGATTAGCTGACTCTAAAGCTGATAGCAGTGAATGTCAGGTCATGCAGCCTTTTTCAATAATAAATTAGCAGTCACTGTACCTCACACACGAGCTTCAATTCATTTCCACATATCTTTGGTTTTTAAAAGCTGACAGTCAGGATCTTTTCCTCACGGTTTCTTAAATTGCTGTCCATTCACTGCAGTTATCAACCATGAGCTCTTCAACTATTTTTAAAGTCAACAGTACCCAAGTAGCTGTGGTAGAAGAACTTTGGGAAAGAGGTGTATTGAGACACCCCAAAATCATTACATAAAATATAAACTAATGTCCTACACAATTACATATGAATTTATTCTCACACCACCAGCAGTGTGATGAAAGGCATCTAAACAAATCTTTTAAGTGAGTAACACGAGGATCTTACCAGTAGAGTATCTGGGACAGTTTAGTCACTCTGCTTGATCACTTCTTTCCCATTTCCCCTCACTACAGGCCAGCTTTGTGTAATCTTCTGCCTCAGACTCATATAACTCCTGTCTTTAGACCCAGCTATGCCAACATAAAAGCAGCACAAGTATTAAAAACCAGTCTTCACTATCAGCCTGCAATCAAGGCCCCTCAGGTTATTCTCTGCTCCAGAAAAGAGCTCCTCAGATTGTTTAGGGAAAAAAAAAAACACATTAAACAGCAGGCACTTCACTTCAACTTGTGTCCAAAATTTTATTTTCATCCTGGTCAGCTCAGGATGTAGACACTAGTTTAAAAGAAAAAAACCAGAAGGATAAGCACATAGCTCACCTGCCTAAAGTCTGTATCTGGGCTGAACAAAGACTGTATTTCAACCATCACAAGTTATTCACCAGGTACCAAGCAATTCAATCCAAGCAGCATAAATATAAGAGCAAGCCTGGTTCAGGGACACAGGGCTGGGGAGAATAAGATGTCCAAGTATCGCTGCTCCCCCAGGCATGATTGAAGAAACCAACTCCTTTATTTCCAAAAATAAGTTTACCTGAAAGATGGTAAAATACAAATGCAGGTCTAACAGGCTTTTTAAGAACAATTCAGAGGCAAAAAAATTCTTAACCTGAAAATTTTTATTCTCAAAATAAAAAACGTTGTACAGAACATTGAAGATCTGAGTAAATCTAAATACAGCAGTCTCCGCAATACAACACAAGGGTTTGCTTTTAGCACAGCACTTTCACACTCTAGCAATCAGAAGGAAAGCCAAGCGATTAGGAGGAAACAAAAAAAAAAACCAACCAAAAAACTTCTATCTGTCAGAATGTGTATTTCTAAAATGAGCTCCTTCTTCAAAAATGTACCTAGAAGGAAGAGCACTCTCCAGGTCAGATTGCAGAGCTATTCACACTATAAAAACACATCAAGAGAGGACAGGAGATTTTCTATAGGAGAAATGATTTATGAAACATAACTGCCAGACTGAGACATAAATATCTTTTGTTTCTAAATTCCTCTCTCTTCCCCTCCCACACACACTTATGCAACTCTCAGAAAGGTATAAACTGTGGATCGTTATGTATACACATAGAGCAAGTACTGCGCAAGCAGAGAAGTCTAAACCCATGTTGATTCTTCTACTATTCAACTGTACATTATTTGTAACATTGCATTCTGAACCTTACACAAAGCTTACACAGTAGTTTCCATAACCAAACTAAGCACATTTACACTTTGTGGTTCTCTGGATGCAATTTTCGTGGCACCTTCTTTTCTACAGCAGTGTCCAGGAGACACCATGCACACAGCATATTGGAATTCTTCTGCTCCATTTCTGCTGTACTTGTTTCATAAACATGTGAAATAGCCTTCCACAATCACATGGAGACAGAAACATGCATTGCTGCTTTTCCTGACAAACTGAACAAGTTACCACCTTTCAGCCACTTGTAGCTGGCCAATAGCCACATGAACCACTACCCCTCTACTTAGCCAAGCCCTGGTCTGGAGGCATCCCTCCTTCCCAGGACCATTGCTGATTCTGCAAAGCAGTTCTGCAGTTGTAGCAAGAGCAAGAGTCAATCAAAACAGCAATTTAACAAAGGGTACATTCTGTTTCAGACAGTGGTCACTCTGTAATGTATACCAGTACATTCACATCATTGTCACCAACACGCAATGCTAGTGCCGAAGAAGCTTTCAGCAGTGGCCTTCTCTCATCTAAACAAAAAATACGAAGTGCCACCTCAAACCACTGCTTCTGCTGCATTTTTAAGTGACTCAGAGAATCTGCCTTGAAATGATCAATCTGTACTTTTAGTACTCTGAAAAACCAAAAAATTAGTGCTTGGAGACCGCTTGGCTGCAACTTTTAGGACTTTCTTTTTGAACTTAAGAACATGCTGTTGTTTTAGAGAATTCTAAATTGATTATTTGATCATTAATGTCCAGTAAGTGTCTGTATCGCAGAAGTCGGTTGCTTGGTTCTGTGGAGAAAAGTGCCCTGAGTTTTCAGAACATCTCTACCTTTTTGTGACCACTTTCAAAGCATAAGTAAGCCTGCAGCACAGATAGCTGCATGAGTGAAACTAATGGCTTAAAGACCCATCTCCTTTCAGGACAAAAAAAAAAGAAAGAAGTTACTATCATGAAAGCAAGGACTTATACTGATATTACCTCTATTGCAAAGTTGTTTAAAGAGAAAACAATGGCCTGTGGGTGAAGATCTTCATTAAACAGTTTTCTCAAGTATGATTTATACTGAAATAAATGAAAATTTTTATCCTTTTTTTACCCAAAAGGGGAGGGAAGGAAGGCACTTTGTGATCTCATTTGATTAAACAATTCGCTGTAGGCAATAATATGACATTGGTGAAAGAGTATGAAATTTAAAGGCAGTCACGGCTTCAGTCTTCCATTCCAAGTTCTTGTTTCAGACTGAAAGATAAGTAGAAACATGAGTTAGCTTGTAGCAAAAGACTGAAAACTGTTTAGTTCAATTACTGGAAGCCCTGACAGTAAACACACTGAAGTTGAGAGCCAAAAGACAAAAGTGTATATACCTATTGTTTTCAGTAAAAACCAGAGTATCAGAAAAAGCACATGTCAAAATCTCAGATTCTGAAGCCAACTGACTGATCTTGAGATTTACCTGATGAACTAGGATGTGGACAGCTCTACTCTCCCACTTCTGAGATGCTTATCCCAGTTAAAGCAACCAAGTCACTGACACAATGGTATCCTTACCTTTTTAAGTAGGCATGGACATTGTCAAAGCCATGGTACTTGGCCAGATAAACCAGGACACCTGTTGCACATCGGCCATCTCTTTGTCTGCAGAAGCTACAGTTGCAGATTCCACGACATGGTGGGCACCTCCATGTCTAGAAAAAAAACAGACAAGCCTTTTTAAGTGAACTGCAATGCCAGATACAATTCACACCTGCAACTAAGAAGAGTGCCCTGCTCCACATTGAGTTCTAAAGGAAACATCACACAGCAGAAGTTGTCTAAACGAGTGCAAGAGTACGAATTCTTCAATCTGTAGGGGATTAAACTCTCCTTTGACTGCCCTGCACATAACCACAGGAAGCATTCCACTCTGTTTAACTCCTACACCACAACCCATAAGAGTACACAACACAGAACCCTTCCATAGGGTATTAAGCACTAATGCAAGGCAAAAAAGGACAGTATTTTGATGCTCAAATACAAGAATACGTTGGCCGCTGCTCTGCTCTCATACTTCAATCCTGCAAATAAAGCTACAGAAGTAGTAAATACAGCAAGTTCTACACACCACAAAGTTCTGCAACTCAAGTTGAATCAAGCTAGGCCTGCATTATGTACTACAGCACTGTAAGCAGTTCTCCTATCAAAACTCTCACTGTGAGTAACCAATACACCTGGCTGCTCAAGCTAAGCACAACAAAGCCAACATTCAGAACTGTCTTACCGGATCCAGCAGGGCTGTTCTGACACTCTCCCCGTATCTGTTGCGGAGGCAGGGCTCGCAGAACTGGCCCCGTACTCCCACGCAGTCGGGGTTACGGCAGTTTGTCTTGGTGTCTGTGGTTTTTTGGCGACACTGATGACAGGTGGATCCCTAGAACCCAGGAAAAAGAAACAAGACATTAAAGATGGCATTTTAGTTAGGGGAATGAAGCATTTAACGAAATCTCTTTGGCAGCTAACAGTGCTTGTCCAACAACAGAAAGCCACCTTGCAAGTTTGAAACAAGACTGTTTTAACACAACATCTTCAGTGTTTGTTAATCACTTTCCATGGCTGGTATCACTTAGGTGATAAAGTTCATAGTGAAAAGCTGATAGTGTTACAGAGTGAAAGCATGCTAATTGGCTTGGTAAAGGCCATTCTACAAATTTGGGCAAAAATAAGAAAGGACACTTCAAGATCTTTCTCCCAAACATCACATCCTTCCTCTCAGTGAGAGGGAGTCTGCTCTATTTGATGCTAAAACACAAGCAAGGAATAACAAGAAAATAACTTCACAAAGTACACACTTCCCAAAGCTGGAATATACTTACCATGGTCCTGTTATATACTTTTTCTCTTGCAGATCCACAAATATTATTGAGCTCTTCCTCTGTTATGTCCTCAACTGGGCGCACAATGTGTGGAAAAGCCATGGCACCACGGTGACCTCTCCTGGGAGATTGGGCTTCATGCTGATTAGCAAAGACATAAGTATTGGTTTCAGCAAAAACTCTACAAAGGTAAGATTTTCACAGCAATGCCAAAGTCTCAAACACCCACTATATATTAAACAAGATATACCAGAAGTTTGCACAGACATATGGTATGAATGCAGCTTTAGCACATTCACCTGATTTGTCACCTTCAAGGTGCAGATAAGCTACTATCTTGTGTAATTCCTGCTAGAGTGCAAGAGGAAGTCATTTTTCAAGGATAAGGGACAGAAATAGGAAAACGCATACAATATGTTATTTTCTGTACTTCTTCCAAGACCGTGGCATACTGATAAACCTCATCAACTCTGTGTGAATTGCTATTGTCTGGAAGGAACAAAAAAACACCTTCACAACCCACAACAGGAGAATTAGATCCTCATCATACCTCCACGTATTCATCAGGTATCTTTCTTCTTCTCACCAAGATGTACCGGTCATCTTCTTCCTCTTCCGGTAAAAGAGTAGGAGGACCTTCAATCAAGGACCTGGACCTTGTGTGAGGCCGAGAACTTCGGTCTGGGTTCCTCCTCAAAGCATATCTGGGCGATGAGCGTCTTGGAAGTCGCTTTGGTCCCTGCTAAATTTAAAAGCCCCTAATGAAACAGGCAGAAACCCAGACAGCTCCAGCCCCTGCTGAATTCCTCCCCAAAAGATGCCTTTCTTCTGTCTTTCCCAAAGACATGTCTATCTATGTCCCAGTCAGAAAACACAAGGTAAAAACATCCTAGGCAAATTCATCACAGGCATTCTGCTAATCACAGAGAAACAATCAAAAGCAAGTTTGTGTCTATGCAGGTATAAGACACAATAATTCCCCCATGCAGCAGCAGTACCCCTGTCTACGAGAAGTTACAATTTTTAGTGTTGTTTTTATCTTCACCCACCTTACAGATAAACCAGCAGTGAAATTCATTACACTGCTGATTCACAACCCAACCTTCTTAAGGGTTAGTCTAAAAGCCAGGTGTTTTTCAAGTCTCCAGACTCATGGAATATGCAGGCCTGAGCTTCAAAGTCTGAGCTGCCCCCCCCCTTATCTCCAGCCTCTGTATAAATACGTATTTACATAGCACTTGTTTAGTTTTACTGGCCTATGGAGACACCTTACCTTTATGAATTAATCTGTTCTGCTTTATACAGTGGCAAATCAAATCAAAAGAAAATTACACAATGAGGATACGTGTTTTAGGAAGCAATGAAATTCTGACTGGACTTTGATTTGAAGAGTTTGTTAAACTTTTTAATTGAGAGTCAGAATTCGACTCCTGGAAACCTGAAGACAAATACAGTAAGTTTATACTCACATGACTGACAGCTGGCAATGATTTTTTCCCACCAAAGATACCAGAAACATTTTGCAACTCAGCCATTAGTTTTGCAAGCTAACAAGAGAAAGAAAAATTAAGTAGAACCTTAAAAGGGTGTTTATGTGCTATTACAGACTACTAGGGCAATTGGCTAGAAGTACAATTAATTAAAGGAAATGCAGTCACTCTTTTGCTCTTTACTTTTATGTCTTATTTATGTTCTAGTGACTGCAAGTAATTTGGAAATGCTCAAACTTACTATGCTGTTAGGCTTGCAGCCTATGCATTTTCACATGCCAGTGGATATAAAATATCAGAAGTATATATTAGGAATGCAAATTCCTTTTAATGCATTCACATAAATTCCCATTACAGTTTATTTAAACAAAGAGGTCCCCCCAGAGTCAAGAGGGAGAGGGGAAGAAGGGAGAGTCCCTGGGGAGACATTGAATACTTGCCATTGCTTTGTTTTCCTTTATATTTAAAGCTCTTTTTTCTAAAAACATGGCTCCCTTGTCTTCAGTGTCAGAGTCTGAATCTGCATCAGGCATTGGTGTTTCAGGAACAGGTTCTATATCACCCTTCCTCCTCTCCGATCGTCGAAGTGGAAACCTTATGGCTACTTTTAGAGGAATAGAGCATTTCTGCCCTCTCTGAGCTACCTCACTTTCTGCACTTGTATCACTCTCCTCTGAATCCGATTCCAGTTTCTGTTAACAAACCAGAAGGGAAGTATGTAAGTCCAACGGAGTTGCTCTGCAATCAAATACAGTCAACAATATTTTGTTTGTGGCTGGTAAAAGAGGCTATTTGGCTGAAATTCAGACATCCAGTCCTAGTGCTCTAGTATATTTTAGGAGGACGGGGCAAGAGAAGAGGGGAGCACAGGGGTAAAAATCCCTCAGGGAGAGCCACATGGTACTACCGCAACACATCCAAAAAGGGAGAGTGGTTTCAGTTGCAGCAGACTTAGCTGTCACTTGCAGGTCTAATAGCAAAGATAGTTTGTGTGATGTGGGAAAGAGAACTGCCTTTAAAGGCAGACATTTTTCTTTTCTAGTCATTCCTCAGCATGTTCTGAAGTTATGACAAACCTGTTTTTTGCCAACCATGGTACTACTTCTGTTTTCTCAACACCAACTGTTGGTGATTTCAAGCAATAAAGCCGATCTTGCACTGATGTCAAGGAAAAGCAGGAAGGCAGATTTCACCACCTATCACTATTTCTCTACTGTTAAAGGCACACAGCATTTCATGTTATGCTGCTGGAGTGCAGGTCTGACTGCATGTCAAAATACACAGCGATTTTTCTCAGTTTTGCTGGAATCCATGGGCTAGCTTAACATGTCATATTGAGAAAACCAGAAATGTTAGGGTCCAACAGAGGAACATCCAGTTTTAAGAGCTATATTTCAAAATACATATGGCAGATTTTATTCTGAACTTGTAGAGCTCAGAATATTGAATGCTTTTTATGGAGACAAAAATAAAATTTAACTTTGGCTACTTAGATTGTGTATAAAATGCAATAATACTTCTTTTCTTAAACATTTGAGACAAGCTGAAGCTGGCATTATTTTTTCAATTACGAATGTGTAAGAATTCAAACAGAAAATTGCAAACTAAAATCAGCTGTCTTACCAATGCATCTTGAACCTCATTTTTTGAAAAGCCACAGAAAGATTCATCATCACAGGCTTTCCCAATATCCGACCTCAATTTGCGTTTCTACAAAGAATTAAATATCCTTTAACTGAAGTTATACAGAAAATAATTCACAAGTACAGTATAAGCAAATAGCTTTTTTTAAATATGGAAAAAAAATTAGTTAAGGAATTTAACAAGGAGTTTCAGAAGCAAAATTGCAAATTACCAGGCAGGTTAGGTGATATTTCAAAGGCTAGAAATAATAGCTAATCTGTTTCCAACAATTACCACCTAGAAGCACAAGTGAAGAGTGAAATGAAATTACAGCATATAGCACAGATTTATAACTACTACAAAAACCAAAAGCAGAGCAAGTAGTTTCAATCATGCACCAAACATTTACTAGTTTTAACCAATTTACATTTTTTTCAAGCTTTACTAGTACTGCACGTACAGTTTTATTTGTTCTTGTACTGTACTTACTGTGTTTGCAAAATTATCAGAACCAAAACTGTCACAACTGTCATCAGAGGATGAGGATGTTTCCATGGGAATCAGTTTTGTATTTCTGAAGGCTGTGAAGTTTTTCTTTCCTGAACGACCTCGGCGCTGAAAAACGACAACGGTAACACCGTTAAGAACAGACCTACTGTAGCACACTAGCTTTTAAGCATATCCTTCTATTGAAGTTTAGATGGTTTGAACATTTTAGGATGTTTAACAATCTTGAATGCAAGTCAGCATAACTAACACCAGCTTTGAAATAAATCCTAAAGTTAGAAACAGGAATGGGTTTTTACTCTGATACAGTTCTGATCATTGTTACAGATAAGTTTCGGTATTTAAGTATTTAAGAACACTTCTTTTGTGCCAACACACAAGTGGAAATATACACACAAATCATGTTCTATCCCAGTCTTCATAGACAGTGACAGAAAAAAGTGCAAGTACCTGAACAGTGCTCAGAGATCTGCTTTGATTTAGTGCTTTCAGTTTGAGGCAAACACTAGATACACTGCAGCTGTTCAGGAAGGGCCAGAGGATCATACCCACGAGAGATCTCAAACAACTATTCTAGACACAGCAGCTTGCTGTTTTGTTCGTTTTGTTACCATCGGTGGCAAACCATCGGTTTGAAAGATCTTTTTTAATAGGCTTCAGTTTCTCCTTTCCCAGGGAATGTTTCTCCTGGCAATGACCCATTTTATCTCCCGAGGGTGGCATCGACCCGAAGGTCAAGGCGGCGGCACCCACAAGCTTTACCGCTTCACGGGCCCACCGAAAGGGCCAAACTCTGTATAAACAGGGCTTAAACAGTAACCACCCAGGGCAACTCAGAACTCTCCGACCTCTCCCTGCACCGCTCTGCTCTCAGATTTTCGACTTTTGAGGCTGGCGAGGCACAGCACGGCAGCCGGGCCTGGCCCCACACACAAAAGAGGCCGCTCCCGGTTGTCCCCAGCCAAGGCTGAGGGAGCGCCCAGCCAGGGAGAACCCCGCGGCGAGCCGGCCGGTACCGGAGGGCCTCGGGCACGGCGCAGCCCAGCCCAGCCGAACCAGGATAGTCACCGGATAGACACACCCATCCCCTCAGGCGCGGCCCCTCACTCCCGCCAGCTCCGCGGGCAGCTTTTCCCGCCTCCCGCTAAGATGGTGCCGCCCCACACACGTGTGGCCGGGCCGCCCGCCCGCCTGTGCACCGCCCCCTCCGCCCGCCGCCTCTGCCAGGCGGGGCCGCGCCCCTGCCCCTGGCCACCGCCGTCCTATGGCCGTCACCGTCCTACGGCCACCCCCGCGCCCTCGGCCCTGGGGCAGCGGGCAAGTGCCAGGGGGGGCATTGGCCACATGGCGCCGGGCCGCTCGCCTCGCTCCGAGCGGAGCTCCTACGGCGCGTCCTCTACCCCAGTCAGACACGCAAGGGCACCGCCATGCGCGGGGGCACGGGGAGCTCCAGCACCACGGCGGGGCAGGGTGCCCGAGACTACCGGCCCGCGTGGAGGGGCTGTCTCCACGCCGCTCTCGCCGGAGTGCCCAGCGCAAAGAGCCTCCCAGCCCAAACAGCTTCCCCGGCCAACCCCACCCGCCTCCCGCAGCGCGGCGTAGCCCGGTATGCCCCAGTTCGCAATACCCCGCAGAGTCCCGGGAAAGCGCGGCTGCAAGCGCCACAGCCTTCTCTCTTCCAGCAGCAGCAGCGACCCGCGGCCGTGCGGCGATGCGGGCGGGCAGCCTCACCTGCGGGCGCGGCGGAGCCATGCTGACGATGCTGGCGATGCTGGCGGCGGGGCGAGCTCGGGGGACTGAAGGTTCGCGCCAAAGCGGCCGGGACAGCGGGGGGCGGGGCCCGGCGGCGCCTTTCCCGCGTTGCCGCCCGCGTCCTGGCAGATACAACTGTCAGCCCCCGGGGATCGGGCACCCGGCGTGATCGCCCCGCGGTCATCCCATAACCCTTGCTGAGGAGCTCGTCAGGTCTCCCGGGACGTCCCCAGAGGGGCCAGTACAGAGGCCCATTTCTTTTTTCCTATTCGCGGTGTGGGGTTTGTGGAGCTGCAAGGGCCTGGCCCTGTGGCGCGAAAAGCTCCCGGCCGGGACGCCGCGCGAACCGGAGGGGCGGGGGGGGGGGGGGGGGGGGGGGGGGGGGGGGGGGGGGGGGGGGGGGGGGGGGGGGGGGGGAAGGAAGTTGGGGAGTGGGCCCAGGCCCGCCCCGCCGGGGCCTCTAATTATATTTTCTTTTTTAATAAATTTTATATTCCAAACGTGGATTGGTTTTCACCACTCTGAAATAATCCCCCAAACCTGTCAGTTTTCAGGGGCAGCAGGGGCTTCTCCATGCAGGAAAGGTCCTGTGTCCCGGCTGTCCTTTGGTACTACAGCAGTGCAACAGAATTTAGCAAAGAAGTTGGCTGCCTTGCCCTTTGCAAACAAAGTACTATCTGAAGACAGATCAAAATAGATCGGTGATTTTAAAGCATTTTAGGTAACATTTATAATAGTACATTAAATCAAGTGCAGCCATTAAACACAGTAAAATAACTGCTGTGTGGTATTTGGCAGCAAGAGTAATGGGAGAAGCCCTGAAAAAGCTGTATGGGATTTGTGGCCCTAGTGTTTGCTATAATCCTCTGTTTATCCCGCGGTTTGAGCAGGGCTCAATAACAGTGCAACTGTTGCTGCTGAGCGTTCCCAGGTGCCTTCCTGACAGGCGAGTCCCCACCGCAATCCGCAGGAGGGAAGAGGCCCCATGCGCGTGCAGCCCGCACACAGACCTGTGCCCGTGTAAGGCAAACCACGGATCATCTCAAAAGCCAAAGCCTGTAAATAGGCTATAGCACAATAGAGTACAAGAGCCCTGGCGGAGGTGTTCTGTTTTCTGTGGGCATTATTCCTCCTGCACACACTGCAATCTGTCATGTAAAAGAATCTCCATTTTAAATAAGCCCATAATTACGTACTTACCTGCACTGCTGGCTTCTCAGCACATGCACAAAGGCAGATGAACTAAATAGGTTCTCCAGAGACCTGACCACCCTCCATTCTTCTAAATCCACATTAGTGGAGGACTGCCACCCAGACGGTTTCCAAACAAGACAGCTTAGTTGGGAAGAGGGGGGTGTTTTCTGAATTTTGATGTAGTTTTACTTCTTTCAGAACAAGAAATCTACCAATACTAATTTACTTATATGGAAGAAGAGATCCAGTTTATCAACAGTAACAGCCTAAACATCTTGAATCACTATTATCAGAATTTTACTAGAAAAGTAGCCAACCTTCACAGATTTTAAGAGCATCATATGAAATGTTATGGAGCACCGATGGTACTGGCTGAAGCAAAACTTCAGACTGCAGTTAATTTTCCATTTAATGCTTAATGCAAACAGCATTCTTCAAATCTTCAAATTACGTATGTAGTCAAATGGGTTTAAAATTAATAGGCCAGAGCAGGGACTTTGTGGTGAATCTGGACAGGACATTTTGTGAACTGTATTTTCAGCTCTTTTTCTAATATGTGAAAAATAATTATTTTATTGAAAATTGTGTATGTTAGCTTATACTCTACAGAGGACTGGGGAGAAGGGAGTAGGAAAGGGAAAAGAGAAATTGGAAGTACATGAAGGGCAGGGGCTTCCCTTCCTACAGCACACAGCAAGGGTATGAGAAAATGAAGATCTGTAACTCAGGTGATGGCTGTTGTGACCTGTGCCACCGTGATTTCTCCTGTTTTCATCTTCGTGCCCTTCATGCCACTGCTCTGCCCTGCAGGGCCCAGATGCCTTTAGTGGATGGGCAGAACAAATTTACCAACTGGCTTTACCCTGTGTTTGTCAAGATATAGGCAGCACCACTGTCCTACATCTAGCTATTAACAATAACTGAAGAACTGCAAAGCTGAAGCCAGGTGAGCATTTTATTTTCAGCCACACTTAAATTAGGTTAATGTGAGTGGAAGAGAACATCTCTGCCTGTTCAGTCCCCAGTCTGGGGCCTGTATGGCCTGCCTAATGCTACCAATGAGCTCACCCCTCAGGACTCACATGCCAGCAAAGATCATCTAGAGTGTTTTATCAAGTGTTTCCAAGAAAATAGTCTGTTAAGTTCTTGTCTGTCCTTGAAATGAGTTGTCAGTGCATGGTAGTGGCCCTTGGAAGATGTGCTAAGGGAATGGGCTGAAATTACAGAGGGACATGCAGTAGATCGAGTGTGCAACACTTTCTGCATCCATCTGGGGGAATCAAAGTTGTTTACATATTAGGAGTTTCAAGCAGTAGCAAGAACACGGAGCTCCAACAATAGCTCCATTGTCAGAAGCAAGAAATGTGACCTTTGGTCTGCTGGGACGAAGGACAAGCACTGTCCTCCATGTCACCCCGCAGATTTTGGCTGTTGGCATTGTAACACAACTTTTCTCTCTGGAGGCTGGACTCCTGCTGCCCCGTCCCTGGCTCTCTTACACACTTCCTATCTTAACTATGGACAACATACTTTATGCTCCTTTTCCTTTTTTTTCCCCCCAGATTGTAGCAATGCTGTTGTGAATGAGTGTTTCAGGATACTCAGAGAATCACTGGCAAAGGTATTGGCAAAAGCAGGTTTAATATAAAAGTGAAAGCACAACAAAGTTCATTGGCAATGTTTACTCTTCTACTTACTAGATGGTTAAAGCACACAGAGAAAAATTGTACTGAAATCTAAAATCAATCAATCCAAAACTAAAACCAACCAAAAATTTTCTACACGGAAGAAGGGTAAGGATGAGAAAGGCTAAGGATAAAAAGGAATAAGGGAGACATTTCCACTGAGTCACAAGGTTCAGAGTAGTTTTACCTCCTTGTCAAACTTAGCCCCAGACTTGAACAACAGTTTAGGCCTAAAAGTTTTCAACAACACTTAAACTTAACAGAACTTAATTGATAGCTTAATGTACACAATTTAACAAAAGATTCTTATAGAATTTTCTATAGCTCATCAGCAACTCAATTATTGGCCTAACTTCCTTATGAATCTAGGATACTTAGGAATCTAGGAGAGCAACATTCATACTACATTTTCTATGGCATATTCACACTCACACACACACAGACTTAAACGAGTATGTACAAGATTTGTACATACACTTGAAAAATTCCTCTTGAATTTAGTGAAGTACTCATGCCAGATGCCTTTGCATCTTCTCAGTAGGTTGAGCCTCAAGGAGTGGGGGTATCAGCCCAGGCTCCATTGTTAGTGTTCAGTGGTGGGTCCTCCAAGTACAGCAAACTTGAGAGTTCTCTGGCTCTGAGAGGCATCTCACTCAGAGGGAGATGCTGGTCTTAGCCTGCTGTGGTCCAGGAGGGCTCAAAGGATCTCACTTAGGACTGCTGCTTATAGGCTTGCAAGACAGTTGGCTTTAGTCATAGTAATTTTTCATCCTGGCCTCAATTTGGGTCAGTACTTTTCTTTGAAAGTCTGATAAAAATATCATTCCGGTTGGGTTGTTTTTCAGGCAAGAAAAGTCACTTTTCAAGTCTGTTCTTTAAAAACTAGGAGCTCACTAGGCAGCATAAGTTCCTAGAAGCAGATAGAGTTTCTGATAAGCTCAATCGAAGCTAAGCCCAGGTGCTGTTTGTCAAGGTCAAGGCCTAATGAGTATTTCTGAGATCATAGCACGGCCTGAGGGTGGGGATGTACCACCACACCTGCCTAAAAGAGCATGTGGGTACATTAGTTAATGTTTGTGCGATGCTAGAAATTATTGTGATGAGACCTGCGCAGACACATATTTATAGAAGTAAGCATTTCGGAAGAAAGGGAGAGTTTGGATTCTCATGGCCACAGAGCACTCGTGGCACAACGCAATAACCTGTATCTTAGCTCCATAGAAAAGAATAAGATTGCAGCCACTAATGACAGTAATTAAAAATTTCTATAAGAGCTGTCCAATCACCTCTTCAATTGCTCTATCTGAGCAAATTATAGTGTGTTATTGAAACCATTAGTGCAATAAAATGAAGCTAAAAACATTTTGCATTAAAATAATCAGACATTGATTTATGATGTAAATTGTAAATCGGTAACCTATAACACACACTAATTGTTTTTCTCTCTCCTGTAAGGTGTGTTTCTTGAAAAGATCTGATCAAGCAAATCTATTTGTTCACATGTCACCCTCCAGTGGCTCACACTACTATACATGACATAATAAGGTGCATAATCAGGTAACCTGCTATTGATTGCAACCCAGAAAGGACACGCCTGTTCTTATACAGAAGCAGGAGGATGGCCACTTTTGGAGATTTAATTATAGTTAGACCTCTACATGTTTGCTGGATGTCAATTTTTATGGAGTACCTTTTAATGTAAGTACTTGGCACTGTGCTCTGATAGGTAGAATCAGATTTTGTAAAATAAATATAAATTTAAATATTTATAGTGTATGATCAGTTTATATAGTAAACAAATCAGTTTATTGTAAGATCAACTGCACCAGCTCCACAAAATACCTCCCCAATGCAATTAGTTTATTTTTCCTTTTTCATCTCTCCAAGGAGAAATAGATTTTCTTTTTTTATTTTGTCAATTTTTTATCTCCTTGTGCTTTGCTGTAATTTCCTTATTAGTAAAGGCTGGGTGCAAATGCATCCTGCATGTTGAATTGAAGGTGGTCACATCTGATCCTATTCAATACTGTGTTTCTTTGACACTGGTGAGACCACAAAAATGAAGAAAGTAAGGGAAGGAAAACTAAAGGAATAATACAGTTCAGTGAGAGAAAAAGTGTGATAGACACTATATTCATCAGTGCACTAAGAGAATGGATAAAATGTGGTCAGTTTTGATAGAAACCTTAATGATTATTCCAAGTATAAGTTGGAGCAGATCATTTGGAGCCCAGAGCATTATGATCCACATTACAGGAGTTTAATTACAATGCTCATTTATGTATCCTGTAGCCATTCCACAAAGCGCATAGCAAAAGATATTCATCAAAAGTAGCTGTTGTTGATACATAGTAGCTACTCTTAAAAGCTCAAGATTCCAGCCCTTTCATTGTTTTTGATTTGTAATTCTCTTTGAAAACACAAATTACATCTGGTCTCATCATAAAGAAATCACTTACAAAATATTCTACAAATGTATAGGTGTGGGAAACAGGAGGCTATCAGAAAATAATCAGAAATACTTACTGCAGTCTGGTTTTTTTCCCTGTTATACAAGCTTTGCCACTGCCACTTCGGAAAAGTTGATTTGCATTGCCTCCACCAACCCTCAACAAAATGTGGTTGCTGGGAGAGGGTGGGAGTGGGGGGACAAGTGGTGGCATGACCTTCTCTGGGAGGATCTCTCTCCTGGCACCTCTCTCAGGAGGAACGAAGTGGGAGGGGCAGGTAGAAAGCCTCCCTCAGGGCTGGCTACTGCCTGCCAGGGGGTCCCCAGGGCACATCTCAAGTTTTCAGGCCCTTGGGTTTTTTCACAGCATGAGAGAAACGCCCTCTCTGCTGCAGGAAGCCCTCACCTTGCTTGCCAAGGCAGAAAACCAAATGTACGTGTTGAGCCCCAGATATATTAAGCCACTTCATTCCACATAGCTCAGTGTTCACGGCTGCCGCCCGTCAGCACCTGCCAAACTGCCTCATGAAGTTTCCTGGAGGAGGCTCCGACCCTCGGGCAGGGGGTGGCAGGGGTGGGAGCAGTGGGCTGCAGCTGCTGGGGGCTGCTGTGGGCTGGGGAGAGCATAGTGGTGCTGGAGTGGGAGCTGCAGGGAAAGGCTGCGCGCTTTAGCCCCAGCTCTCATTTTTCCCAAGCCGTCACTGCCTCCCAGCACTATTCCTCTGTCCTCTGAGACATTAATCTCAAATGCCATGTATTTACATGTACTCAAGTGTGATCTTGGCAGACCCTTAATAGTGTTATTGCTGTAATAGACTTCTCCTCTCTAACCTCTAACTTTTTGCAACAAACTGGCTCGAACTACTACACTTTGGCAATTCATTAGATAAGAATATTATGTAAAAACCCTTCTATGGTGGACACATACACAGAAAATAATTCTGTCAGATATAATTTTCAGAGGTAGCAGAGCTATTTGGTTCCATTTTAGTGACATTAGATGTCAGGGGGTCTCTTAGTTCGGGGTTTTTCCACAGTTACATAAGCCACTGCCCATCTTTCCCAGGCAAAAGTAATAATTATTATTTTTATGTCAAAGTGCATTATATAGCACAATCAAAAAAATTAATTGTGTATACTTGATGCACACTCTAGTCTTCTTGGCAGTAAATTTGCAAGTTTCAGAAAGTCTTAAAATACATGGAGTTTGATCCTCAGCAGCATGAGCTGAGCTAGAGAGGAGGACAGAGGTAAGGGGTGCCCTGCCTGGAGGCTTCTGCTCTAAGTGGGGAAGGACAGAGGGTTTAAGAAACCTCTGCTCCTTAAATCAGCTCAGCAAGCTGGCAGATTGTGGTCAGCATGCTGTCAGACAAGGCCAACTGCTAGAAAATAATCATCAGGAGCAGGTAAGATAGAGCAAAGCTGCAGTAGCAAATACTTTCTTTAAAAAGTAAACAATGTCCAAAAACACCCATCCACATTTCACACCGGTGCCAGCAAGAAAGCAGATTCTCATGGGGAATTAACTCAGCCATGGCAGCACTGGGGGGAGGCACAAACGGGCACTCTCCCCTCCCAGCTGAACAGGAACTGGATTTTCTTTCTCTAGCATTTCATGGAAATAAACCAATCAGCAGCAACACTGCCTGTGAAACCCAGCCCTGAGATCCACCATTCCTGGGAGCATGGCAGTGTTTTGTCCACTGGCATGGCATCACTGAGATCTGGGTGTAGGTGGGGAGACCGAGGGGCTGCTGGCATTTCCCCTGCTGAAGGCAGGTCTCAGCAATATCAGCACAGGATGAGCAGGTCCCACAGTCATCCCATCCCATCCCATCCCACCCAGGCAGTATGACCAGATTTCCCCCAGCACAGAGGCACAGTGAGCCATGGCATCAGTTGGACAGGCTGAAACCCTGGCAGCAGCATTCCCCAGCAAAAAGGGGTCAGATGGCCACCTCATCTCCCCTCTCTCATCATTATTCTATTTATCTTCCTGACAAGCGCAGTGCAGGCATTACATTTTGGTACGTCTGTCAAAATCAATATGAGGCCAAAGCAACAACTAGAAATGTTGGAAGAGAAAGAGATTACAGTGCTGCCCAAATCAAACACTGAGCTGGGGGAAATTCCTGCCCAGGCCATAGAAAGCAACCTCTGCAGCTCCACTGCCCTGAGATGGATTGACGGTCTACTCACGTCACAAGGGGTTAGGGTGAGGAACAGCCTGGAGTTGTTTACGATTTTGGGGCCTCCTCGACAGTTCAGTGGGCTGTCACCCCTGTGACAATCATCCTTCTGTGAATTTGCTCCTCCAACTCAGGCAGATGAGCTGCTGTAAAAGCCCTCTGAGCAGCTCTCCCCCTTTCAGAAAGACCTTTGGCTCTCGAGCAAGCTGCATGTTGGCAGCCCCCTTGTGCCCTGGCTGTATGTGAACAAAAGCAGCCTGTGTTTGCAGGGCTGGGCAATGTTTTTGCTCTAGGGAGTCTCCAATTCACGTGCTGCCCACTATGGTTAGGAGCAGGGTTTCACAGGCACTTGAATTGGCAGCTGGTTTACAGCACATGTCTCTGACCTGCAAGACACAGGGAACAAGTGCCCTGAGAGTGCAGTTGCTTGACCCCTTCCCTGTACACAGGGAAGCCACAACAGGCTGCTGATCTGGCTGTCAGTCCCTCTGTAGAGCAGGTTCCCAGGACACTCACCTCTTACAGCCAGTCCTTCTGATGGTAGTGACAGAACACCAGTGCTGCTGGGGAAACTTGTGTGCTTAGGAAGCCAAAATCCACCAGGGTCAGACCCAGCTCTGGGATATCTTGCCAAGCTAAAGAAGAATGATTGCTGACCTCAGTGGTAAGTGTCTGCTCTCCATCACCCTCCTGTTTTTCTTTTTTTTTTTGGAGACATCCTTAGGTATATGGGAGAGACAAAAAAAAAAAAAAAAGGAAAAAGAAAGGAAGGAGGGAGGGAAGAAGGGAGGGAGGTTTGTATCTGACTTTGTAAACATTCTCTCCATTGGATGCAAATACTCACTTTGGACGTCCAGTTCTGAATTTGCCTTCATGAGCTCTCTGCTGTTTTTCATCATCCATTCCAGCAGCCATCTCAGAGCTGGCTTCTTATAATTCAGAGCCTTTTACACCCTGGAAAAGGAAAATGCAGGTACCTTTTGGGGATTAAGAAAACATCAACATCCATGCACATAGAAAGGAAGACCAAGAGAAAGGAAAGCCAGAAAAGCGAGGGGCAGTTCTACAGCAGCGATATTTTGTGCCACTTGCAGAATCAACCATGGAGGGAGGATGTAGCAGTTGTAGTACTGCCAATGATATGTGTGTGGATGGAGGGCAGTGTGTCCAGCTCCTAGTGTGCAAATCTAGATATACTGGTACTTAAATATGATTGGCTTTAACAGACTTCTAAGAAAACTCTAAGTAAACATGGCATGGCTCCTTTCCAAAGAAAATTTGCTGCAGTGTAGTTGCCCAAGACAGTCATCTTTTTGACATTGCTGCGCATGGTCTTCTAGGTGCATGTTGGTAAAACATGAACAAAAATGGCTCAGCTTCATAAAGTACTGGGGGGTGAAAATGTAAGCACATTTTTTATTTATAATGAATTAGCACCAAGATGGGGAGTAGCCACATTAAGAGTGACAAAAACAAGATGGAAAACTAGATCTTGCTGACTTTTTTTTTTTACAAGTTCCCTGACTGTTGCTTTAACCAGCAATGCTGGTGCAGCAAAAGGATTTCTAATCAGTCACTAATGTCTGATTGTTTAATTTTAACAGGCATGATCAATACCAACCATTCCTTCTTTAAATGCTAATGAACACTGTAATACAACAGATGTGGAGAAACAGTACATTGCAGATTAAAATTAGGCAAGGCATTAAATTGCTTACAAACAGCAGAGGAATCCTGCTGGACATCTTGACAAACAATCACAGGCAGCTGATAAATCCTGAACTGCCACCACAAGCCCACAGTATCTCAGGCTCATACAACTACACAACTATCCTGATCACCATAGAAAAGAAAGGTACCCTTCCAAACTCTTGCAATTTCTTTCTTGGGACTTGTGCAGGCCTAAACGTGATTTCTGAGATGTATATGCAAATTTTAATAACACAAGCACATCTCTAACAAGTACTCTCAGGTGCAATTACTATTAGTTGGTATCCTCCAGACCAGTTTGGTCATGGTAAGAAATGTCAGGTAAGGATCACCAACCTAGAAAAAAATGCCAGTTCCCTGATAACTTGTAACACGCAGTGCTAATTTGTCCACGTCCCCCAAATTAGTTGGCAGACTCTGTAAACCAGAGCCAGAAGCTGGGTTACTAACTAGCTTTCAGCCAGTTTGAATCCACAGGAAAGTGGCAAACTTTGTTACCACAGGGCTTCACCTGCAACCAAATTCAAGTCAAGGTAAAGCTTCTATTTGTTCTGCAATTGACTGTTGTCAGTGTAAAAGGTGCTTAAATGACAGAGATCCAATTCCTAACACCTGGTATCAACTGTGTCCTGCTTCATTATTTTTGGTGGACTGTGTCCTGAATTCATGAAATGCAAGTCCCAGTTCACTCTTGGTAGGTGTTGGAAACTCACCACAGGGCTCAGCCCTCACTGGGGCTGGTGGCAATCAGAGGGAGCAGAGCTGCATGTACCCCAGGAGTGACCTTTGTGTGGAGCGGGGAATTTACGTGTCCTTTTGAATGTTCAGTGACAGGGCTATGATGACAGCTCCCTCACCCTGAGGGGGTGATGTGCCAGCAGCTCTGCCAGCATTGCCCACAACTGTGTGCCAGCGAGTACCGCCTGGGATGGATGGTAGGTAGCACCTTGTTCAAAGGCATCTCTAATTTACAGTTTCTTGGCTTTCAGAGGGTACCAGGCATTGCTTTGGGTTCAGCTTCCTTTATCTGTTTCTTCCTTTTTTTCTCTCTTGCATCTTGTGAAACCCAAACTTTTTTTCCTCCTTTTTAATTGTGTGAAATCAACGTGGAGTGAAAAGGCCACGAACAAACTTTCTGACGCCAACTGAGTTTAAGCTGTGTCTTTGTTCTCAGCAGAGCTAAAGACCACATTAATCGGAAACTTTGCTGACCTCGTCTTTACTACCTGAAGACTGAAAGACAAAAGCAACACAGTCTGGCCACATTTAAAAATTCAATTAAAAAATGCCAGCTGCCCAGGGATAAACATTATCGTAGACCTCAGTAGGGTTAGTTGTAACTAGGATAAAAGAAATGCCTTTTTCTCACTCTATTTTTATTATTTTTTTCCCAAAAGAATAAAGCCTAGGTTTTGATACTCCTTCTGATTATGACAACTGTGTATGTGACAGAGTGTGCTCAGTGGTGGTGGGTAGGTAGTGCTAGGGCTTTTAATCAGGAGCAAAGTAAGAAATTCCTGAGAGGGATGGCAAGCTGAAAGTGGAGAAGTGAAGCTACTGAACTGGACTTAAAGCAAAATGTCCCTGTGTTCCCCTTTTTTCCAGACTATGCTGGTCTGATAAAAAAAATTATCTTTTCCTATAGCCCTGGCAAAAGCAGACCAGACAAGGGTTGAGGAGACCCTGCTCAGAGCTGGACTTGGCATCTGGAGGCAGAAGTGAGGTAAGGGGAGGGGTAACAACTCCTTCCCTAAGGATGAAACAGAGAGCCTTTTGTTGTGGCACTTGGCTGTGCCTTACTGATTTTATTATTGAAATAGTAAGCAAATGAGTGGATATCCAGTCAGCTGAGAACATGAGCAGCCAAACAGAGGGGAGAAAACCAAATGAAATCCCTTGGCACTGACAGTGACAGGAGGAGAGGCAGCAGCTCTCCCTGTCCAGCGGCAGGTCCCGGGCCAGCTGGGTACCGGCTTCAGTGCAGCAAATTAAATAGGAGCAGGCGCATCTTCTCTAGGTTGAATGTTCAGTTACAAAAAGGGCCAAATTCCTCTCTCAGAACATCCTCCGGCCCCGCCAGCTCCCCCTGGCCCTCTCCTTCCCCGGCTTGCCAGCAGCCTGCCTGTGGGGCTTCCTCGAGTGCTGCACCTTTATCCACCCGCCCTCGCTGGCTCTGCTCTCCCCTTCGCCCCTCCTGGGCTCGCTCTCACCCTGTGGGGGCATGCCCGGGATGGCCGTGGGCTGTGGAGGGGTGCGGGGGTACCTGTGGTGCTGGGAGGCCGGAGGGGCCACTGGCAAAGAAGTCCTGCTGGGTCTTCCCAGTTGTCGGGGGGGCACCGGGGAGCTGGTCCCACTGCGCCGCCCGCCCGAGGAGCTGCGGGAGTTACCGCTGTGGGGGGTGTTTCTACCTTTGCCAGCAGACCTGTCTCTCTCCGAAGGGGTGTCCGAGGCTGTGCTGGAGGCACTGCTGCCTTTTGAGTTCAGATGCAGATTCGAGAGGTTTCTCATCAAACTGTGTGAGATGGGAGAAGAGTTCCTGGAGTGGCTGATGGATGTGAACTGGTGATTGACGGGAGCGGGTGTCCTCCTGACGGCTGCAGCGTAGGAGTCTTGGCTGTGAAGGTAAGGCAGGTAGTGGGTGACTGTGGTCGGGCTGTGGGGGTGGCCGTGCTGGTGAGAAATGGCTTTTGCTATCTGATGCATGCGCAGTGTCTGCATCCACTGACTGTCAATGCCTGGCAGGGAAATGGAAACAAAGTCAGCTTTCTGTGAATTGATGGAAAACTACTCTCAGGTTTACCAAGGGTGTGAGGTTAGTACCAGCGTTTCTCTCACAAGAACCTCAATACATCTCAAACCACCCTTTCCCCCCCAGCCTTGAAGCATACAGTCCTGGGTTTGAGTATGTTCAGTGTTATGGTTGAACATAATGTTGGACTTTTTAAATAGCAAGTGATACAAGTATTTCTGATGCCAGTGCAGATTATGGAGCTTAGACTACAAGATACTTACTGAACCATCCATTTGGCTGTTCAGGTGGGTTCCCCTTCCCAATGTTTTTAACCCAATCTGGGTTTAAACATACCCTGTGATGCTCTAGGCAACCTCAGCAGATTTCAACACAGCTTTCTTTAGAAAAGAACCTGGAGACCTCCAGAGTAGGCACAGAGCGGGCACTCCAAAGTTCCAGCACTGCTGCAGCATCACCTTCCACCTCCATCTCTCCCATCCAGCACAGTCATACTGTTTGCAGCCCAGCACAGAGAGGAGGCAGAGCCAGTGCAAATCCCACCTGCAGCAGCCAGATTTATCTCCTCTTACTCCAATTTCTTTTCAAACTGCTACAGACCACAACAACTGGAGCTACTTCAGTTGTTAGTGTTATTACAAATTTAGAAGTCAAACCACTTTGCATCCAGCTTCATGATGGACGCAGAAAATCATCTCTGTATGTGGAAAAGCCAGTGAGGCAGCAGACTTCAGCCAGGATAGCTCAGACAGTGCTTAACTGTGAACAACTCAGGGTATTACAGTTCCCTCTACACCTACTGTGACAGCCCTGGGGTTGTAACAAAAGTTGTAGCTCTCAGAGATCAGACTGAAGTGGTTTTGAAAGTCAGTCCTGCGGTTTCCATGAAAGCCTTTAGCAAATACAGTAGTAGTAAATTTTCCATTTGAACTGCAAAGGCTGCCTGGTTTGCTACTTTGTGGGTAGAGCAGAGACCAGGAATTCCTCTTATCCAAGGCCACAGCTCTGGCCAAAAATCCATGGGGAGCAGCTAAAATTATTTTGCTCCAGAGGGGTTTGAATGATTTGTCCTTAAATATCACTAATATCATTCCAACAGGAAAGCATAACCCTCACTGCCTCTTGCTGGAACGCTGCATTGACTGTGGGGAGTTTTGTGGGAGCTGGGTAGGGGCTCTGTCCTCGTTAGGATTGCTCCTGTTAAAACTAATGGATAGTCTCTTTCATTTCTCCTTTCCCCAGACTTTGTTTGAATCTAAAGAGATTTAAATCACTTCAACCTAATGTCAAATATGTCAAAAGGAAACTGTCTTTCGTGTCATCGCTTGAGTGTGACACCAACACTGCAGACAGCTCCACCTGCACTGAGATGAACCTTCTTTCAGAGAAAGACAGATGGAAATTGCCTACTTGCTTCTTAAACTCTTTAAAACTCATGTTTTCAAAAGAAACCTGCATGCTGAAACATACTTGATAGACACTATCTGCTCTGCCATTTCCCCATGCCCTCCTATGAAAGGCTGTGGATGTAAATTACAGACCTCGTAAACCTGGAAGCAGCAGGTTGAGGATTCAAGTTTGGGTCTTCATTTGTTATCAACACTCGTGTAGCTATCACAAGCCCCAAGGGACCAAAGCCAATGCTGTCCTGAACAAGGGGCTCCCTTGAGGCTGTTCAGTCCTTGCTCCTTACAGCCAACCGTGGTTGCCAGCCCAGGCACCAGCTGCCCAGCAAGGATCTGCCAGCGTGCCCTGTGGGACTGCCTCTCATGGACCAGGGGGCTTCTCCCTCACATGCTCTCTGAGCCACCAACTGCTTGGATTTGGTGGGTATTTTTGAAACCTGGGGTTTTAAACCTGCAGCTTCTGAGGCTACAACCGCAGTATGTGTCAGCACTGGCCACATCTCTTACAGGAGGTACCCTTTATCCAAACACAACATCTGTGCAAAGCTGCCTGTGTGCCGGGTGGCTAAGGGCAGGAGGGAAGAGCTGGTCAAAGCACTTCTATTGAGTTTGGGTTGCAGGGAGAGAAAGCCAGGTAAAAAGCTGATGAAAGTACTGGCTCTCCAAGTTCTCAAAACAGCTGTGGAAAACTCCATTATTCCTAACAGGGTAGAGCTGGGTAGAGATGTGTGAGATTGTCTCCTTTAGCAGCAGATGCATTCCTAACATTCTGGTTAAGAAACTAATTTTCACCCAAGGCCCTGCACACTTTGTGTGGGTGCTGTAATTTAGTCCAAATCCTTTTGATATGCCAATACACATGGCTCCACAAAGCTGAGTACTTGTTTCTCTTGGTGAAGAGGGGCAGATTTTGGAGAAGGTCAGATTTGCCAGCTGATTCCCAATCCAGTGCCCACAAGCAGACTATGGTGAAAAGAGGCCTGCTATCATGAAAAGGCTACTGTGGATGTGTGTGCATGTTCCAGAGAGTGGAAGAAGCCTGGGCCACAGGCAGAAACACCTCTCCCAATGACCTTATGCACTGGAGGGGATGAAAAGGTTGAACCAAAGCTGACCCAGTGACAGGGTTGAAAAAGTACCAGAATTTAGAGCTGCTTACTACTGTGAAGCATTCTGGGGTTGGAGCAGAAAAACCTGACCTCTATGTCTGCTATTGATGTGCAAGTGACTACAGCAGACAAAAGATTTGTAGCTTATCTCTATGGACTGCTTCCAGAATGCTTCCTACAGTGGCACACAGGCCATCCCCCTTACCCTTCACCCAGGTAATACACAGCCCTACTAGAGGGGGTGCAATAATGGATCTGATGGTCACCAATGTAAGCAAGCTAATTGGGGGCATCAAGATTGGAGGCAGCCTGGGCTGCAGTGACCATGCACTAGTGGAGTTTGCAGTCCTGAGGGATATCAGTCAGGTAAAAGAGTAAAGTTGGGCTCCTGAACTTCAGGAAAGCAGAATTCCAGCTCTTCAAGGAGATAGTCAGTAGAAACTCCTGGGGACAAGGGAGTGAAACAGAGCTGGCAGATCTTTAAGGAAGTCGTTCACAGAGTGCAAGAGTTCCCCAGGAGCAAGAAATTGGGCAAGGAAGGCAGGAGACTGGCATGTCTGAGTAGGGAACTACTGCTCAAACTAAAGGGAAAGAAGAAAATGCACAGGGAGTGAAAAGAGTGTAGAGATGAAGTTCGGTCATGTAGGGATCCTGTGAGGAAGGCCAAGGCAAAGCTGGGATTGAAGCTGGCAAGGGATGCAAAGAATAACGAGAAGGGCTTCCACAGCTACTTCCCTGATAAACAGGTGTACTCCCCTAATAAGCAACGCTGGACAATGGGTAACAACAGATGAGAAGAAGGCTGATGTATTCAACAATTTTTTTGCCTCAGTCTTCAGTGTCAGCCTCTCTTCCCATGCCTCTTGAGTGGATGGACAGCAGGATGAGGAGTGGGGGAGCAAAATGCTTCCTGATTTTTACATCAGTGGACAAGGGAAGGGCTACAGATGTCATTTATCTGGACTTCTGTGAAGCCTTTAACATGGTCCCCCACAACACCCTTCTCTCTAAATTGGAGAGAGATGGATTTGATGGGTGGACTGTTAGGTGGATAAGGAATTGGCTGAATGGTTGTATCCAGATGGTAGTGGTCAACAGCTCTTAGTCCCAGTGGACATCAGTGACAAGTAATGTCCCTTAAGGGTCCATATTGGGACCAGTGTTATTTAATATCTTCAGTAACGACAAAGGGATCAAGTGCATCCTCGGCAAATTTGCAGTGACACCTGCAGCTGACATGCCTGAAGGATGGGATGCCATCCAGAGGGACCTAGAAAAGCTCAAGAAGTGGTGCCATGGGAATATTGTGAGGTTTAACAAGATCAAGTGCAAAGTACTGCACCTGGATTGGGGCAACCCCAGTATCAATACAGTCTTGGGGATGAACAGATCGAGAGCAGCCCGGCTAAGGACTCACCAGCACTCTTTAAGGTGATGGTCAATGAGAAGCTGGACATGAGCCAGCTGGGGCACTTGCAGGCCAGAAAGCCAAACGTGTCCTGGGCTGCATCAAAAGCAGATCAGCAGATTGAGGGAGGTGATTCTGCCCCTCTACTCCACTTTCCTGAGACCCCACCTGGAGTGCTGCATCCAGGTTTGGGGTCCCCAGCATAGAAAGGACATTGGCCTGTTGGAACGAGTCCATGGGAGGGCCCCCAAGATTTCCTCCCTGGAAGGAAAGGCTAAAAGAACTGAGACTGTTCAGCCTGGAGAAGAGAAGGCTTCTTGATGACCTAATTGCAGCCTTCCAGTACTGGAAGGGCGCCTACAAGAAAGAGTGGTATTGACTTTTTGCTGTTCACCAGAGAGGTGGTGGATTCACCGTCCCTGGAGGTTTTTAAGACGAGGCTGGATGTGGCACTGAGTGTCATGATCTAGTAATCACAGTGGGGTTGGATCAAAGGTTGGACTTGATGATCTCGGAGGTCTCTTCCAACCCAGTTGATTCTATGATTCCTTACATATGCCCTGCTCATGTCAACAATAAAGTTTGCACGTATTGACTTACCTGAGTCAGATCTGCTCCGTGAATTCCCCTCTGAGTTGGCGACCGAGGTCTGTATCATGAGTTGTACTGTCTCAACCTCGTCCTGTGCTTTCACCTTGCTCCAGCAGATAGCTTGGATGTGCCTGGTGCTTTTGGGAGCTCTAACATCACTCTAACAGAAAGAACACAAAACACAAGTGAGGACATAACAACACACAACACACTGAGCTCTCCTAAGAGGGAACTTCCATGAGTGCCTGGGCAGCAGCAGTGTTTTCAATAAAGGATCTATTTTGCAAACCACTTAGCCAGTTCTCGAGTATTTTTAGACTCTATAGAATTTTGGCCGGTACTTTGTGATTATGCGAAAAATGTGGTAGAGAGTAACTGTTTAAATTCTTGTACCATGTGGAGGAAAGATCTGAAGGCCTTCCTCTACAAACACAAAAATACATTTTACTAGCTCTGTTAATGTGAACATCAAATGTGCACTGCTAAAAGAGGTAGGTCTAAGCAGGTATTTTTGCAGGGGAACCCCCAACTAAATTTTCAAGGAGCACCAAACTCTTCAGTTTGTTGTTATGGACAACGAACTGCTGTCCTGTGAGAAACTTCAGGGTGAAAGAAAATGACTACTCTTCACATCTGAGATTTCCATGTCCAGAATTTCCATGTTTCTCCATCACTGCCTGAATAAGGACAGAGCTGGAATCTCAGTTATTAGCCTCCTTCTGATGCACAGCATTGGTCTTTATAAAAACACAATTGTAAGTAAATGTAAACCCTTTTAACAACAGCTAATTTCTATCATATCAAACTGTATTCCAGATTTTATCTTATTTTACTCTTGATTTCTCATTTTCTTTCTTCTCCTGTTGCTTGTCTGCTCTACTAATTAGCACTTCATTGAAAAGATAAAAACCAGCCTCTCCAAGTAATGCAAAGAACACTGACCATTACACTTCAAGCAAAAGGAGCTTTCCTCCTTGAGAAGTAGAGCCGTCCCAGGCAGCAGTCTGAGGCCACTGTCTCTGTAAACTTCATTCAGCTTTTGCTCTGAACTTTAGATTTTACAATTAATTGCACGCTGCTGAGACTTGATTATAGGATATAACAAAGCCAGAGGATGCTGTTTCCACACCTCCTGTGTAGGTTTTATCTTGGATCAACAATTTTATTTGTTTCTTAGAGCTTACCTCATATGTAACAACACATTCTACAGACTGGTGTTCTTCTATCCCCACAATCCATTTCTCCATTACAAATGGTGGCTGAAAAAAACATGGTGGGAGTTTTATAAGATGCTCTTCACCTCCTGCCTTGTTTTTGAAACACCCCAAAGGCATTTCCCACATCTGCCTCTTTTCATCCATTCCCATATTGCTAACATCAATACCTTTCTTAAAATTTTATGAGATAAAGTAAAGTATTCTGGAAATCTTTACTTCCTTGTTTACAAAAGTAAACCAAGAAGAGATTTCCATATGTAACAGGCAGGAGGTAAGACAATGTGGAATGCTTTCATGGGGACATAAACCCTTTTTCAATTTTATGCATGTACAGGGTTTCTTTGGCTAGATTTATAGAGGCCAGCAAGAACAAATACCTAGAGATTCTCTGAGATATTCCTTGACAAAATAAAAAATGCTGAATTATGTGAAACATTAATGTTACTGTATCTAGTTGTTAATTTATTTAAGCCTTTTTTTAAGGAAGAAATTAAATGTCCGAGATTAAAATTAAACAAAAAACTAATAATAACAAAACCAATAATAATAAGAAAAAATTACAAGTGTTTTTCCGGAAATCACTATTAAAATAGGATTAGCATGAATTTTATATTATAATCTTTGTCGGCAAATATACCTATATGACATTTCTCTTAAAATCCTGACTGTTGATAATCTGCTTTTCATTTTTTTCCTTTGGAAAAAATAACCAAAGGTTTTCCCCCTAATTTTACACCAGAAATTCACAATAAATAGCATTCAAGAGTTTGCGTGTTTTTACCAGTGCTTCTAGAGCAGCATAACTGGTAACTAAGCTGTATATTTTTTCAGTTAGAAATTTATTTTGCTAGCTATTACCAAGTGGAGCATATTAATAAAACCAGAAATTAAAAGACCAGCTAAAAAAATGCTTTTTGAATTAACAAAACTTCTGCTGCTTAGGGAAAAGCAGTCTAAGTTCTTGCTGGTAAATATTTACAGGCAGGTTCTGAAATAAGATAAAATGCCTAGTGACACTGAACTGCAGATGTTCAGTGATGTACTGTCTGCAATGGGTTTCAGTCTTTGCAATCCACTGTTGCATGAAAGAGAGTTTTAGAACCATGCAAAAGTTCTAAAACCACTTTAAAAAAAAAAAAAAAGAGAGAGAGAGAGAGAGAGAGAGAGAAAACCCCCATAAAAGTCCCAGACAAATCACATGAAGCTTCTGGAATATTTAAATCAGTTTCTTCTCTTGAAAAAGAAAATAATTTTTTAAAAATTCTTTTCTTTAAAAAGGGTAATAAATTCAGAGGGTATAACATGAAATTAAAACACGAAAATATAAATTAGTTCTTTCTCTTATTTTTCTATTGTTAACATTACTGTCAGCTTAAAGGAGAACCAAAATACCTAACTCCTATTATGATACAAATCTGTTTAAAATGTGCATTTTATTTAAAAGCTGTCAAGAGATTGAGCTTCTGCAAGCACAAAAGTCGACTGCTGTGGTATTTTAATGTCTTTGTTTGAGATCTGTGGATTCATGAAAGCTTTAAGGCTGTAAATACCTTTGTCATCTTTAAAATCTCTACATCAGGTAGGTTAGTGTTGAATGTCACATCTTTTATGTAGGTTATTGCAATTTCATCCCCGTCCATCTCCATGTACATTTTCCATTTACAATCCTATGAATAATAAAAAAAAAGAATGCTGGATTGTTAGAATACAAATAGAAAAAAAATAACAAACAAGAAACCCCAAAATGAAACAAAACTGAAGGCTGAAACAACCCAAAATCTAATCCTCAATATATGAGGAGAAGAAAATAACCCAAAAGAAAGTTAAGGGACATATACATATTTTAGGATATGCATGTTTTCCAGTGCAAGTATTGATAAAGAAAAATCCTCAGTTCTCTTGTTCAGTCTTTTCTTAGCTCACCCTGAGAGACAGCTGCCTCTCAGGCAGGTCTGGATGTCTTCAGAGGTGTGGATCCCCTGCAGCACCTCACCTGGACAGACAGCCTGCTGGAGCAGGCTTGGGAGCTCTGCACACCCATGGGGAGGTGCAGGGACAGGGCAGTGGTGGGAGCTGTCACTTGGGGTCACAGTCAGTGCTGGCAGCCAGCCCCAAGGACATTGTCCTGCTGAACCCAGGAACAAATGACCAAAGAGTCTGTGAAACACCTTCAAGGCAATCGCTCAAATAACGGGCAAGAGGATGAGCTTGTTATTACAGCTCAGTTATCTCAGATACTGAGTGCCCAGTGAGGCACTGAGCATCCTCAACTTCTGTTCACCTCCAATTGCACTATTAATTATAAGCAAGTTTAGTTTAGAAAATAATCACAGTCTAATAAACCAAAGCAATAAAAGGTATTAATTATTATCCTTAAATAATCTCCTGAGCTGAACAGGGGGCCAACACCCAACACTTTGCACAGGTGTGAGCCTGCAGAAGATGACAGCTCTGGCAGCATCCCACAGGACATCCTGCATCGGCTGAGTGCTGGAGCTGGGTTCGTGTCTGTGGCCAGGGAGGCTCCCACTGGGGACTGGAGACTGCCTGTCCATGGTCCAAAACAGCCAACATTTGCTGGTGTGCCTGGCAGGTGCTTTGGGGATGAGGTGCTGTCCGGTGCACTGAGCTCCTCCAAAATCTGAGGGACAACAGGACTGCAGTGAAGCATTGTGTATTCATCTCCATGTGGGAAGGAGGGAATCTTCCCTTCACAGTGGCAGGAGATCCTCCAGACATACCAGGGGCTTAGAAGGGTCTGTATCTGGCAAGTGTGCCAGCACTTGCCAGAGGCACTCCTCACCTCAAATCTGCTCAGAAAATGCAAAAACTTTCCACGGGGACACAGACAGCCGCTTAGGGCATGGGCCGCAGTTGTTTGCACACACAAATGTACAGCAGCCTAAAAAGTATCCCTTCATACATGACATTATCTGCCAGTGTTTGCATGTGCATCTCTCATAAGCATAACCAAGGAGCGCAGCCCTCAGAAGTCTCAAAGCTTTCAATCAGGCACTGAATTGGCAATACCAAAACAAAAGAAAACTGAAGTATAAACATTTCCAAACTGCAACAAGAATTTACGTTTGTAACAGGATTTGGCCCTGCATGTCCATCTGTCCCCGCTGAAAACTTTCACATTTTACAAGCAGAGTGGATGTGTGAGTTGGTTTTCACACTGCCCTGGTGCAAGTTTGAGTGATGGGAACTGCAGTTCAGTGGTCAGGGCACCAGACCAAGACTCAGAGGCACCAAGCTCAGTTTCCAGTTGTGCTAATGGCTTTCTGTGCAACCTAATAAGGTGACAGAGTTGCCCTGTGCCTCCATTTCCTAATCATGGACTGCATCTCTTTGCACATCTCTTTTCTGTCCTGCTTTTTGGGTTTGTGAACTAACCCAGGCTAATGCCTGTCTTGTCCCAGGTAGGCACAGCACGACACCCTGGCCCTGACATGAGCTGAGGACAGCATGTCCTATGTAACTGAACAGCAACAGCAAAGAGAGTTGCCTCGCACTCCTTCTTGTCCCTCGAACCGTGCTCCTCTCCCAGCCCACACCATTCCTGTTGTCAGCCTTTTTTGCAGGACTTCCTTCATTCATGCTATTGCAAATTGAACCTGAGGTTAGAGGCGGTTTGGTGACATTTTTAAGTTTTACAAAAACACCTGAGCCAAGGAAAGAAAAAAAATATTGACATAAAGTGCTATCCTCCAGTTAGTCCAGCACACCTCCTGCCATAATACCAGTGCCAAGCACCTGAGAGCCAGAGCTGCACCTTGTGGCAGGGCTCCTCATGACTCAGGATTTTGTGCTGTTCACTCACATTTCCCTACAGACTAGATCTGACAAACATGATCTCATTTTAAAAAACAAAAAAATCAACTAGCCATCTCTAAAGAAAAGGCTGACAAGCTGTGTACAGCCAGAGTGTGGCAGATGGGCACCTGCCAGTGCCCGGCCCCTTGCCGGATCCACCGTGCACGCAGGAGCCGCTCTCCATGCGGGAACCAATCGGGCTGCCCCACGCAGCGGTGGATGCACGAGCCCTGCACAAACACTGCCTTCCCCAGATCAGAACTGCATCTTCAGAGAAACATAACCTGTCCTTCAAAACCAGTCCCCAAATGTTTTCTCCTCCTTGGAGCCCTCTACAGCCACACTGTGCAGATACCGAAAGGGCAAGTTACCACACCAGGCACATCCTCCCTGGTCACCCAAAAATACCTGTCTTGTTTTATATGGCAAGATTTCCATTCTGTGTTATTGTAAAATCATCACTGGAAAGGAGAAAGAGAAGGAAATAAAGGGGGGCAAGAAATGGAAGGAGATGCTGGGAGGAAAAGAGAAAAGATATAAAAAAGAGAAAGGAAGGAAAGAGGAAAGAAGGAAGGAAGAAACACACCTGGTAACTATTTTGTTCAACCACACAGCAAATAATGCAAGATTTGTGTGCTGCAGAAAGAAATGGACATATTTCATTGTTTTGTAATGGAATTCTAGGTTCTTATAATAGGAGAGAGATGCTCATCCACTTAAGCAAAAATTTGGCTAGAATAACCAAGCATACGAATTTCAGTTCTGTCATGAATTGTAGCCATAAGGCTTCTCGGATTGAGACTACATTTAGCACCAGATGTATGTGGGAAAATAATTTGGAAATTGAAAGTGTCTGGTTGATAAATAGGCTTACACAAGTCCTTCAAAGAGACTTCCCTGAACATCTTGTCATTCAAACATTAAAATATCTCCCAGTATTTACCTGCTTGATTTTGATTTAAATGGAGAATTTCAGCTTTTTGTTTTAAAAAAATATCTAGTTTCAGAACTGAGGGGCAACCAGTTCTCAAACCAGCAAAATTTTGTGTGAAAACGTTTTCAAATAACACTTTGACAAAGTAAAAAAATCAGCAGCTTCTGAAAATGATTCTAGAAATGAAAATCACACACGTATTTGAGCCGCTTCTCCTCAGTTTCAAAACAGAAAGTAAAACCACTTTAAAACTTAAGTCTGCAGCTTACTGTGGTGACAATACTCCTTTAGCCCCATATGCATTAACGTCTGACAAAAAAAAAAATAAAATGAAAGGGAAATGAAAAAGATCAGGCACAGGCTCTAAACAGCAAACATGTGTCCTGAAGCAGCTTAAAACCCTTGCTGGGGAGGCACTTCATTTTTCAAGGGGGCCCAAATCCAGGATCATTTTAAAACCAGTGGTTGGAATGAACTTTTTTGTTTTTTTAAAGATTGAAATAAAAATGGAAACAGCATTGTAGCAGGTAACTGGATATTAGAAGAAAAGTAAGATGTACCATGAGATGAAACAAATATGAAAAAAATATTGGTCATGCTGATACTAAAAGTAGTAGCATGTTGATGATTTAGGTCCCCAGAAGCTCTTTTACGTTCTTAGCTATTATCTATCTCAGCTGCTGAAACCTGCTGTTTTAAAGGCATTAGAGTTGAACATCTAGTGACAGCACTTGGGTTATTTATCATTATGTATCACCCTGCTACACTATATTTTATTATACTGGATTTAAAGGAAGATAACACAATTATGGTTAATTTGCTTCTCTTCTTTATATATATAGTGTCATGACCCACCACAGCTTTGTCCCATGAGATATTTTTAACCAAAAAGAAATCCACAAGAAACTCTCCCTAAAAATTCCATTAATAACCTCTTGTAGCATGTATAGGTTGCAGGGTCTGGAACTAAGAATGTTTTAATCTCTTCAGCAAAACAATGTCTCATAATGATGTACAGGACTATTGCTGCACTGATGAAGAATCATACATAATTCAGCACCTTTCACTTGGCACCACTGTGATATCCTCATTAGCAGTGGCTCACAGTGGCTGTCAGATGGTGTCCATGCGAATGCAGGCATTATATTGTCTTTGAGATGTGCAGCTGCTTCCATGACACTGCCAGTATATAAAAACATGACGCCAGTTTGTTTTATTTAGTGCTAAACCTTCCAGTTTGTAAAAACAAGGCTGACACAGAGCCTGACATGAGGCAGTGAAAATAATTAGCTCTCATTTTCTCAGCCTCCTATTTCCTTCTCCCCGCTGTGTTCTCTTTCCACTAAACCACCACATGTCAGTCGAAATGGGAGGCAATTAGTGGGCTCATTTCAGTCCCCACAACTGTGCTGAAAAGAAAGTATTTATGATGGCACAATGAACAGCTGAAAGATTAAATAACATTTGCCTTTTGAAAAGAAAATGACTTCTAGCTAAATGGGCAATTTTTGATTATTCTCAAACAAGCTTAGAGTAGTTGGTTTTTAAAATACAAGAAAGGAAAATGAGTCATTTTTAGGTGAAAGAATCAAATAAAACTTGACACAGTAATGCAAATAACTGATGTTTTATTGCAAAATATGTAAATGTGTTATACCCTTAACAATGGCTGGTGTCTCAGGTCAGGGCAGGCTGCTGCCAGCCAGGCTCCAGCAAGAGAAGGTGGCTCCACCGCCGGTTTTGTTTCAGCTGTGCAGGCAGAAAAAAAGAGGGGCGGAGGAGAGGCCTTGCAAGAGAGATGGTCTTAGAATGTACAGAAACAAAGCAAGCAAAAGATATATTTATGTTATCAGTTGCCTGGGTGCCTCCTTCAAGCTGGAGGCCCTACTCCTCTGCGAGGCAACAGGCACTGACTGGTTGGAGCTTCGCCTGGAGAAGCACGAGGCCTTTTTAACACCTACGCAGCCCAACTAGCAGTACCAAAAATATCTGTCTCCTGACAGCCCCCTTCTTTAACATCCAGAACTGTGGAGCTCTGTGCCACGACGCAGGGAGATATCATGGCAAACACCAGGCACTGCTGTGCGCTGGGGCTGGTGCCCAAGAACAGGGACTTGCAGCCGGTGAGAGGAGAGCGAGACCACAGCGTTCAACAAGAGCTGCCTTTGACACGTGATCAGAAGCAAAGAGGGGTTGTTGCAGTCGCAGGCATCATCCACAGGAGCACCCTGCTTGCAACAGCATGATCGTAAAGGTGGAAGAACAAGAAATATGAGTCCCTTCCCTGAGGGCTGTACAGGTGTCCTCCTATACTGTCCCTGCCCTCCAGTGCCACTTCCCGTGGATCGCTCATGGGAACAATGCGCCATGTCCCCACTCATGGTGGAGGCTACTGCTCACACACTGGGGCTGCAGGGGACAAGGTGCACAGAAGCACAGGAAAGGCATGGCAGGGCTGCTGGACATGTCCTGTGCATGCTGGGAACAAAGGCTTCTGTCTGGAGAGCATGTGTCAAGCCTACAAACCACTGGCAACATGTCTGCTTCTGCAGACACATCCATGACCAAGGCTGCATGTGAGAGATAATGTGTGGAAGGCAGCAAGTTAATTCAGTGATCAAGGTATAAACATAAATCTTGAGATTAAAAAGTTTAGAAAGTCAAGTGAGCAAATCACCTAGCTGAAAAGTCTACATGGCTCTTTAGGGCTGTGGAATAACTTCTAATGGGAATTCCTGGTATAGCACTGCCTACACAAGGATTATCAAAGGTATTGGCTTGAGTTTGACCTCAGTTACACATGCATGCTACAGCTGGAGCAATCCCAGTGGATGATGGAGATGATGAAGTTATACCAGCTCCACCTCATGCAAAAACAATACATGGTCCAGAAAAGCTTTTTTGAAAGAATACAAGGAGCTCTGATTCACCTACACTGATTAACCTTCTTGACAGACTATATTAATCAGTTCTTAGTGGTGCTGGCAATATTTTAATGTGGCTTGGTTTTACTTTACAGCTTAGGTCATTTTTTGTGATCCTTCACAAAGAGTTTACCCCTTTACTGACTACTTGTTAGAATAGGAGCAAATCTACGAAAATTGCACACAAACACAGTTACTCTGATTCTTGCAGTAACTCTTAGTCTTTAATCCTGAAAGCATTGTGCTTTGAGATGGAATTAAAGAGAGAGGATTTAGAAGATGAGGTTTTGAGATAAGGTTAAATAACCCCATGTTAGAAAGTCAAGGTACTTGCAATTATCTTGTAAAGGAAGGGTCAGATAAAAACAATTCCTCTTCCAGCTTTACTTTACTGAAGCGGGTTAAAATACCTACAAAGCATGGGAAATATATGCGACCTAAAAACTACAAAAGTAGAATTTCAAATTTTAGACCTTGGCCCTTGCTTTATTTTTAAGAACGTAAAGAAAGGATTTGTGAGTGTTGATATAGCGGGAGAGTGGAGGAGAAAAGGCAGCAGAAATGGTCTCAAGCACTTGTGAAAGTACATTCCAGTTACAATTTTTTCAGTACTGTTTTTTCTGGTACTACCTGCCTTTTGCCAGCCTGGGCTTCTCCACATGAAGAGCTGGTCAAAACACCTCTCTAAAGTAGCATTAATAGTATATTCACTTCTGCACTACGCATTTAAATAATAGCATTAAAATATATCCCAGTTTGGATATTCAAGGCTAGAAAATAGTTCACAGAGTCAGCAGACAGTTTTGAAGAGGCTCTGCTCCTTACCTTGTCAAATAGAGGGAGAGGTAACTGGGGAAAAATAAGGTGAAATGGTGAGCCAACTTCAAGGCTTCGTGTTCGGATATAGGTCAAATTATGACATACCAGGTAAAAAATGAGAACATTCAATGGCATGGTGAAATCTGCCCTTTTGAGGACCAAAACTAAAGAATGCATCAATAGAAGGCAAAAAGACTGTAAGCCATTCTTCACACGGGGTTGGGTGATTCATCAGTGCAGAGCCAACATAGCTCAGGCACCTTTCCCTGATTGGAAAATTTTAATGAGCCACCAAGGATGAGAAAGCCATTGAAAATACCCTCTGCAGTTCTGCAAATCAGTTCAAGCCACAATTGCCAGGGCTTGTTGTTTTACCTTCCATGTTGGAGTTAATTGGTGGTCCCCTATTTTTTTTTTTTAATTTGTGGAAAAAAAAAAAAAAGTCTAAATCTATCACCTTTAAGCTCAGCAGGAATTGTGTACAGAAAGGTCATTAAAAGGCAGTGAATGGAAGTAACCACATAACTTGAACTACAAGAGTCAGAAAAGAAACCTCTAAAAACCAGGTTAGTTTTGCAATGCTCACTCCTTATGCATTCGGAGAGCACAAAGGTCAACTGAGCTTTTATTGCCTCCAAAGACGTAGCTAAAAAGGGAAGGAAACTGTAATGAAATGACTGCATCTGTCAGCTGGTGGAAACCAACATAATCCGCTACAAGATGCAGTTTAAATTAGATAACAAATATGAGGCTGGTAAAGATGTGTGCTGGGAAGTCAGTGTTTCATTCAGTGCACAGACAAGGCTGAACATTCAAATGCTGACCTGAAGCATATCCACCAGCATCCTCAGTAAAAGGCACTGCCATTCCTAAGGCACTGGCTGTGCTGATGGGGCATGGTGCAGTGCCAAGGAGGGGACAACTGTGCCCTGAGGAACCATATTTTCACACTGGAGATGATGCTGTGCGCCCTGACCAGCCAAACACATCTGAAATAACCGGCACCCCTGAAATGGTTTCTGTGCCCTGGGTCAGTTCATCCAGCACTTTTCTACCCAGTATGTCACGCTGCACACCAATGCTGCACCCACGCCAGAGCTTTAATTTGAATCAGGAGAGCACTTTTGTCCCACACGTCCATCCTGTCCCAGGCTTCAGCAGAGCCACCTCTGATGGCCTGGGTGGGCTTGCTTCCAGGCACAACTACACCAGGAAATGTTCTACAATAACTAACGGGAACTCAGCCCAGGAGACCAGCACAGAGCCAGCCTGGTGTAAAACCTTTCAGCATGACCAGTTCCCCTGTACAGAGCCCTCCCTGCTGCACTACACCACCTCCTAGCTGAGCCTAAAGGCCTCCTCCGATGTACACCAGTCTAACAGCCTCCACATCACCCAGGGAATGCATACCCTCAATGCATAACCCAGATTTGAGCTCACTGCCTCTTTTTCCTCATGGCTAAAACAGGAAAAATGCTTCTTAGCTAGGTAGCTGGCTATAGGGACTGATTGGGGTAAAGTTCCTCTGAGAAATTTATTTTTAAACTAATTTAGTCCAGCTTTTTAGCTATAAAGATGGTGGAAGGTATGATCCCAAGTGCTTCTGCTGACCCAGTTTTACAGGAACAGGCACCACTATTTTACAAAAGCGGGACAGTAAAAAAGAAGTTTAAACCCCTCGATCCTGGTTTACTCTCAATCTCCAGTTCATTTTGGAACAAATCTGGATGGCAGCAGTAGCTGGCTCAGAGCAGCCTCTAGGGGAGCTAGAAGATTGTATCCAGGGGTTTTCAAAGAAGCAAGCTAGCCAAATTTTCTGTATTGTATGTACCACACCAGTCTTTGTTACTGTTATGTTTAAAGCAAATTACTTGCTCATGTTGGCCCCAGCATCCTGCCCAAAAGCTCAGGTGGTCTACTCCTTCCAGTCCACTTTTTAAAACTGGCTCTGCTGCAACATCTTTAAAGAGAGGTACAAGTTTATGTGCAAATCTCAGACAGATGTTTTCAGCCCAGGCCCATTCAGGTGACAAACTGCACATTCCCTGGAATGACATCACTAAGCACACAGGGTGCTGCAGCAAGGCAGCTGACAGGGAAGGCATGCCTGGCATGCAACCACGGCTTCAGAGGGAATGGCTTCCTTAGAAAGGGGGCCCAACAGCACCCAGAGCAGATAGGACCATTTAGGAGCTCACAGGGAAGACAGGACCAAATAAAAAAAGGTTGTCAGAAACCTGCAGAGGTTATGTCAGCACTACACAGGCCCATTGAACTAACTCTGTACTCCCATAAAAATTCAGCTTCTGTCCCACAGACTCTGGCACACTGTCTCATCTGCAAATTTTGCTGTCACGGCTGAAACATCTACTCATCGTCAGACTTGGGGAGGTGTTAGTACAACACGAATTTCTGCCCAGTGCTCACAGGTCTATTTGTTCCTTCTCTTGCTCTTTCCCAGGGGCAGTTGCTCACCTCTCTGCACTTTGGCTCACAGCCCATATTGGAAATGGAAGGGAGATATGAGCTATTTCATGGATGTTTAGTTCTTTGAAGAGTTAGTTGCACATGGGAGACAAAAATGCACATGCACACCTACAAAAAAGCAGCTGTACAGCAGCATAAGCAACATGCATTCAAGTACACTGAGACAGTCTAAGTAATTCACATACTGATAAAGAAGATTTTTATAGGGGAAAAAGGTACTTAGGATAAAAGAAACAAACTAAAAAAGGAAATCTCCAGACAAAAAGCTTTTTCAAATTGATGAAATGATTTCAGTACAAGTTCCTACTAAGTTCAAACCTAAATGCTTTCTCTGCAAGCACCACCAAGTACAGAAATCAAGAGACTTCTGCAAACAATATGCCCTGAAAGCAAAGCAGTCAGATAACACAAGATGAAAGTCAGACTCCCACAAGTTTAGGGTGGACACACAATGCAGATTTATCAAATACAAAAGGAAACAAATCCTGCTGTCACAACCCCTGACTCCAGCTCAGAAATGCTTTGCACACCATTTCCACGTAGATGATTAATTCTAAACCCCTTGAACTCAGAGTCCATGGCAAGCTGGATAAAGAAAACAAAAAGCATGGGACAAACCTCACTCTCGAGAAAAAACAACGTGGTGGAAATCTTTTGCTGGAACATTCGGAGTCATCAGTGCTCCTATTACACAGGGTCTAATGAGAGATCCTTGAACCAGCTCGGCTTGGAGTTGAGGTTTGATTAGGATGTGGTATGCTGGCAACTGCCTTTTACCAGCTGATGCACAGTAGTTTCGCTATCAGCAATGAGCTGCAACTACCCCTCCCTCCTTCCCAAGCACCATGAGGGCACAGTCCCCACCAGAACCAGTCCTGTCCTGCCCAGCCAGCAGCCATGCATACCACGTATTTTCCAAACTCTTCTTGGACGCATAGAACGGTATCTCCTTTCTGCTGAGACAAAAGTAGCAGTTTGTCCACCAATATCAGGCAAAGAGCACCGCTCAACTGTCAGTGGAGCTTCTTTTCATAAAGGGACTGTTATTTCACACCCATTGGGATAAAAGGAACAAAGCGAAATCCAGAACTTCAAAAATAACAGTTAAAAAAATTGCTCAGAAGGAAACAGCAGCTTTTTTTTAAAGGTTTCTGTGCCACTCTTCTCTTTCTTGCCTGCTCTGGGATGCAGTTCCCCATCACCAGTGCAGTCTCACTGGCCACCTTGACATTCAGTCGGCACTTTCCACAACCAGAGGATTCTCATGCCAATTTACCCTTTTGTGTCCAGAAGATACTGGACTGTTAAACAGCTTACCTTTGGACCATTTCCCGGTTTCAAGTGATAACCAAAAACAAGTTCAAGATTCACTACTTTCTCTATGTTTTCTTCAGTTCCACCTGCAGAATCCTGCCAAAAAAAAAAGGCAAAGTGAGACTCCACATCTAGGACAATCCACTGGGAGACATGAGTACAGCCTTTGGTGGCATAAAGGATTTGCCTTTCAGATGCTACAAGACTGGCAGGCAGCAGGAAGGAGGCATCATACTTCAAGAGGGGCCATGGCTTCTGTATGGGTTTAGGGCGTGCAGTGGGTGGCATCTGGGAGATGCTGCACAATTTCTGCTCTTGGCCAAGCTGCTCTGGCACAGCATGGTGTCTGTGAGTATTGTGGCAGCCTCTGCCACTGGAATTGCAGCTGGCACAGCATGGCAGCAAAGCCCTGATTTTCATTTTCCCCTTCAGGGAACAGAGTTTTGCTATATGCAAATTTCCTGTAAGTGGATTTCAGTCTATAGCTGTGCAATAAATTATGACTAAAAAAGCTACTTCAGGCTTTGGGGTCTAGAATTGCTGATTAGTTCACTGAACTAAATCAGGGAAATATTAGTTTTAGTAACCCCAAGGTTCTCAAACACTCTCTGCCTTTTGCATGGCTCTTGTTACATGTATCAGAAAACCAACAGGTTAACATAAGGGTGACCAGACATTATAAATCATCCTTCTTTCCTATAACATTTACTAACTGAGGAATGATGGGCTTGGTCTGGGCCAGGAGTCTGCTGTTCTTCAGTGGTGAGCAGTCAGTGGCACCAGTTTGGAGGAATAGCTCTTAAAAGTAATTTCTGATTAATGACAGCAAAGGAATTGCAACCACTAGCCTTCTGATTTAATTCCACTGGTTCCACGATAAAATCTTAGAGCCTCATTGAAAACAACTTTTATTATCTTATTACTTGTTCTGACTTGTTTTGACCCATCACTGCTGTTGACCCTTTGCATTTGTTACAACTCCATGTAGGAACTGCTGCTTCGCCCTCCCCTGAATGGGAGAAAGTTGAGACATGAGAACAATAAAATATTCATATTAACACAAGAAGCAGTTCTTATATAAACAATGCAACTTACCTTAATTAATGGCGGAAAATGAAATAGATTTAGGTAGTCATGGGTTAACTTCTCGATAGCAGTCTAGGAAAAAAAATCAACAAAATCAGATGGGAGTTATTTAGTATCTCATACCGCAAATACCAACATGAAAAACAGTGAAACTCCATGTGCACTGTGTTTTCCACTGTGGATACATCAGGGCATGTGGGAAGAGTTTAAAATACAGCCCTGTTCTGGAAACTGTCATGGTAGATTGGCCCCATTTTGCATTCAGAATCAGATCTGCTTAATCAGAGAAAGAGATGTTTGGGGGGTTGTTTTTGTTGTTTTTATTTATGCTCAATCAACCCAGGAAGCTGAAATCATTCATTTTGGGCATTATTGACTTTATTAAGTTTCAATAATTTTCCCTGTAGGAAACGTAAATTAAATATATCAGTAATGGTGTGTGGGCATGGAAAAAATGGCTGATGAGCAAAAGGGGAATAAATCTGTGTGACTTATGAAGCTAAATTTGCAGGACTAGCAATTAGGATACAAGTATCTCTTTACTAGCAAATTGTGATCTAAAATAATTGAGACCCAGCAGAATTATAGATGCTGCTTTTAGAGAAACCCTTTTCCAAAGCTGCCAGAAAACTGAACTCTCTCCGGTGGCTACAGTATTAATACCATTACTGCTGTCTGATCACATTTTCCAGACCATGATTTTCCTAATTCATTACAAACAATTAGATATTTAAAACACTGTGAAACAGAGCTTTCCGAAGCTCTGAAAGAGCCTCTGAAAGAAACCTGTCAATCAGCTTTAAAGTTTGTCCAATGGAGTTTAGTCCAAGTATGCTTTACACTATAAATGAGATACAAAAGTTAAGAAGTTCAGAGATTTCAGTTCAAATAACTGTTTTAGTATCTGCTTCTCCCTCAGCTAAAGCAAACTCTCTCTGAATATACCCAAGTTTTCTGCTGGGCCCTCCTACGTGAATCTGTAGCAGAACTGCCAGTCTAGCTCACAGGAAAACCAAGAACTACAGAGGAATATAAAGATAACAGCACGTTTTTGTGCCTCATAAGATGCTCAGGTTGCTTTGGGTTCTAGATCGACATGAACCTGTAACTATTTATTTTAGATACCAAATATGTTCTCTATGTAGCTCTGTCACTCTGTTAACACTACTGAAAACTCAAAGACTCCTTCTTAATGTTCACACTAGAACCTATAACCTACTGCAACATTCAATATATGCTAATGATACCTTTAAATGGATGATGTGTCCTCTGGAAACAATTCCCATGTCCTTTAAATCCTCTTCTTCTAGAAGAAGCAGTTGTTTCCCAGTGATATGATGTTCCTTAAACAAGCTAGCATAGACACTCATTTCACCAGAAGCATCGCCTTAAGATAAAAGAGGTTATTCAGAAATGCATAGGGTACTTTACTGGAGGGGGAAAAATGAACAAATGTATATATGTTCATATATGTGAATATGAAAGTACATATGAATAGCTTTTACCTTTTCTAGTAAGTTGTTGCATCCAGAAAAACTGCAAAGAAAGAGGAATCAATCTTGAAGTTCACATTACCAACATTTGGTATTACAGTTATTCGGAGTCCACAAGTACATTCTTTTTTAAGACAAAATTTAAAAATATTTCTCACTCTGGTTTAAAGGACTCGAGATTCATCAATACAGTTGATTACTTCTATTTAGCTTTTCAAAACTGCCTTCCATTTTGCAGCCACCTTCCTCATTTTATTGTCATGAAGAAGAGAAATGACCAAAGCAGCAGCTGAGTGATGTCATGAGCTAAAAGAGCTGAAGTGAAGGAGCCAGGGCTGTTACGGCTTTTGCACTGGCTTTCCAGACAGTCTTTCAATAAACATCAGCTAAACAGCCCCATGATGCACAGTACACAGAGACTGCCAGATAGGACATTAAAATCATCATGACACATCACTATGCCAGAGATAAACCACTGATGTGTCTTGTTTAGCCTTTTAATCAAATAACATGGTAAAAAAGACTCAATGCCATTTTTTTTATATGGAAGAGATTCCACATGCCTTAAAACCTCCTTCACTTTTTTTTGGTTAATTTCAGTCCAGGTGGCACACAGTGGGATAAAACCTTCCAAACTCTTTCGTCCTGTCCAGGATCAGGTCTTCGGGCACTTTCACATCCCTTAAACAGTGACTCAGGAATGCCCTCCTTGCTGCTGACAGCTCCCAGCTCCCATTATTTTCTGGCCTTTGGAGAATGTGGCTGTTTTATGATGGTAACTCAAGTCCTTAATTTACTTACGGTCATTTTAAACCCTCTCTAGGACACAAGTTTCACCAAACAAACAACAGTAAAATCTCACCTGGTGATGTTCTGATCCGGCCTCCCCGCCCTCTGTACCCACTGTAAGATGCTAAGAGAGCTCCAGCAGCACGATGCTGGCCACATTAACACAAAATACTCACCACATCTTCTTCGGTCCATGCACAAATATCAAAGGAGGGCAGCAACTGTGTGAGAGATATGAATTGAAAAGAAAACCATCTGACCATTTTTATCCCCTCCACCCAAATTTTACTCTGGGGGCTGATTTTATTCTGTTCCTTTTTCCCTGCAAAGTACAGGACTTAGGCTGTGACTCATACTGACGTACTAAACCACTAGATTCACACTGATTATGGGCTGGCTCCATCAATATGCTGTTGGTGTTAAATCGATCCCATCACTCTATGCAGATAGAGTTACCAGCAGATCCCCAAAAGAAACAACTTAGGAAGCAAAGCTAAACTGTCTGATGGCAAGAGACTCTAACTGTCTCTCCTCTTGGCACTGACGCTTGGGAAGGCTTTTGCTGTTTCGATTTTTGCAATGAAAATAATGCTGTGATTATGACTCCCTCCCAAATGATGGATATTTTCTACAAAAGGAAAGAAAACTGTCACTGGACAGCAATGAAAGCAGAATTTGGAGTCTGGCCTCTACAGCTAGTCTTCCTCTCCATGTACAGACAAGTCTCTCTTGGTTTCTACCAACATTTTAACTGCTCCCCTGAGGCTGGGGGAGTGCAGCAATTCCCAGCCTCCTCCAACACTGGATGCAAAATGGTGTTCACTCTTGAAGCACTAGTAAACCATGGAGGATGCACAGGGGAACGGCTGCATTAAACAAAATTCTGGGATGATTTGAAAACTGACAGAGGAGATGTCACTGTAATAGGGATTGCCATTTTACTCATTCAAGCACATAGTATCCCAAGCTTCAGCTTCTTGGCATTTTTATCCAGCTCAAAGAGTTAACATTAATTGGTGTATATCCGTATTTGGACTGTCAGCATTTCCCAGGAGCTCACCACCATAATGTAGTTGCAATTTCTTTGATGTAGATACCAGTGATTAACAAGAGACTCAGCTCTGTTACCCTTAGCCCCCATGGCTTCGTTCCCTCCTCCAGAGAGCTCTGCCACCCCTGAGTTCTCCAGCCTCCACCCACAAGCCAAGCACGCCTCCTCAGCAGGCACTCACCCCTACCCACCTCCAGCTGAATACTGAGCCCCAGGACAGAGTTGCTCCTTAGGTGCCTTCCTGGCACTTCCTTAGCACTTCCCTGGCTCTCCACGCACGACACCAGGGTCTAGTGTAATCTGCTCACAACTTTCAGCCATCACTGTAAAACACCCTTCACAGCACCCATGTGAAACCCCCACTGAAGGACTTGTGATTGCCTGACATCCCTTGACTTCTGCCTCCGTATCTATAGACTTTTTGCTGCCCACCCCACTTTGAGGACTTTTCAGATTGTCTTCCTCTTCCTCCACCAATGTCTTACTCCAATCTTGCTGGGCACAAACAATTCATGAGACCAGCTAGAGTCACCTCTGCGTGGAGGATCTAGCGGGTCCTCAAACCCACCCCTTTGCCCACTGTTTCCCTGAAGGGGACAGAGCCAAAGGCATCAGAAAGCAAGATGTACCTGCCTCACAAAAATGAGACCTTCCTGACTACTACACCACACTTGCAATCAATCTTCTCAACCTACCTGCTGTCAGGCATTCCCTATACTGACAGCAACCTGCAGCCTGGGCAGGATGCTGTGGGGCAAAAGTGATGCTGGGGGAAACACCTAAGCACAAGGAAGGGCAAATGGTAATCAAGAACACCCTCACTGGGTTGTGTCGTTTGTATGTACTTATAGTCAAACCAGCTGGTGCTGCAGGAAGAGCCTGGTACAATAACTTGTACAACTCAATCATTTAATGCAGAAGTCCAATATTACATTTTTAGTTGTACAGTGGATTTTTTCAGCTTTCCCTGTGTTTAAATACAACCAGTGGCAGAATATGTTCCATATTATTTCAATTTTCTCTTTTTTTAAATATAGAATAAAGGGGAAATGTCACACCGTGAGTAATACAAAAACATGACTTAAACCAGTAGACAATAAGGAACGTTTTGAAACACCAGCATTTTACACAGTGACACAGATGCATAAAATTTACTGTCAAAATGTTTATTGCAAAATAGAAGATTGGAACAAAGAGAAGCAAAGAAAAAGTTCACATCAAAAGAAAGTTTATGACACCAATTGAGGAAATTGAATACATTGCATGATTTCTTTTTGTTTGTTTGCTTTGGTTTTACACTGGAAAATCAAATCCACAGTGTGAATAAAACAAGACATGGTATGTCAAGTGCAACAAAGAGAATAACTAACACTGCAAGGTTTTACCACACAGAAGTGTAACATTGCATGTTCCACACAAATGATATATTCAGTTTACAGCACAAGAGTCTTGGCATAGGCGTTGCGCTCAGCTTTGCTTTTTCAGACGGGAAAATGAAATTTTCCAACACTGTGAAAATATTTTCTATTCAAATTCCATCAGTTCAAACTTGAAGTGTAAGTAGCATCGACTTCTACTATTCAGTACAAAACTTCTTCAGTAGTGCAAAAGCAAGAAATGCAGTGGACTATATCTGACTTTAAAAGGCATATGAATATTTAGCACACAATATAAAATGTTTAAAGAAAGTTGTTGGTTCTACAGTTTTAAAATTAAATCTTCACACATCAGAAATCTCTGTGCAGATTTTACAGTGTACACTAAGTCGAAGTCTGGAGGAAAGGGGAAAGGTCCCTCCTCCAGATTCCTACCAGTGCATTTTAAGGGCTGTGAAAATTACTATATGAACTTACTTTTTCTACCTGAACGTTCTACCTACAACTGTAGTTAAAACCTCTGTCAAGTTAGAGGTCTTCTTAAAAACCTGTAAAAGCTGCCTGATTACAGAAAAGGAACTACAGCACTAAAGACACGCAGTAACACTGCTGAATACTTAACAGCTATGTGCACACACAGGATTTATTGCTACTGCTGAGAGCAACACCAATCATTATCATATCAGATATTTAAATCAGAATAAACACTAAAACCCAGAAGGAAAGGGAATCAACATCTAAGAAAACCTCTGGAACGATAAACAAATGACAAATCGAGAACGCGACTGTACGACAAGAGGCTGCACCAGATGTCACCTTCAGGAAGCCTTTCCCATCTAGCGGGGACAAGCTCCACGTCAGGCAGCACACACCTGGTTGGGGATGCAGCACACCTGAACACTGTATCTTAAGACACTTGCTACTCTGAGGAATTAGTGGTGTCATCATCACAAAACTTACTAGATCAAAAGTCTTCCTCCCTTAAGTCCCCTTCCCACTTTTTTCTCCACTGCTGAAGCAAAAGAAAGGGAGTTGGACATCCTGTCTTGGTCCCAGCTGACCCCGCATTTTTAAGCAAGTCAAAAGTCAATTCTTCCCATTCTTCTCTCAGGCCATTTACCCACCTAAGTCAATGCTGGTATTACAGCAGCTGGGTAAAAATGAGAAGTTCAGGCTTGGTTCTTAACTTTCCCTTCCATCAAATGCAGGCATATCATTTTACTGCAAATACCTCCAGAGGTTTATGGAAGGTAGAGAAAACTGGGAACCCAAAAGGCCTGGCAGGCCCTAATGAGCTGAGAGGTGTACAAGGCACAGGAAGGCTTTTGGTGGTTTGCTCACAGCCCAGAGCAGCCAGACAAATACCTTCTGAGTTTGGTTAATGCTTTCATAAGCTGACACACTACCTGGCTTTGGACTGTTGTGGAGACTCATATAACCTGGTGATGATGATACAGGTAGAAGGTGGATTGGGATACACGGCAGATGAAAATCAGTGTGGAAGATTAAATACTCTGAGCTCCTCCAACCACCACATCTGCCCACTTTCAAAGTCTTTATCTAGTGAAAAGCATTTCAGAGACAGAAACGACAGAGCTTGATTCTCACGTATGATTTTTGGCTTGTAAACTGAAGACATTTGGCATGAAAGTCATCACAGCAAAGTAAATATGCAATCAATACTACTACTTTTTCAGTAAGCACAGCCAATATCGTAAGTATAACCCTATGTTAGGGGAACTGCATCAGAAGTTTGTCAGATGTTATAATTTTATCTACAATTCAGAGACCACCTTTGCTACCTTGAAACCATGGGGAAGTTTTACAAGAGTTTAATTTTTCTCTCAATATAGCTTATTTGTTTTGACAAGTAACATGGGGAAAGAAAGGCAAAGAGGAAAAAATCCATCTCTGTTTCATGTAAAAATACTGAAACTAACTACCGAATAGAAATTCCTATAAGCATGCTACCAAGTTCTGATGATATTTTGCTGACATAAATTACACATCTGGGTAAGCACAAAACTTTATAGACAGACTTAAACCCTGTGGTTTTGCAACTATGAAACCCTGTGTCATACTACTTAAGAACTATTTTTATTTCTGTAAAGATTAAAGAGTGGATTTACAAATTCAGTTAAAATCCATACAACAGAAATGTGCATGAAGTGCTCTGAGATTGTCAAACACCAAAAAAGTGCAAAATCTGCCAGGGACAGATTTTTTGTGCTTTTTTTGAATACTAAATTGTATTGAACCAAATTTCATTTTCAGTTGTACAACCCTACACTGCTTACGTGGTACAGTAATTTATGCACAATGACACACATCTTAAAATCTAAAGTGCACATATTCCATTACACGAATCCATCAAATTTTGCTGAGTGCAAAGTGGCAGTTACAAAAATAGTAACTTCGCTGTGGGTGTTAGCAGACGTAGACTTACAAAAATAGTACAAATCTGCACTGAAAACAGCCTTTTTGCTTGTATTTCCATTTCATACTTTGCCCTTTCATGTCCCTTTTTCTCCCTAAAATCATGTTGCTTTGATGGACCTAAGAAGCCATTTCTACCACTGCTGAGGGAGCAAGTTTCTCCTTGGGATACTCCAAGGAGTAAATTTACTGCATCATTTAAAGTACAATTTTGTTATGAAAAAAAAACTCCTGGATACAAGAGGGTTAACTGCAAGTCAGCGGATCTGTAACTGTTCGGAAGAACATTAAATTACATCCTACAGAAGTTAAGCATCTTGGAGGGTCTAATCCTGTGCAAACTGAGTGGAATAGGCAAGTTTAAAGCACAGCACTTGCTGCCTTGCAGGTTACTGGAGACCAGTGCTGATGCTTAAGGATAAAACAATTCTCTCTGATGACCCAAAGAGGTGCCCACTCTAGAAAAACTCCTTCAAAGAACTTTCTGTTTTGTTGAGTGAACATGTAATGATTTGAGGCCTGCTGTTATCTAATGTATCCATTTTTCTCTAAGCTATCTACAAAACACTCACCATAATATGTGGGTTAGAGCTGTGTAACAGGCAAGCCTATAATTAAAGAAGCCACTCAAACCAAGAAGTTTTCATAAAAGAAACCCCTCCAGTAATTGAGAATGGAATTTTGATGGCCTATTCCCACTACCACTGAACTGCACAGTAACATTTTTCTTTTGAAATGCTGCCCTTCTTCCTTGGGCAAATATTTTACATCTTCCTTTCTAACCTGCATCAGTGTTCACACTGGCTTCCCTCCCTCCTTCTGCATCACCACTAAAGGGGTCATCAGGAGAAACGTCCTCACTGCTCTCAAAATAAGTGCCTGGTAGGCAATTATTGCAGCAGATTGTTACACACTGAGTTTTACAGTAAGCCATAACAGCAGTGGCAATACTTTAGAAGTGATTTAGCTGCAAAAAACAGGTATACAGAGACTAGTAAATATTCCTCACATTACTGCCATCACAGAGAATTTCACATAAGCCACAGTAGTAGTAAGGTCCAAGCTGAAATGTCATAGTGGCTTCTCTTTGTCCTTACCTAAGGGTAGCACACACTGTTTAGGAGACGCAACAGAATCAAAATTTAAGAACACCGATTTTTGCTCTCAGGTACAAGAATAAGTCCATCAAAGTTAATGAGGCTTCCTGGATTTACATCAACATAACTGAAAATTAGCTTCTAGATCACAATATCTGATAATAGATGCAGAGGTCTGATTGCAGTTTACTCTGCTAGAGTGAATTATATACACATGCACATACACGTGAGGGAAAAAAGAATCTTTATACAAATCATCTACTAATAGGGATTATCTGGATTCTGCTGCTATTCAGTTTTTAAATTGTGTATTTAACTAATTCCTCTCTTCCTAGAAACCTATTTGTGACTTCCCACAATGCTGCCTTGAAAAAGGCTTTAAATTAGAAACACAGCAAACCCCATCACTGCAACAGTAAGAAAGAACGGATTAGCAAATCTGGAAGTACAAGTATATGCATATGACTGACAATTGAAGGGGTAAGGGAAATGACAAAAACACAAAAGAAAAATTTGAAGTACATTAATGGCATTAAAGGCATTGAAGTTTCTCCAAGTGTTTTCAGATCTTAAGTTTATCAAGCCATAGTTTCTGTAATCAGGCATCAAGAATTATAGATATACTCATGTTTCTTAAAATAATAATTATAATCTCCATTAGTTTGGAAAGTTTAGTTCCAAATTTCATCAAAGCAGAAATAAGTCAGCACATTCTAAACAAAAACAACATGTCTTTCTACACACAAACATGTTCAGCCTGGAAAATATCTCACCTTTTTTTTTTTGTTGTTTGTTTTGTTTGTTTGTTTTGTTTGTTTGTTTTTGTTGTTGTTCTTTTACAGGATTTAAACAGACCAAACTGACAGGATTCTTGTTCTAAAACTTTATTGTTTTGCTTTGCTAAAACAATTTCAGGGTTAATTCTATAACTTATTTCATTCACTGCTATCATCTGTGTCGTCAAAATCATCATCATCATCATCGTCATCTGACCAGTCGAATTCACTGAAACCCAAAGCCATGTTGATTTTCTTCCCTTTTCTCATAGAGGTGGTTTTAGAAGAATTCTTTTTGGCTTGCATGTTTATCTGCATTCCAGAATGCAGGACAGATCCTGCTTGGTTCAGAGAGAAGATATCCCCAAAGCCCGTCATCATCAAGGCCTTCAGACTTTGGTTCATGCCAGCTACCTCCCCGTTACTTGTTGCTGTGATCTGACAAGACATCTCTGCACTGTTTGACTCCTCTGTTTTAGATTCAAAGTAAGACTCCTGAGACATTCTTGCAGCAAGAGGTAAGAAAAACTATTTAAAGGAGGAAAGGACAGAGCAAAAGTGAAAGTTAGAACCAATTCAAAAATCAAGGAAAAAGTCACCACCATATTAGTTGGCAATCAACAGAAAGCATATGATTAGTGAATCTAAACATGGAGACCAAGTAAGGATTCACTAAAACAGTGTCCTTCTGGGGTCATTGTTCTTAAATCAAAATGTAAAATCACTGAGTGGCATGGCAAGAACCACAGCTAGCAGAGCTCTCATGACAAAAGAAGGTCCAAACTCTTCAATCCTTCATTTTGTACAGTGCAAAACAGAACGTGACAGTTCCCAGCCAGGTGGACTGGCTCCCAAGACAATGTGGATAAAACAGAAGTCTGAGTGAGCTGCTTAATTGAACCTTTCAGGATTGAAGAATAAATCAGGTTAAGATCAGAGAACCCAAATAAGCTCCCACAGTTTGGTGCAGAAGTAGCAGCCCCCAAATATCAGAAACAAAAGCAGTAGCAGATTGGTTTTGAGTGTACGCTCAAAAGGAGAGAAAGGGGTCACCCTGCAACGGTCACAATCAGAAATGAGCCTCTCACCAATGCAAAGGACAGCGGAATCAGCCTCCAGACTGCACTAACACCTTTTGCAAGGATGAGCATGCAGGGGAAGAGGGGCTGTTTTAGGCTGGCTCTTTAGCTTAGTTTTTGGGAATTTTTTGGTTTTTTTCAGTGATATCAATAGCTATCTGCCATTTGTACATCGCATTAGATCTCTACTGATATAACCTTCACCTACACATAATGGTATTCTCCTGACCCACTCTGTTTGTAATAACAAATGCAATGTGCTCTCTCCAGCTAAATAACGATTAATGCCTCTTCAGAGTGGCCAGGCTAGTAACCTCGGTGACAGGCTTGCCTGTGCTCCGCAGGGAGTAAAGACTCGGGAGTTCATCCTAAACTAAACTACCTACTGAAACAACAGCAAAGGAGTGGTGTGTGAACACCTGAACTGGCCTTTTTTTCCAAAGTTGTTTGCAAAAACCACTTGCCCAAAATTCACGTTTTTTTCACTTTTTTTTTAACCTAATCAGAAAACTGACTGAAGAGTCAATGGCAGTTGGTCACAACAGGTTACAAGGGTAATCATGGTGATGCCCTTGTCTCTCACACAAGAGGCTTCACGGCCAGGCTGCTCAAAGAGTGCCCATTTCTTGGTAAAACCACCTACACTGACTAATTGTCTGCCATTAAAAGAGACAATATCTGTCTTTTGTTCCTCTCGAGTTTTCCCTACTTACACAGGCTTTCTATTTGCATTGTGGTTAACAAAAGTTAGTAATCAGGGTTTAAGAAACAAAAACAAAACTAAGAAGTTGGCGAAATGGGATGCCCTAAATAGTCTTCATGCATCCTATGGTTAAAAGATGAAAGAACCAGCAGCTAAGCTTCTGTACACCTGGCTGTACAAAAAAAAGCCAATTACACCATCACCACAGCACTAGTTGGATCAAGAATACCAAAAGCTCTCACGATAAAAAGAAGTAATGTTTTAAAAACAAGATGTAGCCACATCACACACCATTCCTTGCCAGTTAGTTATAGTAACTTTAAATCCTTAGAAGAGCATGCCCTGACATATGGGAAGGAATCCCTATTAAAAAAAGAAAATCAACAAAGCTGCAAATCAGCTTTCCACTAGAACACATTTCTGGGTCATTGACTGTTCAATGCCTGATAGTGGGTAAACTGTGAACGGTCATAACTGTGGTTAATTTTACAAGTTATAATTACTTTAATTCCTCCATATTTTGCCATCTTGTTAGCTGGAGAAATTAAAGAGCTCTTTGGGACAGGACATGCCTTTGGTGTCACATTTCATAGGATGACTATCATGAAAAGACAATGAGAGATGGCTGGGATCTACCAATCTCCATAAATTCCACTGTTAAGTGACCACCTGCAGGTACATGGCACCGCAGGTGCGTATCTGGATTTCATGTCTTGCTCACTGTCTTCCTCTAAATAAGAGGTTCAGCTTGGCTACATAACTGTCTTCTTAAAGTCAGGTCCTCTTTCAAAAGAAGTCTCCCATTTCACTGCAGCTATGGCTATATTTTACTCCTCCAAAAGGCTCCAGATTCCCTTGTGCTAGAGGCTCTTGGAGATGTGCACAAAGGAATTGGCAGAGATCAGACTCAAAGGTGTCTTTGGTATAATATACAGCAGAAATAGGGACAAAAAAAGAACAAGGAGAAACACTACTTGAGTTTCTAAATGTTGGCCTCATCCTTCTCTCATGCTGAAGGGTGTAAAGCTATACTTCATCCTTTAGAGCAGGAGCAGCCTGCCACTCATAATTACCTACCATGCAGGATGAAGCTTCTACCACCCCTACAACAATGGAGAATCAAGTGGTAGAGACAGCTTTGCTGTTCTCCTTTCACTTGGTTTGAGTTTCTCCTCCTGCACATCACTGCTGGCCTCTGGTCTTTGCTGCAGAGCAAACCAAAGAGGTGACTCCAGAATGCAGAGCAGGGACAAGAGTACCAGCTAGGACACAACAAGGCCTAGTATTAGTTAAGAACCAGGTTCATGCCTAGTGGACACCCTAAGCTGTGTCATAGCTCTGGTTGCCATATCTTTACTACTGTTTTTACAGTCAAGGTAGCTTAAAATCAAGCACTGCAGCTCCCCATTACAACCCTCAAGTTCGATACTGCTGAGCAGACACTGCCTGGACCAATGGAGGAAGGCAGATGCTCGACTCCCAAGGATTACAGTTTGCAAACAGAATGCCCAAGGATATTTTCCAAATGGTTTACAGCTATGAATTTAAAATATAGTTGTACATGTAACCAGTGCTTTGTAGAACTTCATTTGCTATGAAAAAGACAATCCTGCTTCAATAAGCCATTTTTTGCCAGTATGCCTTTTTTTTCAAAAAAAAAAAAAGGGCCATTTTTAAAGCTGTTCTGTGTAGCAGTGCACTTAAGATCTACAGAAAAAACAAACCTATATTTCTCTATTAGAAGAAATTGCATTTAAATGCAATAGGAGAGTTGGGTTAATGTTATGCAGAAAGATAGTTCATGCTTAGCACAATAGGTCTTAGCACAATGCTTTATTCTTTCAGGAATGCTAGCTCTAAGTGAAAAGTACAAGTCATAAGCAAGTACAGCATAAAAAACCCTAGGGCCTTGCTGGTGAAAAGGTTTGCTCATTAAGGCTGTGTCTCATGCTGCGCTCAGAACAGAGAATGGCCCACAGCTCAGTTACTGGAAGCTTGCAAGCGTTAAAGCAGGCACGTAGATATCTACTGAGAACATACAGTATCTGCACACAGGAAAACATTCATCCTTCATTATTTCATTACTGCATGTTCACAGCTGGAACATAAGTGCAACTTCATTCAAACAACAGCAATAAGCTATGCCTTGAAAACAAGTCATATGTAAATGGGTCTGGCTGGAGTCAAGGTTATAAGTAGGGTAAAACTGCATGAGTAAAATCATATGCTACTGCAATCTCTATTTGGTATTTGCTTTGGTTAGTGCTTTAAAAACAAGCAGATATCACAGTATTTTTTTAACAACTCTGTTGTAATACATCTTGCCATGCACTAACCCTGTGGTCCTCCCTCTGCCAATCAGTGGTTGAAGAGCATCACATTTCATTAAGAAATTCAAGATAATGCAAGGAAGGCTTTTTGTTCAATTTATTAATAGAAATGTAGCAATTCTAACAGCTGGTAACTGGCCAGTGAAAGTTATGTTATCTATAATTATGAACACAACCTTAAATTAGCACTTCAAACTTTGACCCCCTTTTTCATAGAATGGCAATTGCTGCTTCTCAAAAAAAGAACAGAATAATAAAAAAAATCTACATAGGTTTCCTAAGATGCCTTCTGCAAGATACAAATAATTCTTACATTTAAGACCAAATCCTTCATCCATTAAAGTCAACAACTTTCTAGCTGAAAAAAGAATTTACTGAATGCAAACAACTTTTAAAGTTGAGAACTGTAAATAAATCAACAGGACATTACTTAAAGTGCCCATGTCCCAATACAAACTATCAGTAACATCTGGTGCCTAATGTATTAGATGAATTTTTTAAAAAGTAACTGTTATCTGGAGTGATGCAATAAAATAGTTTTTAATTGGCCCAAGAAACCAACTACAGACAACTGGAGCACTACTTCCTTGGTGTGTTTTGAGATTTACATAGACAAAGCTCCAAACACTTTCTGACACAAGATGAAAAGTTGAATTAGTGTCTACTTACAGGAGTATTTGATTGTTCAGTTAACTTCTGCTCCCACATCCTCAAACGTCGTTCCCGTTCCTTTAGTTCCTGCTCTTTAAAGCTCAGATCACGCTCCAGTTTCTTTAGTCTCTCTAAGGTTGCCTCAATTTCACATCTGCACAGAGACAATTTGTTATGTCTTGTCTTTTCCTGACAGATATAAATTGATCATAATTCCCACTTGAATGTTAATTAAATGTGAAAGGCTGAAAAGTACAATACTAACTCAAGCAGTTCATTTAATTACCAAATGCAAAGCCTTCCAGAGTTTTAAGAACAAATTGCAATGTTTATACTTGAGAATAACCATAATATCTTCAGCTGAAGAAAAATAACATTTAAAAGATAAAACGCCACATAACAACAGTATTTTAAGAATGAAAACGCCTTCTTTCCCCTCAACATCATGAAAAATGACCTTATCCACAAAGAAACTGCATCAAGAACTGGTAACAGGACAATTCTTAGCAACACAATATGGGCAGTCCAAGAATCCCATTTGCCTGGGTTTATAACTTGGCTATAAATACTATTTGGACTTGCACTCAAATGCACAGAAGCAGTACTGGGGTGTTTTACTCTCTTAACTTCCTGTTTCTTTAGGTGAAAATATAAGAGCAAGAATACAAACCATGCTATGACCCAGCCCTGCAAATGGTTACAAACACAAGCTTCTCAGGTTAGGAACAGCTGAGAAAAGGATTTGGTTTACTTTTCTCCACTTCTCACCGTACATGCAAAGGTATGAAAAATATGAGAGGCAGGAAATGAAGGCAGTATTCTAAGAAGCTTCAGGTAGCATCTTTTTTTGGTTTCACTGCACGTACCTCCCTCAACAAAGTGGTTTCTTTTGACATGCTTTCTGATGGACATTATCTTTTAAACACACGAATTGAACCTCTTTGGAAGATTTAATAAGCTTTGCACTATAAATGCAGGGGTGTATACTAAAAGGTGAAGAGCAACTCTGTCACCAGATTCAGACACATTTTTTGCTCATGGGATAACCAAAGAAAAAACTCCAATTTGTATCCAAACCTGTATTTGCATTTAATGAGCCATTTCTGTGCCTGTTTGGGAGACTGTGCACTGCCTGCCACCTGTGTCCTGACTATGGCTTCAACTAGTCTTCGAAAACAGTTGTGAAAAGAGTCAATCCTAATGTTTTGTTTTCCTCCTAGAAAAAGCAAGCTCCTAAGGAGACAGAGATGCTAAAGAGAGCTCTGGAGAGACAGCTACTGGGACTCTGTAAGGTCGAATATTCTGCTCAAACTTTCACAATATTTTTCCTATGTAAACACACTGCAAACAAAATATGTTCCTTCTGATGTTTTCAAAAAGAAAATAAAAGGACTAACAGAGTTAGCTGCCATTTCTGTTTGGGGTAGGGAAAGAGAATTATTGCTTTCTGTAAATCTCCTGTCCTTGAACGGAATGATTAAACTCTTCTCCATGATCAGCCTAAAGGAGTTCAGGTTCTCAATGTGGGAAAATGGCATACCCAAACAGTCTATTTAAGCAAATGAAATAATATAAATATTCCAAATTTTACAGATTTTTCAATTTAATAAGACATCCCTGTCAGAGAGTAATGCTTACAAAGTACAATGAAAGGATTCAGAGCTGGAATAACCAGCAAAGCCTACTGCAAAACTCTAGCACCATGCTTAATTCTACTGCAAAAATCAGCCACCTGGGGGAAAAGGCATTTATCACACTTGAGTCTTGCTGAGTGAGCTGTTCGATGTGGTGGTCAGAACAAATGCCCTTCTTAATTATCATGCCTCAGATTTCAAACAAAATTCTCTATCATATTTAGGCATGCAAAGGTCAAGACTGATCTCTGTGCTGGGTAGAAAATGGTGATAAAATCCAATAAAGAGACAATAACGGAATAAAACAAAAAAGCACTGGACAGAAGGTCAGAAAGTGACTCTGCTCCCAGTGTTCATTTCCCTATCATAAACCCTTTCTGACAGGTGCAACATATACTATGCAATCTACTGTGGGAACTACAGAGCATTTTGAGGACAATTGCAAGTGCAGCTTTTCTTAGTTTATCTCTCGTCATCACTGCTACTTACACACAACTCTATAATTTTTAAAATATGTAAATTACATTCTCTTTTAAAATAACATTCTGAGCTAGGGAAGTCCTGGTAACAATAGTTTTCTATGCGTCAAAAGTCTATTTTGTGCTGTAATTACCTCTCTTCATTAGACAGAAACTTCTCTTATAATAAAAGGTCAGTCTGCAAAAACAGTTGCATTCTGAAAAATAATTCCACTGTATAATGAAGCTGTGTAATTAAAGAGAAAGCTACCGTACATTGCCCACTTAATGAGTCTTACTCCATAAATGAAGCAGCTTGAAACATCACACATGGTAGGGCATGTGGATTTGTTTGCTTCTGTAGTTGTGCACTCTGAGTTTACTGGCTTTTCTAGAATAATCTCATTCTGTGACAATGAAGAATGTATACTGTATTACTAGAAACCATAATGATAAACATTCACAGACTAAAAACAATGACTGGCATTTGTTTATATGTCTTGAATTGCTACTGATAAACTAATAAAAGTATCACTAATAGACTATTTTAATCATTAAAACAGCCACTCGTGGGGAGAGGATGGAAGGAGAAATGCAGTTAGTATATGTGACTAACTGCAGACAAATGTGATCTCTCACTGAATTGGAACATCATTACTTCAACAGTAATTTTTTTCTACTGCAATAAAAGTGACTTGAGAAAGAGCTTCAAAACCATCACAGAATATGAACTTAAACATACAGCAGACACGTGCAACTCAGGCATAAGACAGTGTCCCTATTCAATTAAAGAATAAAAATGTGCAGAACACTTAGGAAATACAATACTGAAATAGAACATGCAGATTAAAATGTATTATTAATATAATCAGGACCAGAGAATGCTTCAAATAAAACCACATTATAGATAGGTCAAAGTGTCATTTATGTAATAAACTCCACCAGTCATGTATAGACTCAGCCAACTCTCGGTTTTCACATGGGCCAGTCAGTGCCACTGAAGTTACTTGCTGCTACAGATACAGTTTGTCCATGTCTATATAGAAAGAACTTCATCTTTAAGAGTGGAAAAAAAATGTAATCTAGCTTGCCTGAGCTTTGATTTGCTTTGGTAAGTGCAGTAGCCTTGTGAAAGTGCAGTATTTGGATCACTAATTCAGAGGTCCCTCAAAGGAACAAGCATAACCTTTGCTTTTCCCAAGCCCACCCTTCTCTAGGGTTCTGATAGTCAGGCTTCATTAAAATTCCCTATTTTGTGGTAACACATCTCATTCTTTCCCTACTGCTGGTATCACTACCTCTTTGCAAATCATTATGGGATAAAAAAACCATGAAAGAAAAAGAAGCAGCAATGAATAAAAGAAAAGATTTTCCAGTGCAGAAATTAGAACATGTTAACTTTGGTGTAACTGTTTTTAGAAACAGCCTTAGCCTGTTTTAGTTTATCCTTTGGGATCACTTTATGCATCTTTCACCTTCTTCAGGTTGCACATTTTTTGCATACTTTCTGTTAACTTGACTTAACGCTCATGAATGCCTCCATACAGACAAGGCTTTCACATCAGGGAAGGCAGCCATTACAAGAATTTGGGTTGGAGAACAACCCTCTTACCCAGCTTCCAAACAACTCCCCACACAACTTGTGCTCTTTTTGCACTTTGTGTTTTCATTTCGGCTTAATTCAGAAATCATCTTTGCTTTCAAGAAAATCACGTCTCATCAGGAATTTGTATTTTCTCTCTCCTATTTCCTTGTCTCCAAGTTCTTTATTTTTGCAAAAAGAAAATGCCAAATTTATCTTTAACACAAGTCCCCAAGGTAAGAAGTTTTTCTGTTACTTGATAGCATCAAAGAGCTTTTTGTTTCTACATGTTTTTTCATTAACACCTTTTCAGACATTCCCCATCTGAGTAAATTAGGTGCATCAAAATAAAATTTGCAAGAACCTGGGCCACCTGAGTCACACCCCAAGAAATAAACTGATTAAGTAAAAGTTTGTTACCAAGTGTGCGTGTCAGCTAGCACAGCTTTCATTCTGCTATATTGGCAAGATTTTAGTAGTTATTTGCTTTTCCTAAGGGCATTTGAGTACTTGCTCCTCTTTTAAATAAGTATTTTTACTATGTAGGGGTGTATAGGAAGCCCCTCATTGGGGGATATTTTTCTTCCAACCCTGCTTGTATTCTGTCAAAACCACAATATGATGCCCAGAGTCTGCAAAAACAACGGTGGCCATAAAATAAGTTTGTTTTTTTTCTTGAAATACTCTACATTTGTCCCAAGCCTTAGAGCACGGATTTTAGGGGAAGAGGGTATACTGATAACGCAGTAAAAGCACCACCACAGACAAAATCATTGGCAAACGCTCGAGAGCCGGGTATTGATTGGTAAGAGGGCACTCTGAACACTGCTCTCCGGGGCTGCAGAGGAGCCTGCTCCAGGGGCAGTCCCGCACCGCGGGCGGTGCGGCAGAGCGTGGGACAAAGCGCGGGGCAGGGAGCGCGGCAGGCCGCGGGGCAGGCCGCGGGGCAGGCCGCGGGGCAGGCCGCGGGGCAGGCCGCGGTCCGAGCGGCGGGCGGGCGCAGCGCGGCGCTGCCGCCAGCAGATGGCGCGGTGCCGCCGCCGGCCGTCCCGGGCCGCGGTGCCTCCGCCGGCGCTGCTGAGTCAGGGCAGGACCGGCCCCGGCCCGGGTTATTTATACCCCGCCGTGTGACCGGGGCGTCCCATCGCCAGCTCAGTTTTTCCACTCGCCCCACTAAAACTCTGCGTCTTGCCTTTCCTTGGAAGGCAGCGGAGGAAACGTGGGATGCCGGGCTTGACACAAACCCCGTTTCCATGTGCTCTTCCCCATCCTCCATCCAGCCCCAGTTTCTTCGATGCCTGCAGGCTGGGAATCTTTCAGTATTTGTGCTCCCTTCTTACTTGGCACAGAGCCACCGCTTCTTAATATAGACTGAGGCACAATCATCTGAAAAACTCTTCTGCCTGTGCAGATCTGCTTTCAATTTTCTTTCCCAAACAGAAGGCTGGACTGGGAAGCAGCGAGTTTTCTAACCCACAAATAAGCTTTGGGGACAGGTTCCAGAAGTTTTGGCACATACCAAAAAAGAGGCTGGAAGTTTAACTGTAAAACTGTCACGTAATAAAATTTTCTCGAAGCTCATCTCCATTTATAATCACTTTTGAATAACAATTACAATCAGCAATAGCCCAAATCATATACTCAAGCAATGCTGGGGCACTATACAAAAACAGGGCTGGCCTGAGCATATGCTGGATGCATGGACACACAGTCATACGAGGCAGAGAATGCATAAAAAACACAACACATACAATGCATAGAACACAAACAAGTGAGGACAAACAGAGGCTTGACTTGAAAGGGGCTTTTTATGCCCTTTATCATTTTTTCGGTCTTGATATTAACATCATCTATACACTTTCTATGAAAATTGCATCAATCATACATATATCTGAGTTCTTTTGTCCCCACGCTATTGACTGGAAACTCGTAATTAGTTTTAAGATGTGAATCACAAACCCATAAATATCATGATACCTAAACTAGTGTAATAATAAATAGAGGGTACAGCTAAGTGCATTGGCTCCTAATACAAGTTTCACAACATTCTAGGCATTCCTGAAAAACAACAAGGTAAGTTACATCCTAAAAATACCTCAAGCACACATATTTGCTGCCAATACATCATCAGAGTCTGATGTCTTTTTGAAAAGAACGCTCATACCATTTAAACATAAAACCACATCATTTCATCCTCAGAGGAAGGAAACTTACCTCCACTCCGCCTTGTTATGCAGGAATGAGTTACACTGGTCTGGAAGGTTGCTGTCATTTGACATAGATTCCAGGATTGAAATGATCTGCTTGAAAGATGGCCTTTTCTAAAAACAAAGGAAAACCAAAACAAAACAGAGCATTTGCATCCATATACAACTACTAAAAATATCTGCAGGAATTTTTCAACTGAAAACCCACAAGCAACAGAAATTGCAATGCTCCTTTCTGAACACATTAATCCTACAAGAGGATTGCAAGTTTATAAATGGGATTTTTTTTTGTTCTCCCATTGAAGAAAAGGTCAGTTTGGGAAGAGTCACATAAGGTAGTAGGACTCGAGCCGTAGCTTAGTCTTCCACGTCTACCAGTAAAACAGCATTCGCAGCATCAATAATAATCTAGATTCTCAATTCTAAAGTTTTCTCAAGCTAAGAAGGAAAATGCTGCCAAATACAGAAGGCTGGACCCATCAGCAACCAGTAATTAGAGATAGCCTTTTACAGGTGCTAACACAAACTCTTCAGTGTGAAAAAGGTATTTAGCTACCCATCAAAAATTGTTTTCTGGCTGCAGTTCCCCTCTTGCAGAGGAGAGACTTTTCAGAAAAACCTCTCACTTTAGCTACCACAGAGCAGCCAGGAAAGAAGTGAAGATTGAGGCTAGGTAAGGATGCCTCACCTGGCAGCTAAGCTCATATCAGTAGCCTCTGTGCTCTTCTATCCTGGGCTCATTTACTGAACTTTCTGTTCAGGGCTCTCCATCCAGCACCCACTGTGCTCACTAATCACAAAGAGCAGTTAAAACTTTTCTGTATTTTCTACTTTCCCCTTAGTCCCAAGGGGAAGCTATGAAGTAGGATAATAACTGAAAACTGAAAAAGCCAGAGTTAAATGTGTTTCTTGAAAGAGCGCTGACTCTGTTAGTCTGTTTGACAGACCCCAGACAAGGTTGAGACAAAAGGTTGAAACAAAATGTAGATACATAATAAGGGGATGATGCACATTCTTTCTCTATCGCGCCTTTAATTATACCATTTCTGCTAAAATTACAGATGCCGCAATTAAAACGTGCATTTTAATTTGGGAGCACAAAAACAATCAGGAACAATGCTGAGGTGTCTCTCTGAGGAAGATCCAAGTCATTTCCACATTATGAAAGAAAGACAATTTCTTTATTTTAAATGTCAAACAGCATGAAGAAGTGTCAAATGCATAACAACAAAAAAAAGACAAGCTCTCTTATACTGTAATGCTGCACTAACCGGCTGTAACTGGAGGCTTTGTCTGTCATTTTTGGGTCCATCTCCATGATTTCAAGCAATGGGCAGTTGAACGAGCTACATAGCTTTTTTTGCAATGGACACACTTGCCCCAGCCTCTCATGTGCTTATGCAATTTGGCTCCCAGCTCAGCATCCAGAGAGCAGCAACCTGGGCACACCTGGCAACAGGTGCCTGTTCACCAGCGCTTGCTGAGCTGGAAACCCAGCAGGGTCACCCTGCCTTTACAGATAGCTGGAGGAGGCAGCAGTCCTCCCCTCCACATGCATGATGCTGCAGGACCCAACACAGCTGAGCAGATCCTCTCAACACACCCTGGAAGAGCCCAAACCTCCCCAGTCAGGGAGTGTGCGGCACTGGGGTACAGAGCACAAAATCCACCTCCGGCACCAACAAGGACAACTCCAGTGCAGTTTTGTGGCAGAAGAACCTTCCAACTGCCCTCACACCCTTACTGTTGCTACAGCTGTGTCTCCTATAACCACATGGTTACAAGACAAATTGTTGAGGTGATTCAAGAGCCTCCCAAATGGAGAGGAAGCTGCCAGACAGGAGACTGTGGCTCCCCACAAGTACACCAGGGTACTGCTACTGCTATGCCCTGTCCAACAGACTAGCAGGTGCAAAATGAGCCTGAACTACACTAATCCTATTTTCAGGAAAAGACCGAGGGCAAACATCCCCATGCTGCATTACTCACAACATTTTACATTTCATTCAGGATTATTTTACAAAACACTTTCATAAATTTTGCTTGCTCCTTTTTTGGGGGGAATATCCTGGGAAGTATAGGACAGGGCTAACATTAATTGAGCACAGTCAGCACTATTGTCAAGCCTGCCTGCACTAACTGGAGTGGAGATAATGACAAGAGAACAGGGCTTTTAATAAGGGCAAGCAAAAGGACCAACCAACTGATCTGGGAGGAGCAGCAACACACATTTGGTGGGTCCTATGCTACAGGCAAAGGAGTTCCTGAGCTGTGCAACTAGAGCTGGAACAATTGCAGAGTCACACAGTACTGTCAAAGCTTGTACATCTCTGGCTGTGCAGTATCTGTGAACAGCCAGCAGCTACCCTGCCAGCTTTGAAGCTGCCAGATTTACAGGTACCAGCTTTCTGCAGAGACAAAGATGACAGGAAGACAAGCCTACACTGCCATGTGGGTTTTGCTGGTGGTTTCTTGCCCCTTAGGAAAGGGTAATTTCAGATTTAATAAATGCACTCTAAGTACAGAGTGGTTAAAACTGTCAAGAAGTGATCTGTGAAACTGGGAGCCTGAGCTGAGAAACTTTAAAAAAAAAAAGTCTTATTTTTGGTGGATAACTGCTTAGTACTTTCTAGAAAGTCCTTATATGAGATTCTTAAAATATCAAGGCATGAGTTGCCTTTGAAAACTGTTTCCCTTTATAACTGTGATGCCTCATATTGAAATCTTTACAACACATGCCCCTCTAGAAATAATTATGGCTAATGTTTTGTTTCCTTCCGCTCAGTATTTCATACTGAATAGGTTTGCATAAAACCAGAGGATATTTAATCCATATGACCTTTATTTCTTGCTTCCTCTCTGTTCCCAGGTTTCTGATTTCCATTGAAATACTCAGTAATCTATAAACATCTTTGATATGTGGATAAACTAAAGGAATAGATGAAACGAGAAAGAATCATTCACCTGTGTTTCAAAAGCAAGTAACAACAGTAAAAAAAGGCACCAGTGATGAGAAATCTTGTTTCTACAGTCTAGTACCCAAGCAAAAGGAACTTGTTTGGTAGAAATTTTAACATGTGAACTGTTTACTTCAACTAGCAGTTTAAACTGCATAAAGACTACCATTCCAAATATCATGTGGAGCACTGCACTACAGACATTTTTCTCCATGTATGATGAATTTCGTAAGAATTCAAAGCAATGTTAATAACTCTGTCCATTCCCGTTAAGAAGTTATGATGTGAGCCGTATCTGATAGTCCAGCTGCTTTGCAGCAGCTCTACAAGTGTACTCCTTAGCCCCACAGTAAATGCTCATCCCTCTTTTCTCAAGGTTAAGCCACCAAAAGTTACCTTATGCTTTCTGTGGACTAAAAGTAAGCACCTTAGCAACTGCCTTTGAGCAGCTGACATCCTCGAGTTCACCCCTGCTTGACCTTCAGTTCATGCATCAACGATCTGATTTTCTAAAGCTAATCCTGGCAAAAAGGGAATGTTACACAGAGCACTATTTCAGAGGAGCGTGCTCCATCTTTTGGCTCATGCAGGCCACACAGCCTTTTATCAAAGCATTTTGAGAGCTGTAAGCAGTGATCCCTTCCCAACATGTGACTGAATAAGTCAGTCACATGCCCAAATTGTGACCAGAGATTACTCCATTTCAGTCATGTGAACAAAGTATTTATAATTGCCTAACTGAAGAAGAGCTGCATGAGAAAAACTAGCGAAGAGCACTGTCAGGAAAACCCCTCTCACAAGAGATTCACTCTTTGCACAGAACAGAGATGCCTCTGGAGGAACAACGTTCCCAGGAGCACACACCCAGGTGAATTACTTAGGCAGACAGAACTCAGTCTGATGGTTAAGCATCCTTCTTTTACAACATGCAGATCCCTCCCTCCCTCTCCTTGAGAAACAGCAACACTCTTGAACACTTATGGATGTGGCTAAAGCAAGGCAGAGAGCAAGCTACAATTATAGAAAAGAAGCCCCAGTAATTCTTATTCTGAGGCCTTTGGTAGCGATGCTGATACTTGGGAGCAGTTATTAAAGATAAGTAGTTGTCACAGAAAGTGCTCTTCAGTAATTACTGACCTAGAATTAAAACAGCCTACTTGTAGATTCAAAAATCAAAGCATTTTTTCCTCCCCTTCTATGGGGAGGATACAGGGAGTTATTAAGGGAATGACAATTAAATGTCTGTTCACGTGGAAACCACATGTTGACAGATCTCAGTCTTCCAGATCTATTCTGTAGGAAAGCAATTTCTTGCTTAAAAAAGAGAGACTAAGAAGGGATATTTTCTTTCTCATATTATTCTTCTACGACTACCCTCTGGTGATAAAGCGTTCTAGCTTAAAGAACCTAAGTGCTATAATTTGTCTTGGAATTGACCTTGGTCTCTCTGAAGCAGTAGCTAGCTTTCTCCTGAGTTTAAAGACACAAAGTTCTTGCTGGTGCCTTGACTTGAGAAAAAGAGGATAATTTCCTCTGCTTAACTATCCTTTCCTGTCTCAAATATTTTCATAGGCAAAGGAAATGGATGTTAATCCTTGGTAATAAAGCTAGTATGCCCACAGGCTCTTTCCAGTTAGTTTTATGTAAAACAGGATAGTAGTAGAGTCCATTTAAAGAAGGTAACTCCCATAATCTACAAAAGCTTTTACTGTCTAAATATTCTATTTAATTCCTTCCTTGTAGCAGCAGATTAATAATAACAATGGTTTGGCACTTTAACTTTTTATTCTGTTTCCATCGTTAAACAGTACTGCTATTATCATATTATTAAAGTATAGTCATTATAAAGCTCATCATTCAAGTCCTAAGGGAACAGATTAGGAAAGATTTAATGTCAACTCAGAATGTGTTGCTGCTGTTCCTACCCATGTTTTATGGATTAACTTATTCTTGAATTATATTTGTATTTTCAACACAAGGACGGCATCAAAATTGGACCTTGAAATAGGCATTTCATAACATGATGCTCCCATGCATCCAAAAAGATTAAATATTAACTACTGAAAGAAAATATAAAACCCGTCATTTTCCCACTTGCTCCAAAATGGCTGCGTTTTTGCCATCTTAATGTATTTCCTGTCCTTGTCTTTAGTAGTTAGGTAAGCTCGTAGCATAGTAGCTCTCGATTAAAAGTGAGAGACAGACATCTAGGTATAAATATATAAACCCATTAAAAAAACCCAGCCCTAGTTATCTTTGTTAAGAAATGTGGTTTAACATGTATCAGTGGTGTCAGCTCAGACTTGTCCCCCGTGGAAATGCTAACGCACTTTGCAAAACATGGCTTGGGGGGGTGTAAAAACCAAAAACACATTAAATTACCTTTGAATCAGCATCCCAACATTGCTGCATCAGTTCTGCAAAACTTCTGGGACAACTGCTTGGAATGGTTAATCTCTGATGGAAAGAGAATGTACCAGTTATTGGAAGCATTTCCCTTTAAGCTGCTACTAATAGATTTCCTAAAATAGCAACACGATTAAAAGAATTAAAACACACTCTTTCTTTAAAACACAATATAAAAAATGAGGTCTGACATATTAGAAAGAAAAATCAAAATTATTAACACTAGCAAGACATACAATTAATTTTTAATAGATTTATAAGAAAGGAATTTAAGAAATGCACAAATGGAGTTTCTTAAGAAAGCTCAGGGAAGAACTAAAACCAAAACAAACAGCTTTTAATACTAAAACATAATAGTTTGTGGAGGCTGCTGCATGTTATTTTAAGATGCTTGTCAAGATCAGCATAATGTACAGGCTGCCTTAATTCCTTTCTCCCACACAGATGATCTAGCTGTACAATGCTACAATCACTTTTGACACACAAATGGCTGAAATATAGATTACATTAAGTGAGTTAAAAAGAGTTAGGTGAAGCTCTACATGACACAAGAGACGTTTCATGAGCCTGTGGCCAGAAGGATTAATGAGAACATGCAGATCTCGGAAAGCACTCCCAGAGCACAGTGAACTCATAAATATTTCCTAATGACTGAAGACAAGGAGTTGCTGGTTATAGCCAGGACCACTGACTACAGAGAATTAGCTTGAAGCTTGTTTGGTTTCATTTGCTGAGAGTTTTAAACCATGAAAAGATTCACTCAGTCAGTCTTAGAGGATTTTACATTAAGAGTCTGTCTCCAGACAGACTTTCTCGCATACACACACGCTCTCCAGTTGACTGCAAGTGCTTCCAACAATATTACACCCAAAGGAGATTCCTCTGCTGTCACTAACGCAGTTTACTGACTTCAGATGTTTCATACTAAATAAGTAACAAAAAAAATGTAGATTAAAAAAACAGTTCTTCAGTGAAAATGAGCCAAAATAGACTCCCAAGAGGGATCAAGCTGAAAAAAGGTTCCTTGTCCTCTGACAGGTGACAACCACGTATTATAGTTCTGTTCAGACCAACCTACCAGGAAGACCCTTTGATCTGCCCTACGATTGCATTTCAGAAGCAAAGCAGAGCAAGTTGTGACAAACTCTACCATCATATTGCTGCATAACCTGCAAAGCCTTAAAAGACACAGCAGCCATAAGTAAACAGTTAAAAAATTCTGCTCCACAAGCTTTTGAACACCATGAGAACTGGAAACATGAGATATAGATGCAGGGCACTGCAGAACTCTGATTATTAAAATAATGTAATAACTTAAGCTTATAACTTAATAATGTAATAACAAAGGTTTCTGTGCAAGAAATACATAGAAATTTGTACAATGCATAAACAAGTTGTACTGGTGCTTGATCTCTGATTGAGTCATTAGCCTAAAAATACACTGGCTAGTCTTGCTACAGTATTGTCTGTAACCCTCACTGTTCCAGACAGTGGACAATCAGTTGCAATCACCACTTGTCTCACTTGTGCAGAATGTCACCTATATAATATGTAATATAGAGGCAGCAGATTTCAAAACTGTCATATTATAATAAAGATTATATTTCTCACTGGCATTTATTATGAGATCATGCCTAGCATAATCCGAACTGTCATGCCTTTCTTTTCTAGCTTAAAAAAAACCATACAGAAACTCTACCAGAATAAAAATAACACTGAAATTATGCAGAGTCAAAAGAGACCCATAGAGAATCATTAGAATCACTGGTTGGCCTCAGGATTTGCAAAGGGGATTTTTCACCTTTTGCAATTGCACTTTGGCTTCAGTTCCACACTGAGTTTAACAAGAGCCTTGCAGTGCAAAAAATGGAGGACTGGCTCAACAGTGATTCAGTCTTGTTGTGGACTGGAAGCATGCAATCCCATTGATATCAACAGATTGAACCGAGAGCAGAACCTGATCCTTACACTTGCTTTGGGACGTAGGAAAGTAGGAAGAAAAGCAGCACAAGCAGACTTTTACAAGGCTTATGGTGAACATGGTACCCAAGTCATGGCTGGAAATAAACAAAAACTGTGCAATGGCCCCTAAGCTCCCCCACAGCCCTCTAAAGAAGTTGGTAGCAACAGGTTAGTGGTACCTGGCAGGCAAAGAGCTGCCTCTGAAAATGTCACCCCTTAGGTTTCTTCAGCCATGAGTAAAATAGTCATGTCCACATTTTGTTCATACTGTATTTTACATAGTTCCTTGGTCTGGAAAACTACAGAGAAATGTGTGTTGTGCTCTGTCATCTTTCAGCATGTGACTACATCTCTTTAAACATTCCCAATGCTACTCTGTACCCCTGATGTAAACTGCAAGTAGTAGGCACAAGAAACAAATACTGTTGATGGACGGCTTTATGGTTACCCCTTCAAAATGATGTATGAGGCTTTGCCTAAACTACAAGAGTGTCCTTATGCCCCCTGCTCTGATAAATGCAGTAGAAGACCACATTCATAATCTTCACACTGTTAGTGTAGCATTTCCAACTAATCAGTATATCACAGTGTCACTCACTGGAATTAATCCAGTCCTCAAATAGAAGAAAAAATAAAGGGGGAAAAAACACCAACAAAAAATATTAAACTAAGAGGAGGAAACCTCTTAGTTTAACTCTGAAGCATTTTGAGAAACAGTTTATGTAGAATAATAGAAACCTGTATTGTACAGCCACTGCCTTGCCATTGTAATGTTTCCCAAGCTTCCGCTGTGTCTAGATAGAGGAGGTTTCATCTTTGTGGAGGATTTCCATGCTTGTCTGTGTGTGGTACAGTCACAACTTTAAATGTTTTTTAAATGTAGTTACTGTCTTTGATATCAAGGGACTATGTGTTCAGATATACGCTCACATGTCCAACTAACTGAAAGCCTCAATTTGTGAGAAGAAGAAAAGCGAGGCTGGGGACACTGTACAAACGGTGTTTACACCACTGAAGTGCTTTTGAAATGGAAAGACTCTGCATGAGGAGGCTTGCAGCTATGCCACAGCCTTGCCGATACCAGTGAGGAGCTCATCTTCAATGTAGTGTTGAACGTAGGTGGCAAAACTGTAATTTCTCTCTTTTTTTTAAACTATTTTTTCTTCTTTTATTTTTGAAATTTTCATCTAAGCGGCAGTTTCTTGTACTATAGTGACTCCTGCTGGGAGAGTTAAGTTGAAGTAGCTGAAGGTCTCTTACAGATATATCAACTCCCGGCCAGTAAAAAGATGTCCTAAACGCAGGAGATGGAGTTAAACTGTTCCCCTACCTTGGACGCAATGGCTTCTTTCATCACTAAGAACAAACCCCTAGGTTTTACAATTGAGACTGAGAAACTAGTACAGTACTTGTACAATTTTTGATCTACAGCATCACGACGTGAAGCTGCAACAATTAGATGTAAAGGGTCCATTCATGAGGAATAACATCACTTTGACCCTTTGTGTTAGCTCCTACTGCTAATCTTTCCATACGCGTGAACTTACTTTCAATTTGAAGAAGATGAAAAAGTCTTTTGCAAAACCCCAATACTGTTTTCTGATCTATGTACCTGAATGTAGAAACGTAGTCTTACCTCGTTTTTTTCCACTACAAGCCAAGCTACTTGTAATCCTTCCAAGCCTTTAAAGGGGACCTCCCTTGTTAGCATCTCCCAGAGAACCTGGAAGGGAAAAAAAGAAAAGAATTTTTATTTCTGTACTTTGTATTTTAAATACATTATTAAACCTTGATACAGCACTATTCTGTATCCAATTACCAGGCAACCAGTTTCCATTTGCAGGAACTTGGACCAGTGTTTGTGTGCAAGATCTTCTCACTAAATTAAATTGAATGTTTCTGCTTTTTCCTCTACAGAAAAGCCAAGATGAAAAACTGGGATGCTTTTTTACTTTCTTTGTACACTATAAAGTTCACATTTGGCAGTTGAGACTTGGGAAGACAATGAACTCTTCCCCTCCTTCTCAGCCCCAACTAGACATAGCTTTGCTTTGCAGTAATTTTTCATTTAAAAATATTTCTATATGATTGCAACCAGTGAATATGATCCAAAAGGTATTTTGCTCCTATGATATGCCTATGAAAATATTAAATATAATTTTGCAATCCAAACTGTAATCATTTATCTCCAAGTATGTGATCATGTTAAAGTAAGCAATATACACAGCATATATAAAATTACTCTGTTCTCCTCAAAATTTTATATATGTATGGTACTTAGATATAGAAAGATCTCCTAATTTTACATGCTCTAAGCGCTTTGGTAACAGTACCTGAGAATCTAAGCTACTCTGTAGAAAAGAGCCAGGCATCACCAAGAAGGCTTCAAGTCAATGAATCCAACTTGGTTTTCTGCCACTGGGACGACATATTGGAATTCAACCAAATTAATAGCACTTTCTACCTCCACTTGTGTATGTCCCTTTTTTTTTTTTTTTTTTTTTTTTAAAGCAGAACCTTCACTTACACATCCTGTTACAAATATCTACAAATTTTTTCTTCTGCTCATATACGAAGCAGAACAACAAAAAAAAGAGACATATTTTATGCAGGATTTGCCTAAATGCATTAAGATCCTTATGCAAGTCTCTATAACCTCACTGTTAGGGTTAGTACCCAGGTTTATTCCAGCTACACCATTTCAAATGGATTGTGGACAGCCATGAAGATAATCAGAAAAAAAAAATGCAACAATATTGGCAGATGGAAGTCAAGCAAAAAAAAAAAAGCATTGAAGCAGAGTTGGGCTTTTCATCAAGTGAGCGGGGTACACTCCAACAATAGACCTATTTGAATAATTCTGCTTGCTTCAGAAGACTGATTGGTAAAGGTAAGGGTATCCTGGAAAAATAAGGACACTTTTCCTGAGAATAAGAAATATAGACTTCACTCCTTTTAGAAGAAAAATAAGGCACCTCAATTAGTAACTCCAATGATCACCTCTCTGCTGGTAGGGAAGGAAATTTAACTCTGAGAGGAGGAAAAAATTTAGCAACCCCATGTACTTCAGATAAAAAAGCAGTGTACAAAGCAGTCAGTTTAAAACAGAAGCCCCTGGATCAAATCAGACATGTAGTTGAGCAGTCTTGTAGAACCACCTCATCTGTAGGACTGCACCATGAAATCACAGAGGAGAAACTCAAGTTTGCACAAGATAGAGCAGTATATATTTTCTAAGTAAAGAACATAATGAAATACATGTTAAATGTCTTCAAAGAGCCTTGAGCTGGGAAACTACTTCTGTGCTACAATTTAGTCTTCTGCAAGAAAGGTAAGAGCTGTCTCATTTCATTCATGCATGTATGTTTGTGCAGAACATTTTGAACTGAATTCCTTTATCATGACACTTTCAATGTTTATTTCCACTGCCTGTACAGATCACTGCCTCCCTAAACCAACAGTGTGAGCTAAAAACACTTCAAGACTGCACACAGTTGAAGAGAAAAACAGCAATCTGACACAATATGAAGAATTTTTCTTAAAGCTTTCATTTTACTAATAAATGAAAGTAAAAGATCCAAAAGTGGGATGCTGTAAATCCTTGTATCTACTTATACAGATTTAGAAAACATTCAAACAATAATGCAATTCTAATATTCAAGCCCATGGTATAGATAAAGCATTTCCTTCCAGCAGTGATGTATCTCTACGTTCAGTTTTATAGGAGCTTCAACCCCATCTCTTGGACTAGCTACCCTGAATCATCAGCTAAGGGGAAAGATTGCACCACCAGTCTTTAAAAAGCAGCAAACGGATACCTTCTGCATTCCCACTTGCCTCTTCCTCTCCCCAGGGTCATTGAGCAGCAGACAAGGACCTTAACCTGACTTACCCCAGCCTCTTTTATTGCGAGGTATGCTCTGTTCATTTTCAGAACTGGCTCCCCAGCTCACTTCACACGGAAATCAATTTATCTTCCATTTCAGGTGTAAAATCTAACTGAGATTGACATGGTTCACATCCCCTCCCACCCCTGACGGTGAGGATCACCTGCTTCCCCAATCACATCACACCTCTGTGATGATGGACAGCAGGTGCTCACAGAAAAAACAGCCAAGCTAGAAACAATGATGAAAAACAAAGGAAGGTCATTTAATGTAGGGGTTTGTAACCTGTGGCCTCTGAAGACGTTGGGCTCATCTTTGCATACCGATGAACAGACAGGAGAGATAAATGCATGAACTGTCATCCTATACATGAAGCTGAGAATAAGAATTACGCGGTCTTCAGAAAAAGCTCCTACACTTACTTCTGTCAGCTCAGCTGTGCGTTTCAGTTCTTATCCTCTCAACTATGTGTTAACAACCCAAAGATAAAAAAACAACTCTACAATACCCCCAACCCCATCCTGCATCCCCACGCCAGTGCAAAGCCAACCAAGATTCAAAGTGCCATTTGGGTAGGGGAACATCCAAATGAGTAATCTGAGGGAAAGAAAACATTCTGAACATCTTCACTGAAAAAAAAAAAAAAAGCTGTTTTCTCCTGGTAGGAAACTGTTCACAGACAATGGTCAGGAGCCACAGTGAGTGGAAGTACAGCATGAGCATTAGCATTGCACTCATAGAGGTACTGCCCTTAGGCATGAAAATTAGGTCACTCTTCTCTGCATTGATCCAACTGCAGTTAAAGATCGCATAATTCTTTTCAAAGAGAGTAAGGGATAACCCCTGGAGCTGGCCAACATTCCCTCTATAAATAACATATGTTCTCATAGCTACAGCAATGTTTGAACAGCTGCTACATTTAATGGCAGTCTCTATGCCACCAATAGCCAATTAATGGTTTTACTTATTCGTACTTGTAAGTGATAAAATAATTCAGCTACATCATATAAGCTTTCTATGATTTAACACATTTATACTGATAGACAAACACGCTGTGGTGCACCACAAACAGTTCTGCCAGGATAACATATTCTGAGCATATGTCTTCATGATTTCAAAACAGCTTTTTGAGTGACACTGTCATTCCACATATACTTTCCTATCTGGCAGAGATGCAAGGAATAATTTTTGAGCAACACACAATGGCATATGAGTCAATTTCAGGGTTGATCATTTGTAACACTTGGTATCTGCTGTTTAGAGTATGGATTTGGAAATGGATCAGAAAAGAGAATCTCAGCATGGATGAAGGAAAGTGCAAGATTTGTCTTTGTGTTTTAATAAACCTCCTGGAACATTCAGCTTTAGCGTTTCACGGCAGTATTATAAATTATTTACTATATATCCTGAAGAGAAACATGGACCTGTTTAACCATCCATGAAGAGCAGGACAAGCTAATCTGAACCTTAACTACAAACATGTATACAATTGTTCACAAAGAGGAAAATTCATTTCAGTTGAGAAGCAACTCAGACCTATAAGGTTGCAGAAAGATTTTGACACTTCACGGAAAAAAGCTCTCACACACCTTAAGCGGAATATTTAAAATCAAAGACTGGTTTGTAGAAAGAACAGAGTGTCAGACAGAAAAATAGCAGAAAAGAAACTAAAGAAAACCATGGGGAAGATGACAAATATTGCAAATGGAATATCTATTCCTAGCATCTTACTAGTTTACATTTGAAAGGATTCTGTTCTTTGTTAAGAGGACTTTAACTGAAGAAAAGCAGATTTGTCTCTCTAGCACAAAAGCTGCTGGCAAGTGTTACACTTTGAAAAAGGATTCTTTAAATTTTGTTTTTATAGATAATAAGAATTTGAAGAGACAAAAATACCCTTTCTCAGAATTTTTTGTTTTCAGTCCCCTAGCTAATTCTCTGATAGTCATAACACTCGCAGGGAGATTCCAACCTTAAATGTTATACTCAAGCTATTTCTTGCTGGTATAACCTCATTAGGTCAGTAATTTCAGCAATATAGAACTTTGGCCACTGCCATTCTTCATTTCTACCCCTGTACCTCCTCTGAAAATTATGATGTTCCAAGACTAGAGTTACAAAAGGATTAATTGACTCCTAAGTGCTTACGAATTCATAAGCTTCTATCCCCAGTAGAAGATATTAGCTCAAAAAAAAATATATTAAAAAATGTGGGTCAAATATTATTAGATACTCTAAAGTAGCACTACACATCCATTACAAAATTAAAATATTCTGGTAACACTGAACTGTTTTCATAAGGAGGGTAGTTGCGTTTTACCTCCAAGCACAGAACTGTCAAAGGAACCTTACTGTCTGGATGAGGACAAACAAACTATGCATGACATACTGTTCCCAAAGCACTGTTAATACTTCACATGATAAGATACTAAATAATTCCTTACCTTCTCCCACACAGAGAACATTACTTCAAGTCAGTTCAAACTAGGATGACTATAGGAGCAGTTTGAGCTATAAGACTATGTTTGGAATTTTTCCTCTAACATTTTTGTTCTGTTTTGAAACTGGAATGTTTCCCTTCAGTGGACAATATGTGATTGCTTTCAGTAACAGTTTACATTAACATTTACATTTGTTAGCTTATGTTCTCCCACTGTTTGTGACCTAGTTCAGTTAAGCAAGCAAGGAGTTTGAATCTGAAAATACAGTCTTTTTCTCCCTCTTTGCAAAACTTCAACCTTTGTTAAGGGATGCCACATCATCTCTCACATATTTTTTTTCTCACTATAAACAACTGTTTGGCAAAAAGTTTAAGTCATCCTCCATTGGAACATCAGCTTAGGTATATTAACCATTAGGTGCTAGCTTAAAAACACAATGCCTCCCTCACAGCTATCTACTCCCATCCCTCAAAAAGAGGCAATACCTGATGGGTACTGAAGAATTCCTCATTCTACCACCCACTGTTGAATCCAAACACAAATATGGTTAATACACAGATAAGCATGGAAACTACAATCCCACTTCCTTTCCTTTACCCCTCAAAGTACTCTTCACTGTCTTCTATCACAGAATGGCTACGGGCACACAATTTATCTGACCACTATGGCTATTTCTAGCCTATTTTGTATTGCACAGCAAAACCAAATTAGAGTTTAACCGTGGACAGAGTGAAGTAATTCACATTATTGAATCTGAAAACCAGACATTGTATTTAACTATAACTGATTGCTCACCCTTCAGAAAACCAGCAAAGTAATGTTGGGCTCTCCTATATTTTCAGATGGGTAGAGTCTCTATTCTCACAGGTAATGATAGAAGGGTCTTTTAAACAATTAAGCATAGAGCAGTGGCTTACTTTTTAATATAAATCAGTGATATTCCATTTTAGGGGAAGTAGAATGCTAATCATGTCATCCTGTTATACACCTATTACAAGACAACCTTCAGTTCCACAAAAAAAACAAGCAGAGATTCATGATGCAGGTCGTTCAGTGGCTCCTAAAAGCCTTTAAACATATGCTGAACAACTGTGGTAAAGCATGCACTTCCCTACACTGGCATGCTGTTAATCTACTACTTACAGATCTTACTAAACATGCAAAACACTGTTCTTCTTATCATTTTCAAGCATGTAATTACAAATTATGGGTCAGTCTTAAAAGAAAGTGAGAGTTTTTTTGTTTTTCTTATTTAGAATTGTTGTTCTTGCATCACGTGAAATTTTGTCACACTGGAGAACTTCTACCACTCATAGTGAAATGAGAGGCACTCACCACTCCGTACGAGTATGTGTCACATGTTTCAGACACTGGAAGACTTTGAATAACTTCTGGGGCCATCCATGGAAAAGTGCCCACTAATGACATGTGTGTCGTATGGGAGTGGAACCTTGAAGCACCAAAATCACAGATCTGGCATAAATAAAGAATAAATAAAAAATTAAATAGGTAATAGAGTATCAGCCTCATTTATGAGACATCAGAACATTGACTCAAGCAGCATCTCTCTCCAAAATATTAAAGAATTCATACCTTTAACACACCATCAGCAGCTATAACAACTGAAAATGAAAAAAAAAAAGGTTAGAAGAATGCTAAAAATAAACACAGTATGTTTTCACAGCAAAATACTTTGTTTTTTAACAAGACAAATGATCTTATGGTGAGCGAGCACTTGACTGTGCACATGTGCAAACTGTCCTGGTTTCTTTGAGAAGCTTTAGAGAACATCTATTGAATTCCTGCAAGCCTCCCAACAAATGCAAAACCTGGCAGGCCTTACTGAGTTCAAAGATAGCAACACAGATAAACTTTGTTCTCCCCAGTGTAGTTAGGCTTATCAAGAAGATCTCTAGAAGACTCATTAATAAAAGGAGAAAACCAAGGTGAGACCTAGACTTTTCTTGACTATTATCTCCCTGTCTGCATTATTAAAATCTGTGTCCCTCCTATCCCACGACTGGTAGTGGAAGTTTCATTTTAAAGTCAATATTCTGCTAATTTCATAAACAGCCATCAACTGCTACGTACAGACTGCACACTGAATATGTATTACTCAAAAGCATGAATATCTGTAAAACCTCAAAACAGGCCACAGTAAAGACAAGATTTTCTGATAACAAATAATAGACCTTATCCAGCCTATTGTGCCTGGTGTCTGCCAGCCTTTCCAAAAGAAAAAGGAAGAGGGAAGTGCCTGGGCAGTGTCTGAAAGCTGATCAAATGGGTATAATCATGGCCAGCAAGACAACTTTAAAGAGCCCTCCATAGTGCTCTAAATGTTGCCAGGGTCTGTAATGAAGCTCAGGCAGAGTCAGGATGGGGAGGACAGAACAGGCTCCTCTGTGCCTCAACAAGTGCAGCTTGATAACAGCCAAGGCGTTAGTTCTGCTTGTTCCCAAAGCTCAGGCACGGATTTAAATGCTACATTAAGAGGTAACAGTAAATGCAGAGCGTTTCACTGTTTTGATACTTTACCATTCCTGGACTTCAGGTCCCTGTGGATAACTTTGACTGGAGCTTCCATGTGTAAATAGTGCATTCCTACACAAAACAAGGGAACAACCTGGTTAGACAGGCTGAGTGGGGCCATCATGAATTTGCAGTCATATTTTCTGGTTCCCACTAATTATACTTGGTACAAGCTGGCATACCTGTATGCCACACTGACATGCTGAAGGAGAAGCAAAGCTTCCCATAATCCACTTGGAGTAAAAAGCACTAAGCAATACTCACATATCTATCAGAGCATCTATATGGATATGCTAAGGGTTTTTCATATCATATATAGTTATTTTCTCTAAGATGGTGTCTACACAAGGAAGCTGGATATGAATGTACCATTTGTTCATTAGTTTACACTAATTCTTGTGTGGTCGGTCACAGAGAACATAAAGGATGGAACAGCTTATTCTACATTATTATATGAAGAATTTCAGCATGTTTGCTGAGAATAAGCCCTTAGCTTCCTTAAATGCCCCAATTCAAATCAAGTGTAAGAGTAATTATGCACTTTACCTCATAATTACTCTACATCAGCAAAATTATCTATTGGGACTTAGGGGCACACCAGAAGTAAAAATGGCTCATAGAAGCCATTTTCACTTCAGGGTATTTGGGATTCATAATAAACAAGGAACATATTAAAAAGCACAATGAAGGGACTTTTTTATGTATGTATGTTTGGCTGGTTGGTTTTGTTACAATTTGAATAAGAAAGACTACGAAGGCTTTCCTGACTTCCTAAGGAAAGCATCTCCAGCTGTACATTTTGCTGGCTGTGTAGGATACTATACACCACTCATCTTGCTTACCTTTAGCTATGTCAGTTGCCCAGGTCATGATATGATCCATATCCATCTCTTCACTTTTGTTACTATTAATGTAATCAAACAGTGAGCCAGCAGAAGCATACTCTGTTAAAAACAGTAAGAAACGATACATTTTAAAACATTGAACCTAATATGAAATATGTAATAGAAACTCTGTGAGTGTCAGAAAGAAGTCAACCTCTGGCTTAATAACAAAGAATTTGGGTTCAGCAGCTAATACTATTAATAGTGTAGTAGAAGAATGGTAGTTTGTTCTGATTACCCCAACATAGACATAATCTACTCCTAAGGAAAAAAACTCAACCAAACAAACTGTAATCATATATAACAACAGACATGAAATTGGAAAGGCATTAGGTCTGGCATCAAGAAAGCTCAGGCAAAGCAGTTCAAATTCCAGAATAAAAGGCTCTGGATGCTCCTTGTTCAGGATAAGCAGACCTTTTTTTCTTAATTTCTGTTAACGACACCAACAGAATCCCACAGCAGGATTCTATGGGTACAAACGTGGGGGTTTGGGGGCCTACTGGTGTTTGTACCTGTGGCAGATGGAATCCAGTCTGACTACCAGAGCTGTATGGCTTAAAGCAGGAATAACATGCTAGTTTCACCTACACACCTTTAGGTGCGAAACTGGAGACAACCGAAACTTGCACAGTGCCACTTTTATATAACCTAAAATTCTTACTTTTTTTACAGTGATTTTGCTGTCTTGATCAGAAGAGCATTTAACATATGAGGTTAGTGGTATCAGATCCATCTTACTGTTTCCAAAATCAAGAATATTCCCCTCTGGTAAGCAATAATGTGTGTAAGTGATGCCCCGTAACAAAGGATTTTCTTTTTTTTTTTTTTTTTTTTTTTTTTTTTTTTTTTTTTTTTTTTTTTTTTTTTTTTTTTTTTTTAAGTATAGCCACGTGTTAAATATATAATGTTCTGTTAGGAAGGAAGGGTCTGCAAGTAGAAAGGAAAATTAAAATTTTCTTTTCCTATGTCCTATTTGCCCATGGAGGAACAGAGTAGCAAATCAAATAATTTATTCATGAAAAAATGGAAGATGATACTAGAAGTCTAACCCTGAGATATGCAGGACAGATTTCCTTGTGCTGTAGGTTATGTACAATGGTCTAAAGGCTGTAGCTCTTCTGCTTAGTATTTATTTAATAAGTTTTATACTTACTTAGAATTCATTCATGTTTCATCAATACAGGAAGTTTATGAGATGAACAGCTGATACATTTTCTTTTATCTGTTTGCCATGAGAGAGCAGGCACATGCCACCTCATGTAGCCCAAGTAGCACAAAGATCAGTGGGATGCAAGGAGCAACTTAAGCCTCTTAGCCCCCTCTCCCAAAGCTATTCAGTGTGCTTCTCAGGTAGAACTTGGAACCTACTCACAAGGCTCACAGAATCTTCATATCATTTCAAAGCAGCCACAAAATCATTGCCACTAAGATGATATTGAATGTATCTGATTTTGTTAATAATAATACTAATAACCAATGATTGAAACATGATAGCCTAAATGCATGAAAAAATCATATTGTTCCTTATCAAGGAAATCAAAACTACTGGGAGATTCCTGCATGTGGAAGGAAACTGAGACACGACTGAATCTGCAGCCTAGAACATGGTAGGCCAGATGAGAAGATTTCAGTGCTAAATGAAAGAGGGAGAAAATAGCAAGTCCCTAGAACGTAAACATTCAAGTGGCAAGCAGAACCTCCCACTGAAAGGACAGACGTGTTGCTTCTGATGTCACTGACAGAAGAGTAAGCTGCTGACCCGCACATTTCCACAATTAAAACAGAAGCTTTTTTTACCCATGATGTCATCATCTGTCTTATAAATGGATTCTTCAGGAATAGGTTGGCTGCATGCTTTGCATGCCTTTACAATGCATAATTTGATCCACCAGGGTCAGGGACAACTCAGCTCCCCAGACCCTTTGCCACTCTGTGTGAACAGAGGCAAGCAAGCTTTTATCAACAAAGTTCTACTGTTGGTATTTATTCTATATATTTATTGTGCCACAGGTTTTACTATGATCTTATGGATTTGGGTATCACATCACAAGGACAATGTTCTGTCTACAATGGAAAAGAAATACTTGCTTTAGAAAGAAACACACTGAGTGCCTGACTGGACCCACCCTGTGATGGGCTGTGGGATATACCATACAGTTCTCTGCAACGGGAGCACAAGCTCTGAGAACCTTTTGGAAGGAGGCAGCTGTGGTCAAAAGGCACACCTGAAAGCTAGACATTGACACTGCTGCTGACAGACAGCCAGTGACATCTAGAATGATGTGATCCATGTTAGCAGCTCACCAGGCGGGATGATCTGCTGTAGTGCTGACACACATCCCAGCAGGAAAACGTGTTTTAACTGCAGATGGAGCCTTTCTCAGAGAACTCCTTGACAATCCCACATAAGATGTTACGTGCAGCTAATACTCAGTACATGCCAATACTTGGTTGAATGATTTATCTCCATCACTGAAGAAACATTAGTTTCTCTGCATTCCTTTTTGTTTGGGATTTTCCCTCACAAGAAATAACCTCTGATTAAACACAGGATTAAGTCTGCAACACTGATGGTCATCCAGAAGATAATGAAGTAAAAACCCCTCTAAAAGATATTTCAAGTACAGTTAACATTTCTTTTCACAGTAGTCATTGTCTCATTTGAAAATGGTTGGGGAAATGGAGACTTGCTTCCATTCCAACCCTCAGGACTCTGGTCTCATTAGAAGTTGCAGGGAGAATCAACATAGTTTGCTAAAAAAAAAAAAAAAAAAAAAAGCTTTTTTCTTTGGCCACACCAGAGTCTCTTTCTCACAGGTGGTTAAAGAGTCCCTGTTCTCAACAACATTATGAATTACTTTAGCTGCTGTCCTGCAACTGGTAAGCAGGTCAAATGTCTCCAAACACTGACCTTTTACAAGATCAGACTGAGGCCTTCTGATCCAGACATCATCCCAAGTCATTGATTACACCTCTCCTTTGTTACTCTGCTTGCTGGTTATTACAGTTACATTAAAAAGGATAGTAAAATTTCATTACCTGATTTATTAGTTTTGTATTAATTTTATTGTTTCCAGAAGGAATTCAAGTTCCTGTCTACATGCCATCACCAGTGCGTTCTCTGAGCACTGTGTAGTAGTGGGTAGACAGTGGTCACCCCATGCACCTCTGGAGTGCTGGCTGCCACACCAGATGCCCACTAGGCTTATACTCCTCTGGTGAGCAAAGCTCCCCATGCTCTGAACAGTGCTGCCTCTCTGATGCGCTCCCACCGGATTACACTGCCATCTGCTGTGATAACCAGATGTCTAAGAGGCAGGTAGAAATAACTGAATTTTCACAAGTTTTGATCGCCATCTGAAAACCAATAAAAACCTGAACAGCAGTGATTCAAACTGGTATTAAGACTGTACCACACACAAAGACTACTCTTTACCTCAAACTTTGAAGTGTTTGAAGTGACGTGACACAACATGCCTCCTAATTCACACTTTGACAGGTTTTACCTCTCCAAACATTTATTTCCGTAGATGGGAGATTGCTTTGCTTTGCGTTTACTTTCTACAACTATCTTACATAGTTTTTTCCATACAGGACAGGGAGAAAATATTCTACCCAGACCAACTCCCAAGTAAAGGCAGGAAGCTTAAAGTGGTGATAGAAAAAAGAAACCACCAACAAAAAACCCTAACAATACCACAAAAACCAATCTCTGTATAATTCCAGGAATGTCAGAATGAACAAAACCTAGATTCCAATGAATAAAGGGAGTTGTCTTATCATGTCTTATAAACCCTTGACTTTATTTCAAGCTCTTTCCAGGGCTGGGAACTTCCCACTCCAAATTCTCCTATTTTCAATACAGGCAGAATTCATGGTGTAGCTTTGCTCTGAGCACACTCTCAGCGTTTCCTTTTCACAGAACCTGCCAAAACTTCATATCATGAAAACCTCTGCTTCTGTGACACACCAATTGAAATGGAAAAGGAATTCTCAGAAAAGGGTAAGAAAACCCAGTGAAAGCTACTGTTTAAATGAGTGCTGAGTTTGTGCAGGACCCCAGGCTCCACCTGCCTCCAACACTGCCTCCAGCCATGCTCCCAGCCTGGTTCCACCTCCAGCACTCCCATTTACATTGAGGCAGATGGGGCCAAACACTCTAACATTCAAACAAGGCCAGAACAAATAACGAAATGCTGAAATAGGGTAAAACAAATGCCTTGTAACATTGGAGTTTTGCAGAATCAAGGAAAAGGTCAGACAAAAATCCTTACCTGTGACTATGCCATAATTTGGAGGTTCAATGACAGCTCCGTAGAACTGAATGATGTTTTTGTGACTGAGCACACTGAGTATTTCTGCCTGTTGAAAACAAAGAAGACAATTAAAATGGGACATTTACCATGATAGCTTATTTTATACCCCAGTGGGTACACACATATATATAACACATATATAAACACATACGTATCTAGGGAAGACTGTCCACCAACACTTGGCATTTGAAAACCTCATGAGAGAGTTTGGCAAATGAATGCTTTGTATGTTTGGGGGGAAAATAATAAATTTCAGACTATTCTTTCATGGCCAAGGCACAGATGTAGAAGTTAAGTCTTTGGAAAAACTGAAGGCCTTGGAAAACTTTGTTCAAAGAAAGATCTGGGATTTTTGGCAGAGCTGTAGCAGTCCTATCCAGAATTTGTGTTTATGCACAAAGTACTATGGGTTCAGCGAGTCCAGCACTTCAGGCTGTTAGAGCATACCATGCACACACAGCTCCATCCAACGTTTACTGGAAATGCGGAATTCCCGGGCATGCGCTGTGGAGTCTGACTGAATACGCACAGCAAGCGCGCTTGGGATTGCCAAATAGCCAGCAGTGCAGCTGCAACTGCTCCTCAGAGACTACAGATGTTTGGCAATTCTGGATAAACATGCAAAAACCTTCAAATTCCACTTAAACAATGCTGCTAGGTTTGAGAAAGAGATTGCAAGACAATGAGACTGTATCCACAGATATTAAGACATATCCTCTTCATAGTTTTTGAGATAAAAAGTCAGGTAACTCCTTCAATGTCTCTCAACAGTCTCACCTCTGTAGTTTATTAAAGTAAGTACTCAACTCAAGATTTTAGACAGATGTTTTTACACAAATATGCATATTATACAGATAGATACTAGTATATTTTTCTCCACAGTAATGCATTACTTTAAGAGTTTCAGATTATGTTAACTCTATACGAGGCAAGAGCATCTAACAAGATCACAACTCCTCAGAACTTACCAAATGTATCTGATCTGACAGATCCCTCAGCAGATCTGCCAATGGGAATGTTGCTGTTTACTCTTCATACAAATTCTTAGATAACTGCCAATGAAATTATATGTAGCTTTGTAGATTCACTGAAAACAAGAAGGCTATAGCAGTTTGATGCAAAAAGCTATGGTACATCAGCCAGTGTTACTGTAATAAATGTAGAGCTAAAGCAAACCAGTATTTTTTTTGGCGGTACCATGATAGGTGTGCCTAACTGCATGATTACAGATAAAGGCACCACATTACTCATTTTTTTGCTGTTGTTGTTGTTGTTGCTTAAAGACTTTTCTGAGTAACTTTAACACAGTTTCAAAGTAAGACCTTTATCTTTAGCTAATGCCCAGACATTTACACATAGTCAATTAAATCTTTAACTATAGCTTTGCACTTGGGTTACACGAACTCCATCCTGCTTAGCCTGCTCAGCAAGAAAAACAGTGTTACCACCAAGTGAGTAATCTTTTTCACAATACCAGAAAATTAACTTTTAAATGCACGCTGTTCTCAGCAAATCATACTGCAGACTGACTCATCTACAAGTCCACAAACTAATTTAATTGGTAGCTATCTAAGAAAATGTGGCAAGATTCACCTGCAGGTAAACAGCAACAGTCCTACAGCCAGTCAAGGGATGTGTCTGTTCAAGGAGCTGTGCCCTAAAACTGCAGCCCCACCAGCCTCCCAAGGCAAGGGACTACAGCCGCAACAGCGGCACAAGCTGTACCTCCAATCTCCTTCCCTAGTCCAGAGGATGCAGGTGACAGCCTAGTCATTCAGAACACAGTCTCCATGGGCTTGCAGACCCCTATACTTTTCTATTACATTTTTATATTCTTTAGGAAATATTCAATTGGGAAATGTCCTCTAATTCCTACCAGCATTACTGCCAGATAACCAGGAGACCTAATACTCCTTGACAGACTATCTGAATAATGTTAGGAGAAGACAGGAATACCACAAACAGTTAGACAAACTATCTAGAACACTTTATCTTGAACATCTTGGTCAAGAGGAATGGAATAAACCCATCTTCTTCTAAAGTAATTAAACCCCCATGTCTTTAAAGCACTGTGCACACCACCTGCTGTGGTGTTTACAACACAAGTACTTCAATAAGTCATTAGAATTAAACTGATGGGTCTTACATTTGATTTTCCCATGGTCTAATTCCTTTAGGTCTTGGCTACAGAACTAGTACTAGCCCAATGTTTTCAGAGAATGATTAAAAATGCCCCATGATTAACACACTCAAGTGCCATAGCTCCCTATTCCACCACAACGATGTGCGGAACTCAGTGAGTCTCCTTCATCTCACAGAAGACGCTGCTGTATCCAGCAAAAGCCATCAGAACCAGTGGATACAAGGAAGGCCTGGAATGCAGCAACACCAGCAGCAAAACCCAGACTGACCAATCATCCCAGTGCTACCACGAAAGGGACAGCAAGCAAGATATGAGCATTGGGTCAAGAAGACAAGTACTTCACTGCCACAGGCAAACTGACACACAGTGCTTTTATTATTAAGAGATGAAAAAAAAAATTTCTAAGATTATCCTATTTACATGATATTATACACTAACATAATATTCCAGAAGTATGAAAAAATTCCATTTCGGCCATGGCTAATACCATCATCTTCACACTGATGTTCATACTCTAATCTGAGATTTAAGAAACACCAAAGCAAGCCTCCATCCAAGAAATATGGAGAAGCACCTTGTAATTGCCTGCAGATATCCTGAATGAACAACTGTGTAGGGCAGGGAATTTGCCAACTCTTTCTAAGGACCATTATATCTGATAGAAATCTTTTCTAAATACTTTTAATCACTCTGCTGTTGTTTTAGTGATTCTAGATGATTCCTTTAAGGTTTTGCTCTTTTCAGTTGCTGTACATCAGCTGTGAACTCCATTAGCCAATTTAAAGACACTTATTCCTTACAGTGAGAACCAGATGCAAGTCAGTCCACACCTTTGAAGCTTTTGTACTATTTTTGACAAGAAGGTGCCATATTTCAATGAAAATGACTTTCAGATAGCAAATTACAAAGTGGTGGTTAAAGACTGGTATTTCAAAGGTTTCTTAGGCACTAACAAGAATATTCAGAATCACTTTTAAGCATCAAACTCATACTTAAATCCAAAATACCTAAATGCTAGGAAGAAAATCCTGTCATGCATCTGTGCCTAAAGGCCGTTGAAGAAGTCAGCCCTCACTGGCTTGGGCACAACACTCTTCCCTCAGTAAAGCTGCTTTCTATTTTATGCAAGCTAAAGGAGCACAAATTTCCTTCCTAACCAGTGATGAACAGAAACAAGTATTCTGCTATTTAATGAAATTAATTTTTTGTGTGAAAAACAGATTTTTTTTTTTTAATGTTGTATTGAAGCATAACTAATGGTTATTAGCTGAAGGAGAGGCACCCAAACACATAAATACAAACTCCCCTGGACATAACACAGAGATACAGTCAGACACACAAGATGACTGAGAGAGAGATGAATATTATGCTTAGTCCCATGATAAGCTTAGTCCCAGCCTGTTACTGACCATCAAACTACACTGAAACCATTCAGCCTGCACTTACATCACAGGTGTGGATGAAATTATGCTCCTCTTGAGTCCTGCTGAAGTGAATTACAGACTAGATGCCATTTCTTGAAGGCAAAGGGATTCAGAAGTCTAAACAAACCTAATCCACTGTTTACCTAATTCAACCACTATCACAAAATCCAAGGTCAAAGCAAATTACACAGAAAACATTTTAATTTAATTCTCACTTACTGGCTTACCATAAATAAACTCAATTTGTAAGACAGCTACAGTATAAGAGTTTGGAATTCAGGTAATCCCTAAGTGTACAAACATTGTAATTGTGTCCTGTGAACCATGTTATAGATCACAGTGTTTAATAGGTAATTTAGTTTTATGGCTGTTTAATCTCTATTTACTGACATATGTGAAAATGTCAATTACATCACCTATGACTGACATCACCCTACAGCTGCCTCTAGACCCATTAGTACTGCTCTTAACCTTGTAGTACAACCAACCATTTGTCCCCAGATGAGAGGACAAAGCAAGCTGGCTGGACAGCGTGGTCTTATTATGAGCATCACAAGCCTCAGCTCACTGGGCTAACCCAAGCCCTCGTTTGCTTTTGCTCTGTCCTGTACCAGCACAGCAAAAGCAGCAAATGCAGCTCAGCTCTGATGACATCCGAAAGGTTGGTACTGACTGCAGATGTGGGCAATGGCCACCTGATGCTGAGCTGGCATTACTCGGGAATCAGACAAGGCCATATCGTCAGATCTTTAATTGCAGCCACAGAGACAGTAGGGATGTGGACGGAGGCACTTTGCATACAGCTGTGTTGTTGCCTGCCAGCTACTCTCAGCAGCTGCAGCTGCTCTTGTTAGAGCTCCCTATCCCAAGGCAGTGAAAGTTAGCAAAGACCAAACGACTCAGCATATTTTAGTTACTGTGGTTCTCCTCGGAAATACGTCGGAAATTTATTATAGTCACACTTGTAGTCAAGAGAACTGATCAAGGGTTTGGGCTAGCAGCACAGCTGGAACTGCAAAAGAACATCTGTCCACACAATTTTTCCAGTATCAAAAGACTTTTCTGCTTGGGTCTGGACAAACTGGGCCCAAAGCAACTCAACCACCACTTCTTCCAGGTGCCTTTGGAGCACTTGACTGGAAAGAGTAAAGTACTGCCATCTTTCCACCCTGCTTTGAGCACACTGGTTTAGGATTAACACATCGCCTTGTGACATCATCAGGTCAGCCAGCAGCCAACCAACTCTCCCATTAATAAATCAGTAGCTTGCACAGCAAGAGGCACCTTTGCTCCATGTAAAATTAGAGTTAGACACGGTCAGCTACTCAAAGAATCTGATTACCATAACTTCCTTAACTGCCTTATAATACTTACTATTATATTGTGCAAAAGTTTGGTTATTTATTTTTCCAGATAACTGTTTGTCATGTTTATTAAGGAGGTATTCAGACACACTTAAGGCAGCTTTAGAAAGACATTTTTTTCTTAAGTCTTATAGCATTTTAAAGGCTTTGAGCTTTATCATGTCCTTGGGAGAGTTGCAACTTAGCTACTCTCAGGGGGTTTTACAGTCTAATAAAAGAAGAGCTGGAAGAGGCCAGCTGATGTTTTATTAAAATCATTCCATTAGTGGCAACCACATAAAAAAAGAAATGCTAACGCAAATAAATACCACACCTTTATTTCTAGATTCCTGCTCAAAAATACATCCAGTCTATTTCCATTCCCAGAGTCTCATGAATACTCTCTTATGAATTCACTGTTGTCTAATAAGAGATGACTCCTCTTACCATACACCAGTTTCTCTAGGTAAACAAGCCCAAAACATCTTTTTACAGACACAATACTAGACAATCAGCATCTATCATTGCTAATAAATTATCTTCTAATATGCAGTAACAGGATACTTCAAGAAACATTAAACTATTACTAAGAATTATATAGCAGGGATGAGTCATAGAATCAACTGGGTTGGAAAAGACCTCCGAGATCATCAAGCCCAACCCTTGATCCAACACCACTGTGGTTACCAGACCATGGCACTCAGTGCCACATCCAGCCTCATCTTAAAAACCTCCAAGGACAGTGAATCCACCACTTCCCTGGGCAGCCCATTCCAATGAGTCTGATTACTCTCTCAGCAAAATTTTTTTCCTAATATTCAACCTAAACCTCCCCTGGAACAGCTTAAGAAAGTGCCCTCTTGTTCTGATACACAATTATTACAGTTCTGAACACTGAAGAGAAAATGAAGCAGATACAAAATAAAAACTTAGAACTTTTTCAACTGATTTATGTGTTCTCATAAAATTTTCCATGGAAAAAAATACAAACAAAAATTTTGTACTTTGGGGTCCTCAAATAAGAAGTAAAGCATACTGATTGTCCCGTTCAGGGAATGTTTACTAAACCTACTAAACTGTCTTTAATATTAACAATACAAGAGGAAAAACATGTGAACATTGGTGAGATCTTTTATACGCAAATAAGCCACTTAAAAGCTGTGGGAGCTTGGGCTTCTCTTTTAGTACTCATTTAGAGGACAACTTATCCCAAATAAAAGCAATCTTCTGCAGCCTATTTACATGTTAAAACTCTGTCACAATTTGTCTTAGAAGATAGCCTCTATATTTGAGCTGTTTTAAGTAACAGCATCCTGTTTTTTAAAACCATACAGAAAAGAGTTAAATTACGTTCTCAGATTGATGTCACCAGCATTTCTGTAAATAACAGAATTAAATTCTCACAAGTACACCTACAGTGACGTACAAAACTCGTACTTAAAACCATTTTGATTGAGCAAACGTTTCAAAGCAACAAATTTGCATCCAAAATTATGTCCTACACGAATCCCAGAAACTATAAGTGGAAATATACAGGAAACTAATAAATTCTCATTGCTATATAATCATCTTACCATTATTTTAAATCCACTGGTTTATATCACCAAACATTTCTCATTTTTGGAGCTACTGTGGTAGAAACACACTTCAAATACGTTGTATTGACTTTTAGGTTGCAATCTTGGAAAAGAAAAAAAAAGCACATTTCCAAGACAACTCAGTTCTGTTAAACTGTCATAATATAAAACAGGGAAGGAATATGGACATAAATTTGTTATGTGCTCTTTCAGGCTCCCCCCATCTTATGAAATTTACTTTAAAATAATTAATTTGCATCATGCAGCACCAAAGGACATGCTAGTAGTAAAATGTATTGGATATCGACCATTTGAAAAGAAAACTGAGTTAAAATAGAGTATAAAACTTTTTATAGCAACCCTTGCATGTAACTTGGCACTTCAAGGAAGAAGGCTATGGGGTTAGAAGCACTAGGCAGTAAATTCAGAATATGCCTGTCAAAACACTGCAAAGGCTTGCTCAGCCCATGGAAAAAGCTTGGTACAAGTGAGAGAAGAGGCTGTTAACAGACTGACAAAACTAAGCAAGGGCACTTTCTGCAGAAAATCCTTACAGAAGGTTTAATAAGTTTGAAAAAAAAATTGTGTTACAGTTACACTGTCATTACAACAAAAAAGCACAAAGATTATGGACAAATAATTCACACAGATTTCAACTAGAAATCCATAATGTCCAAACATATCCCACAGCAGTCTTACATTTTGCAGCAGACAACTTCTATAAGTGCTTAATATTAAGGTACCTGATAGAGGGAGATCTGACAAGAAGTTTACTTTGGATTTCACTAGTGTTATTCACACATAGTACAAACCTTCAAAGTACACATAAACTATGAATTTGTAATGGTGTAAGAGTTTAGAAGTTATCAATGTCCTGCAATACTCTAAATATTTAATTCAGACAGATTTGGAGTATGAAGCTGCCTCCAGCTGCAAAGCAACACCAGCAATTGAGTAGAAACAACAGATGAGTGGATTAAACAGCAGGACTGAAATACCTGAGCTCCCATAGAGCAGTTTATTTTCAGCAATCATCATTTCTCTTCTCAGTGCTAGGAAATTTTCCCAGTTACTTGCAATCATTTTGAACACAAACCTGCTTTGACTATGGAGAACAGTAACAAAAACAACATCCCTAAAATACAAGGGAATAACAAAATGTAAAACATTCTGACTCCCTGCTTGCTCCACAGGTGAGAAGGTATCATGGCTAATATGCAATACCTGAATCTTTTCAGGTCACAAAAATGGAAAAATATCCAAGGAAATTATTTTTGAGATCAGTCACTGGAAGTCTTGTAAGCACCTTGCTGGAAAGACAGTCCGGTATGACAGTGATGGGCAAAACCCACCCCTCTCAAGGAGCCGTGGCCATACATATCCAGATGGAGCAGTGATTTTTCTGAGATCTGCACAGTATTTGTAAGGAATCTGGATAAGATAACCTAGAAGAAGTCAAAGCTCATTATATAGTGTCTTTTGCTGAACAATTAGCATAGACTCCAACAGAGACAGCAGCAGCTGTACTTCTGCATCCTGATCCACTCCTCTAAAGCAGCTATGATCTTTACACTAAAGTATTTTTCCATCTTGATCATGAAAACTGTAATTTAACCAAGGAAAATAAAACCCATCATGTTCTTGATGAGCACTCATTTAAAGCCTGTCTTAGAGTGGATAAATCCAACCTACTGTAGCTAATGATAGGGATAGCACTTGATGGGGATCCCTCTTATTGGAATCACAGTGAACGTTATAATTCCAGAAAACGTTTCTCAACCAGACAGGCTGAGCCCACTCTCATGAAAACAGCACATGGCAAGATGTGTTACCCCACTGTTACATGCTAACAGCAAATCACATGTGGTTTTGTTTTCCACACGGGCTACCACAGCTCTGTACACGGCTCTGAAAATTACCTGGCCCTGCAGAAAAGGAAAGAATTGCTCCCTAGCTGGAATCCATCTACTTAAAAAAGACACAAAACTTTCAAAACAGAAATTCTGGCTGTGACTAGCAGGCATAAAAAGAAAGGAGTGAAAGTAGTTGCCAACTACTGATGTTCCTCTGCTGAAGTGACTGAGAGTCCCCCCGAGGATGAGAGGCATTTTTTCTTGCCACATTTACCGATGCCATAACACAACCTCATAACATCCAACTTTTTCAGGAACATGAGTTGTCACCATAATCTGAATCTCCGACTGCTGTGCATTATCTGAATTACATCATGTTTTTATGTACAACTGTCCAAATAATCCACCATTAATCATGCTGAAATCTTCACCACAGATCTGCTTCCAGTTCTGGTTTCACCACGCAGTAGCAACAGATCACCTTACTTCCTGAATCCAGAGCAGCAAGCTGTCTCTGTCATTTACCAAGTCCTCTTTCTCTTCACCAGGACTTAAGCAGTAAGCATCCTTCCTCAGGTTACAGCCAGATCTCCCTTCCACCTAGCTGGAATTCCCAAGAACATAAGCAAAAACATCCTCTGGAAACCCAGGACTTTTAACTCCACCAACACCTGACTTGCACCTTCTCCAAGTACCACTGTCCTTCAACCAGGACCATCCCATAAAGCAATAACCAGAACAACATACTTCACAGCAGCTCTCTGTCTCTGCCCACACTACCATCTAGACCACTATGGATCAGAATCTCCATTTCCAACAAAACTAAAGTTTCAGTACATAAATTCCTTTCCTGCTTTTCAGAAAAGTTATTCTTCTTTGTCTAAGATTGAAAATTGTATCTTACTCAGAAACTTGGCTCAGATACTACCCCTACTGGGTAGTGATGGTCAAAAAATAAAACTAGACAAAAATCCTGAAATTTTAAGCTTTTCCTTTATGAAGCATGGACCCCTTGTTTATTTTTTCTTGGGATTCTCCAGGCTACCTTCATGATAGCTCAATCTTTTTTCCACTAGGACTAAGAAAAATTCAAATGAAACAACGGCTAAGATATAAACCTTGGAGGAAAACTACCAACATTTTAAAAATGCTTTTAAGTGTCATAAAACATTTATTAGTATGACTGTACTATATATTTCTGACACGTAACTTCAGCTTTTCTCCTATTTCTCTTTGATGAATTTCTTGTATACAGGACTCCCTATCTTATCTAGGCTTCTTCATAGCTATCTGCTTACATAGATATGGCAATAACAGCTATTTCATTTCTAATCCTTGTTATGTAAGAATAGTGGCCAGCCTCAAAATAATTTTTTTTAAAAGGCAGTAACTTGAATACTAGTATCTCTGCACTCTGCAGAAAGTGGAAATCCAGAAGAACCTACCTAGAAGGGTGAGACTGATTACGAAGTGACCTTTGAAGATACAGTTGCTTTGAGTTTCATGAACAGACTTATAAGGAGCAAAGAATTCACAGGGTTTTGTACCACCACAGGATACCAGATTAAGCCAAATGATTTTCTCGTGGCTCTTCTCCAATGAAACAACAATATCCCGTGCCTGTTCCTTCCCCAAAGTTAGGACAGAATGACCAGAGGTACTGTAACCTCTACCAACGTCTGTGTCAAAGCCTTGGAGTTTGAACCCACTAGAAAGAACAAAACTGAATAATGAGCCAAACTGAGAACACAAAGCCTGAGACCTGCTCCAACTCCTTTGCAATAGTTTGGTGGAACAGAGCACATGCAAGTTAGGAGCATTTCCTCTAGGGAGAGCTGGAAATGAGGAAAATGAGGAAAAAAAATCACAGCCTATGCATACCATTAATTCTCAAATATGTACAAAACATTTCTGAGAACTGCTCTAACTCACAGACATGAATAGACAAAAATCCCTAAAAGAATACAGATGCAGGAAAAGCGGTAAATAGAGGACAGTTGAATGCAAAAGTAACAGCACCACAATAATACTCCATGTTGCAACACAATCTATTTTAGGGTAGACATGTAAGGGGAAAGAACCTCTTGCAACCATGTTCAGCTTTAGCATTTCTCTATTTGTCAGTTTCTACTTCCACACCAGTAATCTGCACCTTCAGACTTGAATTTTTTCTTTCATTATTTAGTAGAAAACTTCCAGACACATCAGAAATCAATATCAGAGGAACATCACACCATACCCTAATGGGAAATTAGTAACATTTGTAAGAGGCCAGTTACAAAATGGAGATAAATATTTTGTGGTTCCAAAACAACCGACTTCCTCCATTGACCTGCACTGTGCTTCGTGAGGACCCGCAATAAATGAAACAGCAAAGAGGAAGTGGGAACGCTGTATTACATGAGTCCACAGGGACTTCAGGATCGGGGTCACGTTGTGCAGAGTCCAACAAAACCTCTCTCTGTGCCTACTCTGGGCTGTACCTGAAAAGCTGAAGAGAAGGCATCATGCTGCAGCTAATGACAATACCAGTCTAAATCTGAGTGCAGCAGGGAGAATTTGCATCTCTTCCTATTCTAGAAATGCCACAGTCCTTGCACAATTACTGCTTGTACAATTGCACAATTAACTGCTTGATTTATGCTCCGAGCATGATAAGGATTAGATTTGCAAAGTTCAGTACAATGAACTGAGCTCACAAGCTGGATCTGGGGCCCAGGAGCTCCGTGATGTCTTGGAGGCACACAGCACATTCAAACCTGCAACAGGTCCTTTGGTGTGGAAGAATAACAGCATCCCATACACCACAGCTTCCCATTTTCCAAAGGCAGAGGTATGTAAAACCTTGTCTAAGACACCGGCTCCCTTCAAGGATCAGACACAAGAAAATGTAATTTTACATGCCACTTTCAGGTCAAGCAAGGTTCAAATGACTTTAAGCATTGTCCTTCATCCAAGCAAAATCATCCTCTGGCAATACTGACAACAAAGCTTTGCTGCCTGAGACAAATCTCTGTAGAAGGCTCAGCAAGGACTCTTTTCCACCCTATCAGAATGCTGTACAGCTACATGACATTTTCCTTCTCTTTCTGCATGTGCTGCTACTGTGCTGCTGGCCTGCTGAGGGTGTTCACTTCTAGCAGACAAATCTCTAATTCCAGGGAAAGTCCTTCCTTCTGCCTGGGAAGGGAGGGAGTCAAAAAAAAAAAAAAAAATGCAGTATTGGCAGGAAAAAAAGAACCCCGAGAAACATTTTTTCTCTTCATGAAGAGTTAGTAGCACCTTGCAATTATTATACAGTGTTACTATAAAGAGGGTTTGGCTGATCTCATATATCTGGAAGACAGTCATAACCCTTCTGCCTTTTTTCCTTCTTGAGTTTGAATCGTTACACTTTGAAGGGCTTCAAGATTTCTCCTCAAGGTCAGTTTCATCAATTATCTCTGTCTTTAGCAAATCTGGATATAATTACTGTAGTTGGCTCTGAGGGGAGAACATGACACCATTCTGAGGTCACTGTTGTGCAGAGCAAGTGTGATAGTCTTGCATATTATTGCAAACCTTGCAAATATTATTTTTAAATATTTCAACCATTAATTATTCCATATTGTATCCTCAGGGACAGCAGAGATCTTAAGCCTTTAGAAGTGTCCTGCATCTTTTCATATGTCCTCACTGTTTAGTTTAGACTAACATACCATTATTATTGTGTACATACAAAAAGAAACCATGAGGCATAAAAGCCTTTTGAAAACATTGCTTTTTTATTCAAAATCTCTACTGAATTCAGAATTTTGATGGGTTGAAGTAAATGCTGGTGCTAGAATAGTATTGAAGTTGTAAAATTAAGATCCCAATTCTTCCAAATATATATTTTAAGATACACAGTTTCTTTAAAATGTGAGGAAGCAAAATTCCTCATTCTTTTAAGACCTATGTACAGGGATGGGTTTTCACAAAAATGAACAGCCTAATCAGGGTGAAGAATCCTCAACTGAAAGCTCACAAAGGGACCCCTCTATCCCTCATCCATTTTTTCATTTCTACTTTTCTCGATAGGGGTGTCTCACCAGAGAACCTGAAGAGTGAAAGATTTAAAAGTATAGGACTGAAATCCATCAACCCCAGCCTTATGGTCCAAACCCAAGCAGCTGCCAAATCCAGAGACAGGAATGTATGCTCACTTCTGCCTAATAAAATTTGAATCAAACACTTTGCATCTGATTCTCCATGTGAGCTTTTATGCAAACTTCTAAAGTGCAAGGAATCCTGGGGTGGAAGAGCTATTCTGAGAGCTTTCACATAGTTCATGTAATTAGGGAAACCACTTCCTTTGATTGTAAGTGTTCAAAACAGCTGAATTTCTTCTTTCAAAGGACTCTGTGATTTGGGTCATCTCTTTTGCTCGCTCTTTTATGTTTCTCAAGATGAGAGGTGAGACTGTAGAGCATATTATTTAGAAAAAAAAAGATTCCACTTTTTGTTTTAGGGATTGAACTTCAACTATTCAAAAGCTTGTCATTTGGAAATCTATCTTTCTTTCCCTCCCTCTGTTTCCTTCCTCTTCTGATAAGCTCTTCAGTGGCTCAAGCGAACGTAGTCCAAAATGCCAATTTAAACCTAAGGGAAAACTGAAATATGGTACATAAAGGAAAAGGGACTCTCATTTTCCTTTGTGCGGTTGTGGCTGAATATGTAATTATAAAGGAGCTCTAGCAGCAGGATCTCAGTCCCCATGTCACGTTTACTTTTTCAATGGTTCTAAATATTGACCAAGCAAAAAGGCAGAAATACAGACTTTTAAAAGACAAACAAAGCAGCTGCCCTGGCCTTTTAAAAGGGCTTGGCAGGTTCTTCCTTTCCCAAAAAGGGACCTCAGGTCACAGTTTCAAGGCAATGACCATGTCCCTAGAGCTAACAGCCGATGCCAGCGTTGCTACAGAATCAAGTGTCACTTGCTCTGAATTTCTTGAGTCAGGCACCCTGTTAGTGCTGTTACTTCATGTTTGTCTCGCTAACAGCTGTAACAGGCAGGCAAGACCCCCCTTCTCACCGTACAGCACAGAAACACAGTAAGGAAAAGGCAGATTTCATACTGCAGATTTCAGGTTCATAAAGTAACAACAGAATGCTTGTTTATCCCAGGAGGACTGAGTCTTATTCACAGTTGGTTAAAAACTGCAGGACTCCTTCCAGAATTACAGTGCTTACAGGGAAGTGGTTTGCAATGGGAACAGAGTAAACCACTTGGGACACAGTGCCAGAAACCGTATTACTGCCAACTTCTGCACAGGACAGATGCGACATCGTCTTGGAAAGAAGATCTTATAATAAAGACTTTGGTACAAATACATAAACAACAGAGAAAACAAAAATTAAGAGCAGAAATCCAAAATGTGTGGTCCTATTGAGTAGGGTTCTGGATCTTGTATTTGCCTTTAGGGCCCTCACAAACTCTTACAGGGGGTACTAGCAAGGCAACATCCAAAAGAAAGAGAAATTCAACAGCTCCGGATTTTAGCCATCTGTTGCTACATACTTAATATCACATGCAGCATCTCAGCATTCACACACACATCATCACAAAGAGGCCAAAAAGCCTTCCCTTTGGCTTAAGAGATTAAAAGAACACAGTTCACAAAAACTGAACCCCACCAATCACTACTTATAAGCCATCATCTTTAACAGGACTGCCTCAAATGCATCTGATATTACTAAAATTAAGCTTGTTATATCATTAGACAAAAAGTGATTTCTGTGCTTTTTCCCCTCTGACCACAGACAGGCACGCTCTATACTTTCTCTGCTTTACTGTTCTTCCAAGACGAAAAGATAACCTTATGGAAAATGTCAGTCATTCACTTGAGGGTGCAGCAATTAGATTATTTTAACAAATTTCCAGAACAACCTACTCATCTCTCCTATACTGCTTCTGCCAGATAATAATTTGCAGAGCGCCTCAGCTTTCACTGAAAGGCTGCCACGCGCCCAGCCTGCATGTCTGCCTTTTGGTTTTACCAGCTCCAAAAGCAACTTCGTACAAGCAACTGCATCTTGTCTTCTGGTGCCTACCAGGAGCTTCCTCGCTTCTCCTACAACAGCTCAAGGGTTTTTACAAACCATGCTTATTTTTGATGTGGCTACTGGAAACTCAGGTGCCCAATACACAAAACCCGCAGGTATTCGGTCAGGTGTTGTATATCATGACATGTTTTTTTTCTCTCCCTTGCCTACATCGTTTAGCCACAAGGAACCCCAACTTTCAGAAGTTTTGGAGTAAAATACATAAGCAACCAGAGGGAGAAGAGAAGTGGGGAGGTATGTGGCACTGTTCCCTTCAGTGACATCAAGGGGCCAGGCCCTACTCTGCCAAGGAGGTGCAGCCATAAGGGAGGCCCCTCCTGTGTGCAAGTCACCCAGTTTCCCTGATCTTCTTAAATAGAAATTATGCAGAATGTAGATTCTCTACACGCTAACCTAGTAAACAAACATGTATTTGCAAATAGGATTCTTCCCCAGTAGCTGGACTGTAACTGATGAAACACTAAAAAGTTTAGAGGCAGCTGGATCAGAAGTGCAGCTCCATATATGCTGTTATTGGCCTCATCTCCTTGGTGTGTTTGCACTGTTAACTGAATATGACAGAAAGAGTTAACACTAAAGCTGTTCTCTGGGCTCCTCTGCAGCCTCCAGCTAACATAAACAGGTCTGAAAGTTTCTTGTTACTGTTTATATTGTCATCTCAAAAAGGAAACTTACTCCATCAGCACCTTAATAAGTGGCAATAGGTAAATATGAAATAACTTTTACAGTCTTAGTTTTGTCATGACAATAAAAAGACGGATTTTGAGGCTTGCCTTAAAGTTAGGATACATATTTTTTTCCTTCAGCTTTGTTTTCAGTGAAATTTTGTGCCCCAGACCCTTAAACTCACATGCCGACAGTCTAAAATTAAGGAAAAAAAAAAGGCAAGTAAAGTAGGGCCTGAGTGTTTAACTGCCCTCCTAAAAAGGACAAAACATGTTGCTCAAGATTCCATTGCTACCATGTGTATAGCAGGTAGTTTGGGGACCCCAACCAGAGTCATGGCATCCACACGCAGCTTTGAATAATCTATGGAAAACGCCCTCCAGGAGAATGATGGTCCCAGACTCACAGAATCACATCAACTCCAGCACAGATTCCTGACTTCATCTGAACCATCACACAGGCATGCAGCAACCCAGACATTCGTCATATTCAAACAATACTTCCACACACCTCAACAGCAACTCTGGAATTCGTCATTCCATATGCTGCAGTGAGTGCAAGCTATTTAATTAGCACCCCCAGGAACTGCAACACCAACAGATTTCAATGTGGGTCACAGACAACTTAAATTGTCAGCTGTCCCTCTAAGTACTCAAGACTCAAACATGCAATCACCATCTCTAAAGTTACCACTCACCTGCCATTCCAATTTTCTACAGTAACCTCATTTTAAGAAAACTACATACTTAGATAAATTTCTACATAAGTCTAAATTGAACCAGACCTCAATTGTTTGAGCCTGCAACAACTTGTAACAGCAGTTGGAAGAAAAAGGATCTCTTCTACAGAAAAGCTTCAGGACAGCTTAAACATCCAAAAATACTATTTTGCAGTTAATCACTTCAACAGAAGCTTGGGGTCAGAGAATGTCGTGGGAGGGGAAACACAAGAGCCGCCATTTGATGTTAAGGGTTCCTGGCATGGAGAAATAAGCAACACAACCTCTCCTTCAAATTATAAATAACAACTGAGTCCATGCAAAGAGAAGACAGAAAAGGGAGAAACATACCTAAAGCGAAATTAAAAATAAATAAATACATAAAAAACACTAAAAAAACCACCACCAACAACAAAACCAACAAAACAAAAAAATCCAACCAAATAATAAAAAAAAATAAACTCTCCCCCCCATTCCAAATCGTGGATAGCAAAATAGATAATAAAGAATGCTTTCTAAACAATCAGAGACAGATTTTCTCCCTATTCTAAACAAAATTGATTCATAATTTGTAGGAAACAGGCTTGTTGTTCACCTGCAGAGGTTACACCTTCTGGAAAAAAAACCAACCAAACAACAAACCCAAAACACAGAAAAACTCACCACCAAAATTAAAGATAACTGAGGCAATAAGGTCCAAACCCCACAGAGAGATCAGGTGCACAGTAAATTCCTGTGACTCAACCAAGCTATAGCAGCTGTACCTGTACCCCTGATCAGCAGCAAATGCAAGATAATGCCATTTCTCACATACAAAGTTTAAGGCAATTCAAAAGACAAGCAAAAGGAATCGACAGACATATCTAGTGCATCTTACTTAGCTTACTAATTTGTCTGTTTATCAAATTTATTTATATACCAACTGTTCAAAGCTGGCCACCAGTCAAGAGAAGGACGTGTGCACTTGACCCTTTACAATTCCAGTAAAAAACCTGGTGGTTTAGCTATAAAGAAAGGATAAACTTCTTAAATATGGCTACAGTAAGATTCCCAGCACGTGTGAAATTACTTTTCATTTACTGCAAGCTAAGATGACAACACTGTCAGTTATTATGTCTCAACTGATTCAAAATAACTTCTGAAGCCACAAATTGCCAGTCTGGGTCCTGACACGCCAGTTTCACTGATGTCTATTTCAAATTAACCCAAAATTGGCTTGATTTAAAAGAATGTGTATACACAAGCCTGTGTAAGTAAGAATCTCAAATTAAGTTGGTCAAAAAAATCTAGTAAGCCACACAACTAGTACTACAAATACTCACTATTTACACAAAGCAACTCTCAAAGACATTACTCACCTAATGAAAACATGGTATAAAAATGTTTAAATACACAAGTTAAAAAATCCACTACAGTAAAATATAGCAGAACACAGACCAAAATGTTTCTGTGTCTGGATTGCTACGTTTCCAAGATTGTTTTAGGAAGCAGAGACACAGGAATGAAAGTTCCTAAAATAGAGGAAATTAAACTAAAGCCTGTTCTTCCCAAGAATAATTGTATTCTGGCAATGCTACATCAATTTTCATTATACTGGTGTCTCCCAAATACCAAAGGGGTTTTGAAAATATTTTGGTTGCAACCCATATGCCACTCAACACTTACAACACAGTCTTACCCAAAGAACACAGAAAATCTCATGCAGTGGCACCTGAAAATATGACATGTATTTACTAAATAAAGTCCTCCAGAAAATACCATGTGAATGACAGCCAAGAGTAAGGCAAACTCAGAATCCGTCAAAAATTTATTGCAGAAGTCTGTGCTATCCGAAATTATTTATTCTCCAAGATACAGAATACACAACACCTGGAGCATCTGAAGCAATTTTGACAATACCCAGTCTATAAAGGGTTCCGAGTATCCTCTTGACACCTTCTGGGAATACCTTAGCACCAAAAGGAGCGCTCTAAGATAATTTCTTTACCAAATTAAAAAACAGAACAAAACAAAAAACCAAAACAAAACAACAACAACAAAACAACCAAACAATTAAAAAATTTAGAAAAAAAAAAAAAGAAAAAAGAAAATCCTGCAAAATAACCACTCTGTAAAACAGAAACTAAGACATTTTAAGACATCTCTCTAGTATAATAAATATAGTTTTATTTCCTTTGAGCTATTAACAAGATACAGCAGAATTTCTTTAAATTAACAAGGGGTTGGAAGGGTTCCCATGAAATCACTCACTGCAGATATCTCTGAGAAGTTCACATATTTGACTACTACACTTTGTGTATCTTCACAGAGCCCACACTCTAATCCCTCTCTCACTGCTCATTAGCACCTGCACCAAAGAACCATGAGTTGGAAACGGGGTTTGTCATTCCTGCTGTAGTGAGCTGGAACCAGGTAAATTCAGACATTTTCTGGCAGGTATTATCTTGAATCATTCCCAGTACATGCTGACTCAAACATAAGAGAGGTAAGGGGATAGGAGCCCCTAGAAAGAGCTAATAATATAATTAAAAAGTGTAAAAAAAATTGTTCTTCATTACAGCCAGGACTCAGTGTGGAGAGCTGAATATTCAAGGCTGGCACCCATACCAGCTATAAACCGCAAGCAAAAAGAACGTCTACTATTTTTAGTCCTGTCAGAACCAAGTATCAATTTCAGTTTGGTTTGCTTTGCTTTATTTTACTCTGTTGTTTTTCTCTTGTTACTCTTGAAAGTCATTCCCAGTTCCTACTCTCATGACCCACATTAAAATTACCACATGCTCGCTTTTAGCACTACAAACATGAGTGAGGTAAGTCTAGTGACATGCATGCGGTTAGACTTAACTCAGCCCCTTCAGAAGGTAGAGGTACAATCCCTGTTTTCTGGACATTTCTTTTCAGAAGTCGATCATAAAAATAAGTGAACGCACTGTATTATATTCCATAAGAAAATTTTTATAAAGCATTAAAAGATCTCCTAAAGCTTACTGCACATGCATTACATAAAAGAAACACTGGCAATATAAAATTAACTTCCATGGTAGCCAGACTTCAGGCAATACAGCATCAAAACTAGAGAAAACATGTTTTTATTTTTGAGTCTCATAAAACTCAAATGCATTACAGAGACACGACTGAACAAGGCATGCATAGTTAATCCTACTCAATTTAACATCTTTTATCCTCAAGTTAGTTCTCTTAGTTCACCAGAAGTATTTAAGTATTTCCCAATAAGATTACAGTTACATTTTACTAGTTTTTTTCCACCACACTCCTGCAGTTTGCACAGACCACTGCCAGTATTTTGGAGGAGTCCAGGAACAACTGTACCTCATGAAATCAGATGATCTTATACCCAAGTACCATGATTGTAATGGCTGAAGCAAGCAAACCAGAGGCAATACTGCTGCTCATCAATAGCACAAAGACAGCTCGTGGACCATGCAATACTTTCAAAGAGCTGTGATATTAAAATTAAATTCAAATTTCAGGTAAAATTCCAGCAGGAATAAATCTCCTGGTGAAGAACCACGCTCCAGATGCCAACAAACTGCCATCAAAAGCACAGCCTTCAAAAGCAGTGACAAGTAATGGGTGAACTTCAAAGATGTACAATCAAAGGAGGCGAGTGCTCTTTAGTGAAAAGCTAATGTGGCAAGGCATAAAAACAACATTTGTAACACTTCACTCCAGCAGTTATCTGCTCAAGATAATGGAGTCAAAAGAACTGCTAGCAATTTGCAGAATAAGGACCCTGGGCCCAATCTCTCCCATTCATTCCAGTGGGAGCCAAATTATGGGCTTATCCAATAATTCATATAAATCACTCTCAAAAATGCCAAATAACTTCCTGAGTAGTAGGTGTGCGATTTTCTTCCATGAGCAGACACAATTACCACTTAGGGCAAAAGGAGCAAGCACAGACCCTCCTACAGGAGGCATTTTTACTCCGACCACATGCATCACAAACATCACACCAACAGTTTGATTTTCCATAAAACAATTCACAAGGAACTCCTGTTCCCTGCTTAAAACCTAAAACTGTTAGAGTGTTTGTACTAGATAGTAAAATGGCAATTTAATTTTGGTTTTGCTGCTATTTAATCACTCAGGCCACACTCCTATGTTTTACTTAATCAGCAGAAGTCTTGCCCAGTTTCAGATCTGATACTCTAGTCAAGGCCTTGCAGCATATTTATTTTTCTCAGCAGACCTACTTAGATGTATTTTATTCACATAAACACACACCTGCTCCTGTAAAGTCACATTTTACTGCCTGTCTATAAAAACTTAATGCCCTGCAGAGGTATTTCTTGGATTTTAAACAGTTTTGAAGCAATCTGTCAGAGCAACACTCTTCCAAGTATTTGTAAGTTTTTCTAAACACATATATTAGTGTGCTGTGCTGGAACAAAAATTGCCTTGTTTCATATGTTCGAACTTGTTAGCCCCTTGACTAATATAAAACCTTCAAGATCTTTGCTGGTTGTGATTGGCTTGTTTAATGAAATGACACACAGATACAACATATTTGCAGAATGATACCACAGCTCTATTAACTTGGCTTGTGCCCCTGGACTTGGCTAGCATGAAATTCCTCTGAGCAAGCTTTTCACAACTCTCCTCTGTTTTCCCTCTAATCAGTTGTTATGGATTATTGGCAGCAGTTAACAGAAATACAAGACAGTCATGGATTTAAAAGGACACTTCCTTTCAAATAAACCAGAAAGAGTAATAATTAGTTTTCTGGACTAAATGCATCCAAATATCTACTAAACACATACAGTTACAGCAAGTAACTGTATTTTTGTATTGTTATCAGAAGAGCCATTGACTCACCGTGACTTTCAGTGCAGTTCAGTCACAGATGTTCACTGTTGTGATCACTACAGAGGAACATATTACCCATGGAAACATTTGACAGCCATTAGGGTCAGAAGAGACCTTTTGGCCACCAAGGTTGGCCTCTGGTACAGCACAGGCCACCATACCGCAGCAAGATGTTACTGTGTTGAGCTCAGAAACAATTGTCTAAAAAGACATCTCAATGAGAAGACAAAGAAATTAAAAGAATCCTCCATTTCACTCCTCCCATTTGTAGTCTGTGCCAAGCGTTACTCATCCTCACTCCTGATAATTTGTGCTTTCTTTTCCATTCTAATTTGTCTGACTACAAATTCTAACCCTTAGTTTTTGCAATAACTTTTTGCACTAAACTGAGCCCACCATTTTCTCCATATGACAATGCAACTTTTGTAAATAAGGTCTAATTTTTAAGTCTCTAAAACTGCTGACAGACTGTTCTGCCAAAGCTTCTTAGACTTACTTAAGGCATCACCACTTGCCTCTCCGCTGCCTTGCCAGAAAATTTTCAAGAGAAAGTGCCCATACCAACCTGGTCGCAGCCATAACCTGTCTTGTTTAGTTTAAGTTGCAAATGATAACCATTCTGAAGGAAAATAAAATTTGTGCTGGAAGGCACTTCCTCTCCTTTTGTCAACTCATGCTGATGGATGACATTCATCACCCCTTTTCGACACCACCACTGCCCCTAACTTTCCACTCTGTGTTTTGCAAATCCCCTTGGGCTGCCCTTACAGTTCATTTACACTCTTTTAAACACAACAAAACCACATCTGCACCTACTGCCTAACAACAATTCGCCCAGTCCCACATACCAAGATAAAGCACACCTGGTTCTTAAAAATGACTTGATCCTCCTTTGGATATGCAACACATTTAACCAAATTGCACAACAGTACTATGATATGACCTCTTAATGAGTTGCAAGTCTTCATTAATCCCTAAATAAATCCTTATATTATAATAAATTCTTTCCAGCGTATGGTTTCCTTTTCCTACTGAACAATCTGTGTTCATTATTACTACAAGCTGAACTTTGTGTTGGGCTATTTTAAAAAATATATTTCTGTTGAATGGTCCAACTGTGTTAAGTAATACATAGAACTGTCCTTCTTTCTCCATCCTTTCCCATTCCGTTAAGGTTTATGCCATCACAAGATGTAGTAACGTTGTTTTTAAATTTACTTTTAAAAAATGCTTAAAGTATATAGCAACAAGTCTATCCTAGACACAGGTGTAATCCCACCTGAAACGCACATAAAGATATTTCAGAGACCATTACTGAGAACTGCAACCCAGATGATTTTTAAGGAGCACGTTACTGATACTGCATAGCATCAATTTTACTTGTCTTCATCTATTTCTAAATTGAAAAATAATAGAAATAAAGAGAACAGCCCAAACTGACATTGGACAGAATGTATAAATCTTCCACCATCCTGGAAAAATCATGAGATCCTTCTCCATTATTTTAGACAGTAACTTGCTTAATCATGATCAAACATTCTTATCACATCACTAAGCATGGTGTAATCATGACAGCTCAGTTGCTGCAGCAGTGGATGAACTTTGGTGTCTCATTATTTACTAAGCCTATTATGCCTAGCTCTGCTGTCCTCCAGCTTATAACTGGCTTCCTAAAATACTTGGAGGATACTGTATACAAGTTAGAAATAGTCCTGCTGGAACAGCAGTCCAGTAACTGTGTTGTTCATCATTAGACTGCTGTGTCCTCACTGCTCCATCTGTGGTGGTGACCAGCAGGCAGGCTAGAGCACTGTGAGGACCACATACACTGTGTCTCTACTGGAACTGTACAAAGCTGAGGGGTAAAGAGGATTTTCAGGCAAATCTAAAAATCTTTTTAAAAAAAAAAACACAAAAACCAAACAACAAACCAACTTTAGTTAGTACAGGTGCCTCTTCCCTCAGGATTGCCAAGGACCTGTCCACCTTTCCAGGTGCACAGGACGCCACAAGGGTAGAACAGTTAGACAGTTGACTGGTAGAACAGTTAGTCTTAAAAATATCTCATTGCGAGGCCAAGCTGAAGTGTGGCTATGACTAACTAGGAGCTATGGAGCCCTAGATCAAAACCTGCAGTAGGCAGGGAGGAGACAATGCTAAGCCTATAATGAACATACAGATATGAACCACAACCCTTAAGAGACCAGAAGTCATGAGGAAAAAACAGAATCAGGCAGTGACAGTGGAAACTACCTCTCCCTATCCAGCAACATGCCTGCTGGCATCAAGGGAAAATTACTAGCTCCACAGGCACAGCTAGCTCTCCTTCTCCTCAGGGCCAGGGCAGAGAGGAGCTGCTAAACAAAAAAAGTGGGAAAGAACAGTGAACAGTAAAAACAATAATGGTTTAAATCAGCCCCCTCGGCTGGGACCACTCAACTCTAATGTCATCCACTTACAAGGTTTTGTAATGAAACAAAGAAGCCAAAGGTAGTTTGCCTGCATTACCCAGATGGAAGACACTAGAAAAAATTTTTGCTCTTGTAACCACAGCAGACAAAGTGAATGGAAGGTAAACTTTTACCTCTTTTTCTATTTTGAGCAGCTTCTTTACCGCCACCTCCTTGTCCTGAGAAATCCATCGGGCTCGGTAGACACTCCCGAAACTCCCTCCACCGCAGTTCTCAAAAAACTGCAAGTCATCAAATTTAATTTGCACAAATGAAGCACTGGTAGACGACATCTCATAATGACAAAATATACCACAGCAAAACCTGTGAAAAGAAAAGCTTTCATTAACAAGGGTTTATGGACTTTCTTACCCACGCCCAGACACCCCAAAATCAGAATCACAGCACGCTACAAGTAAAATCCACAGGGCACGGGAGGAAAACAACCTGGGAACTCGCACTCCAACAGGCTGCGCAAACGTTTGTGTAACTTGCACGAGCTATCAGGAGCAGCTGGGAGACAGAAACGACCAAAAGTATTCCTCAGAGGGATACTGACGTTTCCCGAACACCTTGGAAGCGGCTCTGCGAGAGGCAGGCAGGTCGCTGCCTCGCCCGTGGCAAGCGGAGCGCGCCGACAGACAGGAAGCGTGCTGCGGGCTCGGAGCTTGCCTAGCAGCTCAGGCACGCCAGGCACGCCGCGCTCCCGCCGCAGTGTCCAGGGAGGAGGCACTCGCCGCCCCGGCCGCCGAGCGGGGCACCGCGACACACCGCGCACCCGGGGCGAGGCCCGAGCGCTTCGCACACGGACGTGGAGAAACCCGGCCCTGGTAAATCTCTGCTCCCGAGTGACTCAGTTCTGTTTGCGTGTTGTAACAAAGCGCGAGTACAAGGTAATTCATCTGTGTTACAATATGTGAAATTCTGCAGCCCGTGCCAAGACCGGTGTCGGCAGTTTCAAGAGATGATCCCAAGCCTGCTGACGGGAACAGAACGTCCCTCTCCGAGATTTCACGGTGATAAAGCTTATGGCCGTAACGAATTTCAAGAAATATTATCACCTAAATGCATGAAGAATGACTAATTTTAGGTTTCCTTTTTTAAAGATGTAAGATCAGAAAGCTCAGGTCTTTAGTGGGAGTGCAGGACATGGCATCCTCTAGATCCATCTGCAAGCCTGCTACGGGATCATTTCAGATGCACCAGCTTAGACAAAGTAGTTTTAATTACCAGCAAAAGTTACTACACCTGCAATTAATGAAAGTAAATTTATCAGCATAAAATGAGAAATGGGTTTGAATGAAACAATCCAAAAAAGAACCAGAGATATTGCACTGCTGATGAAAACTACATGCCCAGTTTCAATGGTAAATGACAGTACCAAAACATACTACGTTTTCTCGGAGTCTCCATTCTATAGGGATTTTTGAGATGGAATCCACACACTCTGTGTTGTCCGGAGCTCGGAAATGCACTTGTAATACACCTAATACTACGGACTGCCAAAATCCCTTTATGCCAGTCCCTTCTGTAAGAAACACAAAGATATTATCTGCCCCCTGGCTTCCCCTATTGTGCAGCTAATCTGATTAAAACTGAGACATCATTTGACCAGGAATTTCTGTCACTGTTTGGTTGCAGCTATTCTCCAAATGAAAGACAAAGATACCAACGCTTTTCTACGTACAGCATAAGGTAACATCAAGCCTTTCTGAAACTGCCTGCTTCATTTTATAACTCTTGACCACCCATAAAGGTAAAGGCAAACGCTGACCGTACCAAGACAACTTGACTATGTTTACAAGAAGGCGTTTTAGGAAGGGGCAGATTTCAAGCCTTTCACTGACAGCCTGCAAAGCTCTCAGGAAGGGAACATGAATGCTCTCTCCCTAGCACTGTGAGTCGGAGTAGTGGTTACCAATGGGATAAGAAATCAAGTGCATTCTTTCAGTGCTCTGCAGCCCCTTCCCTGATACAGGTGCCCAAACTCTCCTGCTGACCTTCAGTTCTTGTTTTAACCTTGTTGCCGATGTTAGATTTCCTGCCATCCCAGAGTCATCTTTTGCACCATCCTGCATACATTTTCTTTAGAGAAAGCTCAAATTGGTCACTCCTACAAACTAAGAGAGTAGTGAAGCCAGTTTAAACACTTTGCTCTTTGCCAATGTTGCTTAATTAGCAGATCTCCAGGAACAAAAGCTCATTTGCTCTGTTTACTCTGGCAGTTACCCCACGTTAATGCTGTGTACATGGTGTCTCAAGCATATGTGATGCTTTATAGATAAATAAAAAAGGTCGGCTTCCCAAACCAGAAACCTCACAATTTAAGGCCACAGCCCTGCATATATTTATGGACGTGGGTAATTACACTTGAGTGAACAATCTCCTTATTGACAATAGAATTAGTTAGAAGAGTGATGTTACTCATAGGCAAAAGCATATGCACTGACTGGACCATAAATTTAACAGTGAAGTGGGAACAGCTGATAACAGATGGCTGCATTTGGGATGACAGAAGGAACAGAAAACAAAGTGAAAAGAAAAATACATCATAGGAAGCAAGTATTTCTGGCCTTCACTATCTGAATTCAATAGCTCTGAAGAGCTGTCAAATTATTTAACATTATTGTTCACCCAGAAGAACCAAATTACCCATACAAAACAGTAAATTATCTGATTTCTGGAAGTTACACCAGCACAGAAAAACATGCACACCAGACACTTGGTAAATACTTTCTGATGGGTCCTCCTTACCACTTCAAATTTTACCTAACATTCATGCACTGGCAACGCACTGCCCGGCACACAAGCATTTGCAGAAGCTACTGTTCCTCCTTTAAACACCTCCCCAATTTCAAGTTTACCTACAGCAGTCAACCAGCTGCAGATCACAAAATGAATTAGGTTAGAAAAGATCTCTGAGATCACTGAGTCCAACCTATGACCGAACACCACCTTGTCAACCAGACCATGGCACCAAGTGCCACATCCAGTTCTTTCCTTAAACACCTCCAGAGATGGTGACTCCACCACCCTGGGCAGCCCATTCCAATATCTAATCACCCCTTCTGTGAAGAAACTCTTCCTAATGTCCAATCTGAACCTACTCTGGTGCAGCATAAGACTATATTCTCTTGTTCTATTGCTAGTTGACTGGGAGAAGAGGCTGACTTCCACCTGGTTGCAACCTCCTTTCAAGCAGTTGTAGAGATGCTATAGGCACCAGCACACAATAAATTATTATTATTTAAAGAATGATTCATTGGTTTGTATTGGGCTCTTCCAGATGCTTTTTTCCAGAGAAAGTAGAGGAGACTTCCAAGGGACACTCTATTTGGAGATTTGTAACTAACAACAGCCTACGTTCGTTTTCTCCTAGATGAAACAACAGACCTGTTTAAACATTATTCCATGTTTTCGGATGCAAGGTAGTTAATCCTCAATTAGAGAGATCAATCTCTTTGTTATGTTTAAGAAAACAACTGTTTAGAGTAACAACTGCACGTGAGAAATCTGCACACAGTCATTAACTTGTCATCCTTCTTAAACAATCTGAGTTTATACCACTGGTTAAGAGGAAAAAAGTAGATCAGGTATTTCAGTTAACTCCAGAGTCTTATATTTGTATCTGAAACAAGCACAGCATTACAGCAACGCTCGGCACCTCTTCACATCTTCCACTTCTGCAGCCAGGAGAGCAGTCCTCTGCAGCAGGGTCTCCAGGCTTGGGGCTGGGGTAGTGGCAACTCTCCCACACACAGCATAAGGCAGGTTTGGCACCCACACCACCCTTCCACACTCACATGGTCTCAAATGTTTAATCACCATCCTTGCGTAGCCAGGGGAACACTACACTGACTGACTGCGTTTCTTGTTCTTAACTAAATGAAAACACAACAGTTCAGAAACAGTGAATGGCAGGTGTTTCAGGAAACAACTCAACTGCTGATTATTTCAGTTATTCCTGTGGGATCTTCCTGAGGGAAAAAACTTGCTCCTTTTTCTGTTTTATTTCTAATGGTTAACACAAGCTTATGATCTTGCAGCAACATCTCCATCTTCTCCTGGGTCTTTTTTTTTCCCCTCATAGTAACTTACTTGAGCATAGTGTTAGAAGCTGTTCATTTCAAACCAAAAGTGCTGCTTTGGCAGCATTTAACACTTCAAGAAATCATTTAACACTTTTTAACATTAGTTTTTACCATGTTAGTTCTATTACACAGAGTCACTTTGCAGCAAGCCATTATGTCACCACAAGCTCAGTTCATTACACTAATAAATGTAGGTGTAGGAAAACATCTGCCATCACTGGCTTCTTATGATTACAGTAGTTTAGGGGATTAACCCATGTGGGGGCCTGACCCTGCTGAGATCCCACACTGTCTGCTCCACCCAGGCCCCCACAAAATGAGGGCACCCAGGCAGACAGGCTGCAGACCAACCCTGCTGAAGGCTGCCCTGCATCTTACCAGAGTGACACTGGAAGAACTTGTACCTCACACCTCCCTACCAACAGGCTGCAATTTGGGCAAGTGCTGCCATGACCAACACTCTGCTTTATTCCACGTACAAACCAGAAGACCCTTCCATTTGCCATTCAGCTACCATTCCCAGAGTATAGAGAACTTCCACTTGAGGGACTTAGAAGTAGGAGGCAGGAAAGAATTCAGCACAAATTGCACAGTAACTGCAACTCATATTTTGCTTAGTGCGTGTCTGTGGAACTGAAAATTGCATCCCTCATCTTGCACGTGCACCTGACACTGCTCAAGCATTCAATTACTTCAGGAACATCCTTTGTAATTTGTTAAGGGGAACAACCACGCCACTCGCTGTTCTCACTTCACTGTGTGGTTCCATGAAGCAGGATTCAGTGCTTCTTTCAGGAAGGCACACTGCCAACATATTGCCAATAAAGTAGTAGCACACCACACTTGTGCTATCTTAAAATACACAGCCAAATGTGCCAAGTTTCCTTATTTGGCAAAACAGCCCATTTGCTTTCAGTATCTTTGAACATCCATTTTTAGACCCAAATCATCCTCTGTATCCAACATGGCCTACAGTCCTTGAACATATCAACCTGGATTTTTTTCAGCAGCATATTTATTTAGTCTTTTAAAAAATATATATCTAAAAAAAAATTCCACAAACAAGTCCAACAAACTCCCCCCCCCCAAACACATGGTTAGTCACTGTCTTGTCCAAATAGAAAACAGAAAAGGGGTTACTGTGATATCAAGCTACAAGAGATACTGCAGAAAGAAGTTTTGAGAAGTAAAAAACCCCTTAATCATATCTTGAACTGCTGATGGATAAGCCACAAACAAACTCCAAGCACAACTCCAAATTAAATATATCCTAATCTTCTAATCTCTCCAGAAGTTAAAATAAAGTCAATAGCCCCTACAGTTAAAATTTCTTAATCAGACTGAGGAGCAGCCCTGCAGATGGTGAGACTGCCTACCTTAGTTACAGAAGCAACAACATTTGAGCCTGTCCTTTGTCAGAACCTAAGAATTATGCATAACTTCCATTAATAACATTCCTAATTTTAATTTAATTTATACAAGCACTGCTAGAGAAAAAGGGCTCAACTCAGCCTAAACAGTTTGAGTACTTCAGGAAAAGAATTCTTTTCAACCCAAGCTGCGTCAATGGCAGACTGAAGGGATTAAAGGCTTTGCTTTAAATAGAAAACATTTTATCTCAGAAAAACCCTAAACTGCTCACTTCACTTACATTATACCTTGTAAGTGATGCCTGACAGGAGTACACACACATGCAAGAAAGACAGGGCAGCTAAACCTGCATACAGGCCCGTAGCAAAGCTCTGTCCTGACACGGGCCAGACTGCAGGATCTGGGCCTCAGTTTTGTCAGCCTTCCCCTCCGTCAGTGAGCCAGGCTCTCCAGGGTTACCATTATTCACACACTGCCACCAGTATGCAAAGCACATTTCTAATAGATAAAACAACCAAGCTTCTAAGGACTTACAATTTAAGGACAAAGTCCTGAAAACATCTAACTGCATGCCTCCAGCAGAAAGCTATGATGTTTTCAGGCAGTGACCCAGTTAATCCAGTGCTTTCAAATTATTTCTGCTTCTGGAACTTAGAAAAAGTAATGATCCATGGCTTTCCCGATGGCTCTGTCGCTAAAACTCCCAGCAGAGCATGCTGGATACAGGGGTAATGGATGGCTCACACACACGCGTGCTTAATGAAAGAGCATGCTGCTGGAAACGAGCTAACTTGAACAAACACAGCAAAAAAAAAAAAAAAAAAAAGATCGCCAGTTTACTTTAAAAATGAAGGAGAAAAGGAAAAAAACGGAGAGAATGAAAGACACACCTCAAAGCCCAACCCGGGTGATTTCATGCCCAAAATAACAGCAAAACGCAGCAGGTGCCCGTGAAGTGAACACGTTTGAAACGCGGTCTGAGCGGCGCAGGGGTGGCCGAGGGCAGCAGCCCCTGGCCGGACGCCGACTGCTCGTGTCCCGCTACCCGCGCCCCTGCCCGCCGTCACGGGCGGCCGCCGCTGGCAGCACCTCTCTCTCCGTGCCGGGCCGTCCCGCCTGCCCGCCCGGCTGCCCCCGGCTCGGCCCGTCTCCCGACCCCCGTCCCACCGCGCCTGGGCGCCGCTGCCTTCGCGGGGGGTTCTCGGGGGCGGCGGGACGGGGGCGACGCAAGGTCAGGCCACGCCGCCTCCCTCCCCGGGGCTTCCCAAGTTGCTTCAGCGCGGGGAACGTCCAAGCCGGCGGGGACACCCCTGGCACGGCACGGCCCCGCCGGCTGCCCCCCCCCGCCTCCCTCCGCCCGGCCGAACGCGCACCGACCGCGCCGCCGCCCCTAGCGCTGCCTCCGCGGGAGCGCCTCGCCGTCCTCACCTTTCCCGAGGGGCTCTGGGCTGGCGGGACCCGAGCGGCGCCGATCCCGGAGCCGCCGAGGGAGCTGCAATCGGCGCGACCGCGTCTCCCGCTCCGTCCCCCGCGCTTCCGGTTGGAGCCGGGAGCGGAGCCGCCGCCGCCCCCGCGCAGCCTCGCAGCGGCGCCACCCCGGGCCCCGCGGGGCGGCGCGGGCAGCGCGGTGCCCCGGCTGCAGGGGGCGCGGGGCCGGGGCAGGGCGGGCGGTCCGGCGCGGAGCGGAGCGGCCCCACGGCAGCGCCTCCGCCCCGGGACCGGGGGTGCGTGTGTGGCGGGCGACGGGCAGCGCGTGCCCCCCAGCCTCGTCCACGACACTTGGGGTTACGGGGCGCTGGACGCTGTGGTGAGGCTGGCGTGAGGCGAGCAGGACGGAGCATCGGCTTCACGGAATTATAGAATCACGGAATGTTCTGAATTGGAAGGTCCCCACAAAGATCATCGAACCCAACTCCTTGCCCTGCACAGGACCATTCCCAAGAGTGACACCATGTGCCTGAGAGTGTTGTCCAAATTCTTCTTGAACTTTGCCAGGCTTGGTTTTGTGACCGTTTCCCTTGGGAGCCTGTTCCAGTACCCAACCACCCTCGGGATGAAGAACCTCTTTCTAATATCCAACCTAAACCTCTCGTGACACAACTTCAGGTCATTCCCTCAGGTCCTCTCACTGGTCACCACAGAGAAGAGATAAATGTCTACCGCTCCTGTTCCCCTCACGAGGAAGTTGTAGACGCAATGAGATCTCCCCTCAATCTCCTCCAGGCTGAACAGACCAAGTGCCCTCAGCCACTCCTCATACGGCTTCCCCTCAAGGCCCTTCACGATTCTCACTGCCCTCCTTTGGACACTCTCTAATAGCTTTATATCTTATTTTATACTGTGGTGCCCAACACTGCCCACCATATTCAAGGTGAGGCCGCCCCAGTGCAGAACAAAGCAGGACAATCCCCTCCCTCGACCAGCTGGCGATGCTTTGCTTGCTGCCCCCACAGTTGTGCCCCACAGTTGGCCCACCTAGCTTGGGCTGTCCAGGGAGGATGCCCTCTGGCTCAGTGGATGTCTGCTTGTTGGTCAGCCATGCCAAACTTGGGAAAAGCCTCTGGATCAGGCAGGGCTGTTTGCTCAGGTATTTCTAGTTGACAAGTGCAGCCCGGTCATTGCAGGTGGAGGGAGTCTGGGCATGGGGCTGTGCTGCAGTAGTCACAGCTTTGGAAGCACAAGTTCCTCCATCCAGGGTTCCTGCTTCAGTGACAGGCAGTAGGGCTAAATTGTTTACCAAAATGACCAGAAGATGCTAACTGTAAAAAAACCCTGCTTCATTGTTCTTGTGCCACAGGGGTTGGAATGGTGTTTCCATAAGGTGCAGCACCTTTATATTCTGGGATTGCCAAACTGCTGTGGGTGCAGGTCTGGAGGTCCCCAGGAGTAGGAAGGGAGCAGGCTGTGCTCCCATAGGCAGTCCTCCTTTTAGGAATGTGTAAGAAGAGGAGGATTTGACTGGCAATTGTAACCCTCCCTTTCCTTGTCCATATTCCCCAGCTGCCCTCAGGATTATCACCCCAGGTCAGGAATGAAACAGAGACAACCCACCTCCACCCTCTGAAGTCACCTGGATCCTTTCTTAGCCAAATGTTTTAATGCCATTGAGGTACTCTGCCATCGCAGAAAACTTTTTGCAAATTAAAAATAGGCTGTCATGCTTAAAGGAAGTGACTCAAAAGACTTGGGGGGCAAACAGTTTTTCTACTGAGGCAAGCACATCACATGGCTGTGACAGCACATTTTCTGTATCAGTATCGTGCAAAGATTCAATGCCTATCACTGCTTTACTCTGCACTCCCCAGGTCATCTACAGGTGACTGTACACTGCGATTTTCCATTCACTGCAGCAGCTCCTTGCTATCTCTCATATTTGACTATTTTTACATGCATATGTAGATCTGCCATATAAACCCAGCTGTGTAGCACAGTGATTCACAAAGAGGTGCACTGCATCACACTTAGTCATATACATTAATTGTACATCTCAAAGATGTATGGTATCAAGGTGAATAATGGAAGAACACTTTACTAATGAATCAAATACAGTATTTTAACAAACATCAGAGGCTTTCCTCCGAGGTGTGATAGTTCAGTACAAGAGAGGGTAAAAACCAGTCAAAACAGTGGAGCATAAGCGCATACATTTCTGTACTTAAAATAAGACATTTCACTGAACCGTAGTAGCTTAATAGGAAAAAAGTTCATTAAGAGCTTAAGCACTCAGTGCAATAAGTACATGAAGATGGTAAGAAAGTCAAAAAGCGGACACTGGTGATCCCTTTAGCCCATCTGACAGGTTCAGTATTGCCAGGACAAGCATGTTCTGGCTTCCCCTGGTTACAAAAGTTTCAGGCCCTTCTTGTCTGATCTGAGAGTGCTTGTGCTTTATTATGAACTGATATGCCGGTAAGCCTGGAGAAGTCTCCAGTCAAAGGAGCCACATTATTAAAAGAACACACAAATATCAAACACAAGTCACATGAAACTCATGCTCTGGAGGAGGAGAGGTGCCACATACTTAGTCTCTTAAATGCTGTGACTTAAGTGCTTATCCTTCCTGTCTGAGGCAATTGCCAATTAGTCAAATGATTTAAAAATCTATTTGAATGTTAAATGACCTGATTCATAGGCATCTTCTTCAGAGACTTGAACACTTGCATTCAGAGGTTTCTTGCCCAGCATGCCTTGTCCAGGTATTTTGTCCACGGCTGTCTAACTGCAGAGCTAGGATTTATCGTGTCTGACTTTAGGCCCTAGTTGCAGAAAGAAAAATTATTCCAGTAGCACATGAGAAATGAGGGGGTGGTTAATATTTCCTACTTCAAGAGTAGGAGTGCAGAGTCTGCACCAGGCACTGTGTTAACATGCCACTTGTTTAAAACATGTAATTGCACCTGCTCTGTTAGAGGACAAGTGAGAGAAAGCAAAGGAACCTGCACAAGGACTGTTCAAGCCCAGTGCTACACTATTTTAGGTGGTCATAATAAGATATAAAACAGTGAGCCAGCACACGGTGGTATGTTATGTTTTCCCCCCTTTTTCAGGCAGCAAATTCAACCTGAGAAACTCAAAAGTTACCCCTGGATTGCTCAATCCTCATCTTAGACTTCTTCAATTTATAAGGAACAGGCAGAAAAAGAAAATATTTAAAAGCTAACAAGCTAAGTTATTGTAAAGCCACAACAATTGGCAAAGGATAAAGGCAGCTCTAGCAACTTTTAACTCAGTTTTAGACTTGAAAGGATTCATATGAATTGTCTCTTTACATCTCATCACAGGGTGTGCAATGTTGTCTCACCACCTTTCAACATGGAAAATACAGTTTCATGCATGCGTCCAGGCGGTTTGAATCATCCTGCCTGCCAAAAGCAGCAGGCACACCCCTCCCCTGCCCATCGAGCCCTGTTCCTGCTGCTGAGCTGCTCACCTCACCTTCTGCCAGCACGGTGTTTGCACGGCTGCACAGGGAACTGGGCTGGGGAGAAGCTACTGCAGGGAAAAGCAATCAGTTTTCACCCTGATCAGAATGCAGGTCATGGGGCAATTGCACCAAGACTCACCAAGTGCAAAGGCAGGAAAGGAGCAAGGGCTGATATAAGCAGCTGAGAGAGGATGGAGCCTGGCAGTGTTTTTTTAGCAGTAGTGCTGGTTTATGCCAGCTTAAACTGTACGTGAAACTCTAGACACAGATAATTTGGAGGTGGACACCTGCTCCGTATTTTTCAATTCTCCTTCAAGACTGGCTCAGAGTTCATCTCGGGCTTAGTACAGAGGTTTCTTTGAAGCACTGCTGTTTCTCTGGTTGCTATGGCTTGCTTCCACTTCTAGCTTAAAAATTTGCCATAAAACATGGTGGAGGTCATGCCTGGAGTACACTGGGAAGGCTGTACACACGTTACTGTAGAAGATGTAGCACTAGTGTATGCTAGTGGTAATACAGCTAGTTTGAACAATATTAGCAGTAACAAGAAGGTGGCATTAATTTTATGCCATTTATTCCGTCAGGTTTGTGACCTGGAAGAGGTAAATGAGTGGCTGGCGTGAAAGCCCTCTCTGTGTTACTTTTGCTTGCACTTTACTCGCTGAAATTTATGCAGGTATGTCCACATAGGCCACAATCCACACTTCTGCAGTTACACCCCAAAACACAACTGGCATAACTAAAAGGCAACTTGCATGGTACTGCTAGCCAAAATAAGCTGCCTTTTCTCTTTCTGAGAGATGGCAAGTGGAAAATCTAAGGAATTCTCTTTGGATTTGGCTCTGAGGCAATCCTGCCATTCCTGCTGTAAATGCACCCACAAACACCGGCCTGACGCCACATGCAGCCCCCATGCCTGCACATGCAGGCTGTGGTTCCTGTTTGCTTCATCAGCCCAGTCTTTGCTGTGCTGTGGGCAATGGCTTATTCTCAACTTTCATAGGAAATGAAGAAAGAGCTCGTACTAACCGTCGTACATCTCTTAGACCCCCCTTTGTTGTTGTTGTTGTTTTCTTGTCTGTTGTTTTTTTTTTTGGTATTAGAGAGAAAAATAAGGAATTCATGAAATTGCCTATATGGTATATTTAATATAAAATTCTAAACATATTACTTAATATTAATTAATTATAAATTTGTTAAGTACAGAATTTCAAAATATAGACTAGAATTATTTAATACAAACATTCATGTGGCAGAGTATGCTTGTGTGCAGTAGGTGTATTGCATGTGGATCAAACACCTGCTTTGTGCACAGCGGTTTTCAGAACTGGCAGGCTACAGCTTGTACACTGTTTGCCTTTTGATCAGGAATGTGTGCAGTATAAAAAGCACATATAACTTCAAAAATGTCAATATAATTAACAATGAGATAGCCACGAAATAGCAAAATATTAACAAGAAATCCAATTCTTGATTGTTTTACAAGAATGGTTTTCTTATCTTTTTCTGGCACCACAATTTTTAGCTGATCATTATACTCAGCTGTAATCCACTCAGTAGTACACTGCTCAGTTACCATTTCATTACATACTTTTAATTATATATATATATAGCTCATATTCCTTCTTATATTAAATTTTTTGGTCCAATAGACTTAATTTGTTTTTCTAATTTTGGCACTTTTTTCCTCTAAAGTGTAATACAGCTTAACCTTGTTTTCTTTGTTTTAAAGCTGTACTGAACTTATTGTAGCTGTGCCCATTTGTGTTTTCTAATCCACACTACTGCAAGCTCCACTGAAGCAACAGTCCCTTCATTTCCTTTGAAATTTTTTTCCAGTAGATTGCTCAGTCACAGAGAGTCTAGGGAGAGGCAGGCACAATTCCACCACCTCTGAGGACCACCAAGGGAAGATGACATCACAGAACTTTCAACAACTGATTTAAAGCATAATATTATATTTTCTTTATTAAAACCAATTAGCACATAACTATTTAGCACATTTATCTTTCTTTGAAAGTATATCCAGGTACTGGAATCATGAAAATTTTGACCAGCATTGACAGGGAATCAGTTGTATTAAGATTAAAATATTAGCTCTATTTAATGATATACTGTAGTATTAGTAGCGTACATTTTTTGCTACTTGTTTAATCCAGACTATGTGAATTAGAAAAAAATCTACTGGAGATCACATCTTTTTCTCTTTGGATTTAGAGATTAAATAAGATTAGAGAATGTCCATAATGTTAGCCTGCCTCAGAAAAGCCCTTATTCTTGATAAATCTGTTTAGCCATATCATCTCAGTCCCTTTGCCCGATTCCAAAAAAAGGTGATCAACCCCCCCAAAACACAAGCACACTATTAACAATATCTAGTTATGACCAGAAGAAAACAAAAATCCATGCAAACCTCTAACTAGTTTCTGGCAGCAGTGCTAACTGATCAGGAGCACCACAAAGGAGTTACATGCCAGACGACTGGAACAGGAGAAACACTAGGGCAGGAATCACAAATGGAAGGAAATGCTGGATTTCAAACAGACACTAGACAGCAACCTGCCAGTACTGCAGCCCTCAAGGGTCAGTCCTACAGAGAATGAGGACATCTAAAGAAAACCCAAGGCAGCACTGGCTCTCTGTTATCTGAGAACATCCACAATGCTGCCGACAGTACTCCTGTGCAGAAATAATGTACACCTGTGAAAAACCACAAAGAGTCGGCAAATACAGCTAGTGGATTCACTTGCTGGCTTGGACAGCATCTGAAGAAAGAACTATTTAAAAACACAAGAGGTGGTGTTATAATGAGGAAACCATGGAGAGCAGGGAGCTTATGATTATTGACAGAAGTTGATTAAGAAATGGATTATTGTCTGTTAGGATGTTGGAGTATCTACTATCACCTCTATCCTATGTATCTTTATGTAAATTTCCTTTAATTGAGGTATTCATTTACAATCATTATTTTCATTGGTAATGTGCTTTATTTGCATTTGAAAGCAAAAAGAGGAAAAAAATTAGACGACTGGCTGACCCCTGCCATGTGACAAAGGCTTAGCTTTTTGTCACTCTGACCCAAATGGATTAGGGCCAGGAAATAAAGGTCAAGCTCTTACCAGTACCTCCATGTGTCACATTTTTATTACATGGAGTTTCCAAGAAAAATATTCCAATTTGCGTCAGTAATTACTTGTTCTTTATGCATTATCATGTCGGTTTTTGAGTTTATTTTGAATTCAGAAATTACCTTTGAATGCCAGGCCTATTAAAAGTGAACCCTTTGTGAAATATCCTTCATCGGTTAGACATGATAGATTTTGTAGCTGTACATGCTCTTTTTTCCCTTTTAAGAATCTCCTTTTTTACAGTAGTCCCCCCATCACTTGAGTTATGAACTGCCAAGCCCATGGTTGGATTATGTTCCTTTGTGAACGTACAAGTTGCTTCCTGAGTTAGATGGTGTATGAGAGCTGCCTGTAATTGCTAAAGCAAAGCATAGGGCTGATGAAGTAGGAGCCAGTCTCTGGATGCTGTTGGGTGACGTGTAGGTAAACACATGCAGGACGTACCCCATGTGCTCCTGTAGCACATGGGAAGCTCGAGGTCAGGTTTTAGCCACCAGTCCTGCAGGAATTGTTTTGGGGCAGCAATGTACATTTCCAAGAGAGGCAGAGGGGCGAGGGTTCCCTCCAGCTGCCAAGGCTTCCGTGTGTACACCCCAGCCAAGAGCTGGCCAGCCCCACGGTGCTGCTGTGGCAAGGTGTCTGAGGGGGGCAGGGGTTCCACAGGCACAGCTACAGCCCAGCGGGCAGGGCTCCAGAGATAGGCTGCTGAAGAAGTTTCTGGTTTAGTAATTTTAATGATAACTTTTTAATCTGGTCATTATTCCCTTTGATTGCTAATACCTTGACCTCTGGTGACAGCTGCTGCTTATGCCTGCTAAACGTTAATGCAGGCTACAGTAAAGAACATTATGATTATTTGAAAAGGCAGAGTGTAATGCATTTCAGATTAACAGTGAAAGAAAAGCTATTCAAGTTAGAGGTTCACTTTGCCATATTACTCTATGCTGCTTTCCTTATTATCAGTACAAAAACTGAAATGAGAATAGCACATCTTTTAATTTTCTTCCACTATTACCTCTTGATTTGCATTCAGAGCTCCCAGATGAAATACTGCTGAATTCAGAGGTAGTCTATTTAAGCTGCATGGTGTTTAAAAATTGCTAGAAGAGGTTAAGGTGCTGTATATTATGCAGTTGACCTTACTAAGAAGCTATGTTAACAATTTAGATTTATAATTTTGCTAATTTTTTTTCCCCAGCAAAATTCATTATCTCTTTTGGAACCCCTGCAAGTTAAATCTTTTGATTTCTCTCTAACTTATTTTGTAAGATTTCTAAATTATATTTAAACTTCTTGTATTTAAAAGGTTGTTTTGCCAGTGTCTCTGAAAAGGGATTTTTTTTTTTAATCTCTGTCTCTCTCTTTGTACCTGATCTGCAGAGGCAGTGTGCCATTACAGTAGTTTACTTAGGAAGGAAGAACCCAAGTCCTCAATCTGCAGAGTCCTGCAAATAACATTTGAACTCTTCTATCTGGCACTATCACGTCTTTGTCACTGACTGGGTTTCAACAAGATCTCCATGGAAAATATTTTGGATCCTGCCTTTATCAAAGAGTTGTAGCCTCCTGGTGTGCAGGATTCAAGCCTCTCTGGATTTAACCTTTGTTCCCTGCCTTTGTCAACACCAGGCCTGATCACTGAGAAAAAGAGCAAATGCTAACAAAGCGACACCAGCGAAATGTGCCAGGTAGGGAGAGCGGTACCCTGTGACTCTTTGGGCTCTACAGCCCTAAACAGAGATGTTTGTCCTCCCCACCCTGGCTCACTGGTCCTCAGCAGTGGAAGTTTACTATGGACACTTCCACCCGGTCACCTCTCATATGAAAACTACAGCTGTGACCATGCCAGTAAATAAAACAGGGTCAGGGTCTGGGGCCTGAGGCCAAGTAGCACAGACCAGCCATACCAGCACTCTGCAGCCTGTGACCCTCAGGTATAACCACAATTTTGAACAGTGAAAATACAAAAAATATTTTGTATTTTCCACCGGCAATTGAAATGCAGAGGGTGCTGTGCTGCAGTGTTTATGTTGTTCATGCAAGTGGGTGGGATGGAGGTGTGAAGCGCCTTAGGTCTCACTGGAGGACAGGGGGTGGGACATGGAGAAAGGAAGGACAGGCCTGTCTGCAGTTCCCACTGGAAATGGTCCGTAGTGCATGCTCCCCCACAAATAACAGCTGGATACAGTCTCTGTTGCTAGTTGGCATGGGCCAAAACCAGGTCAAGTGCTGCAGCTAAAGCAGTGTGGACCATGAGCAGAGCAGTGCTGGGCATCACCCGACTGTCTCCAGCTTGTCTGTGTTGGCACAGCCTCTGAGCCCAGGCTTACAGACCGGCCCCGAGTCAGCAGGTAAAGGATTGTCTTCACTGAAGCAGGATCAAGTTGTGACTCGCAGCCATGAGCACGGGGTGAAGTCAGAACAGGCGTTTTGACATTTCAGTGTTTCTTGAGTTCCTATTCATTCTTCACACTATTGCAACGGTTGTTTTGACTTCATACAGCAAGAGCAATATACTGACAGCTGCCTTCCTGTTGTAAAGTCAACACAGGCAGCAAGAGAAGCCCAGGACAGATCCCGGAGCCACAAGGTAATTTTATTCATCTAATTTCTAAGTATGTAGACAGTGATCAGCACCATAGCAACTATCTGAGCCACTTGAATGAGTTAGATACAGAGATAGCAACACTTGTTATTTATACAGCACCCTTTATTGGAAAATTAAAAAATGTCAGATACCAGTTTCATTGAATAGGTAAACTGCATTCATTTGTTGATATGGAGGTGCCATAAAACCTCCCTTTGTATCACTGGGATATATCTACACAATAGAGACTGTTGGCAACAAATAAGTAAAACAGATCGAGATTCTAAAGAAAAAAAAAATAAACCAAGGGGATAAAAACATACTAAACAGATGAAGAATTGGTCTATGCACAGAGCCAAGCCAAAACTTGGCAGCTTTATAAACCAGCTAACACAGAAATAAATGAAAGTCCAAACAATAGGAACAAATCTGGAACAAATAAAATCATGAACTCAAAAACGTTACAAATTGATTGTAAAGATAAAAATGCCTTTTGAATTAATTGTGTCCCTGTAGTTTATTCTACTGCATACTTTGCTTCTGGGAAGATTTTGTATTTGAAAAAGGCATATGAAGTATATTCATAGAACAGTACAAATGGAAATAAATGCTTCTCACTTGAAATAATAAGACACAAATTTGTCTCTATGTTATTAGCTGGTTTTCCTCTGAATCATCTTGAACTTCTAGTTAGACAGCAAAGTTAAAATAAATTATTTCATCATGCTGCAGAATATTTCTTAACTGTGTAATTCTTTCCTCTGCAGAATGCAGGTAGTGAGCAGATTGTGGTTCTATGTGTCAGCATTTCCCTGGTGACTCTCAGCTTTTGCAAAATTTATGTTTTGACTAAAAGGATGCAGGTTTTTTTATAGATAAAAAAAAACTTTATGTGTATACTGACTCCATACAGGCCTGCTCAGTGCCAAGAAAAGAATACTCTGTGTCTGAAGTAAAATGCAGACTGTATCAATGAGGTCATCTCTGAAGCTTAATTATGAGATAATACTCGCAGCTTCTAATTGCAGGCTTAATCAGTTTTATGACGTCCAGCTCCACAGCACACAACAAGTGTGAATGCAATAGGAAAGACTTTTGCCATTTGAACATCGTCATTCCCTTGGCATGCACTTGGCCATCATCGGGGCTTACCCAGCAGTAGTACAACTATCCTGAGGAGTATTTCGGAGGGGAAAGGGTACATGCCAGATCACCTCTTCCCTCATGTCTGCAGGCCCTATGGTGACTGAAGCCAGAGGTCTCTCGAGTGCCACATTAGCCAAGGTCTCGAGTTAACCAACCTGAGGTAAAATCCTGTCCAAGATAAGATAACCTGTAGCACTCACATTACTGACTGAGCAGGACAAATCAGTCAGATAGCTAAAATTAAGAATACATCCCTTCTTCTTTTATATCCCTTCTTTCCAATTTAAATGTTTTCTCCTTAGAAACAAACCAGCTAATAAAACCGTAGTGTTATGTCACTGCAGGCCTGTCATCCCCCGTGTCAGGGATGGATCTGACAGGCTTTAAACTCGTCATCCATATCACAGTGGATGTGGGCCAACTGTAGTTTCGAGGCCCAGCAAACGACAAGCCAAGTTTGATATATCAGCCAACTAGTAGCATTGCTATTTATGCAGGAATGAAGCTGAAAGTGCAAATAAGGCCAGTGACTAAACCTTTCCAGCAATTACATTTAATAAGGTACTGTGTGTTATTTACAGAAAAGGGAGATCGCACAATTCCTACACATAAATGCACACCAAGTGTGAAGACAAAACCTGCACTCCCATAACATGCTAAACAAAATAAATAAAATGGAATTATTTTGGCACAATAACTATTACATAAATAAATATTCTAGAACATAATTAATTAACATTTATTTACAGTCTATTGAAAGTGCAAAACAATTGGCTGAAAATTAAGATATTTGTAAATGCTTAAGACCAGAAAATATGTGTTAACCAGCCACAATTAATTATAGCTAAAGTTTAAGGTTTTAATGTCCAGGAAAATATTCTCTTGAAATCCATTTGTGCATATTGTGCTCTTTTTGAACCAGTCCTTTGCTACCTTTAATGCTATTGATTTTGACAACCTTACTTTTGCAATGGAATTTTGTAAAAACCTAATTGGTAGTTTAAAAATAAAGAAGTAAAATGTAAACACAGATTATTTATTATTTGAAATATTTTCAGTCCTGTCAGTTTTCTGAAATGGCCACACTGCTTGTAGTAGTAGACAGTATAATTAAGCTTAGGAAATTTTCTTAGCATCTGTTGTGTTTAAAAGGGAAATATTTGCAAGTCTTCTCTGAATGGAATTATATCTTGGACTTCTCTTGAACCTGCATTCTTTCATCAGATGCTTACATAAATCTACTGAGGTGAACAGTAGCTAAGCAAGCTAAACTGATGATCAGTTTTGGTCCTGACCTGGAGACTAAATCACAAAATACAGATTTTTAATTAGGGAGAAGAAATCACTACCTACCTTAGAATTGTTAGAAGCTTTTTGTGCATTTCCCACTAACTATTCTATTTTATGTTTTGCCTTTTTTTAATCCATATGAGAAATCACTACACTTTAAAAGGAATTAACAGTTCACAACATGGCCACCTGTACGCCTACAGTGCATAAATTCTTCCTCAGCCAAAGTTCTCCAACAGGCTGGTATATTGTGCGTTGCCTAAGACCTTAGAATATGTTTTTGCTTATTTTTGTAGTGGCAGTGCAGTAGCAGAGAAAGTGAAGTTCTTAACAAGTGACCTTGACAGGATTAAAGATCATTTCTCATCATCGCTTCAAATGTTTATGCTCGACGCGGTTCTAGTCGGTGAGACATCTGTGATAAAGTTCTCTGGTTGTCAATCACATTTAATTGCCGCACATAGCTCCGAACATCCTGATGGTTCTTATTAGCTAGGGCTGCATCAGGATCTGGTGAAAGAGAAATGATGTAGGATTGATACACTTAAATGAACAAATGCCTGAACAGAATGCATAACTCTTTACAGGCTGTCACAGGAAAGACTAGATCCTGGTGAGTTAAAAAGAAAATATTTACAAATCGGTCTCTTTGAAACCTTTCCTCCGTATCTGACAGTCTTTCTGGTGACTACCCCCACAAATTAACTTTTTCTCTTGGATATCCTTGGCTACATTTACTAAAATGGATGGCCCTCGGTTTCAGTTTCATAATCACCTTACCAGTAAATACCTATAAATTATATAGCTAACAAGTACGATTTAAAGCTACCCATCGGCTTTTGAACCCGCAACTTTACACAGATTCAAAATTATAGCATTGATTTAAGCCTCCTTTCACGTAATATTCCCATTTCTAGCTCATTCTTAAATATTTGTAACAATGCAGGGCTTAATGGCCATCCCATTCAAGCCTCAGAATTTACTACGTTTTTACATTACTTAACATAACCACATTATACCTGCTCCGGCAACAATTACGGAATACCACTGAGTTAAAAATGAGTATCTTCAGCCTTACAGGAACACCTTACAATGTAATGAAATATGTGTTAGGTAACTTAAATTTGACTAAAAAAAGATACCGAAGCATCTACAACACATGAATACACATACACAAAAAAAGTGTGGGACTTAGATCCAGTAGATCCATGTATACCTGACATTTTGTTATATCAAATATAGTGAAAATCTACTTCCATTTCTAAATATGTGGAGGTCTCTGTGGTGCTTAAAACATCAAAATTAAAGACACACAGACAATAAAATCTGAATGGTGGGAGAAAAAAAACCCAACGAATTTCCTTTAACTCGATCTAAAGTTAAGCTTTGACTGAGAGAGAAAGAAACTATTTTTGTGAAAAGATATTGTTTATATAATTCATTTTGTCAGTCAAGAAAGAGGAAGGCTTCTCTGAGTCAAAATGGATGGAACCCTGAGGAAATGTCAATGCGACTGGGGCTGACAGTGCACCTAGACGGGACGAGACCCACAGAGCAAGCCAGTTTGACCATACAGCCCTGTCATCTTACAGGGCCTCAAGTAAGTTCTAGTAATTATACTGACAAACAGGTTTTAAATGCATCACCTTATGTCATTTATAAATGTCATGTTTCCGGACTGGTTTCCCATTAAAACAGGGTTTACCCAAGCAAGTATCTGGCACGTATCTGTGTGCTCCTGCCTGCTAGACTTATTTCAACCACTTCTGAGCCCACTGGCCAATTTCAACTGGCTCTAATTTGACAGATGGGTAGAGACCTCACAGATATTTAGCTCTTTCACATGCTTGGAAAAGAGATGGAAGAGAAGGGGTTTATTAGAGCTTCCTGAAAGATATTTTGCCCTGTGAAACATCACAGGATCCAAACATGGAAGAATCACTGGAAACCAGGCTTTTCAATTCTGGTACACACAGAATTAGTTGTAATTACTGTAGCTACTGATGATAATGCTGACTGTGCAGATGTTGTAATACACTTACTGAAAGATTGGCTTCGGCAGAATTTCACTGTCCTGACAGTGTTGGCAATCATGCGCTGGAAGGAAAAGACGGGATGCAATCAGAGAACAAGCACTGTATTTTATCATCATTTAAACGAAGCACCTAACTGTGCCTGAGTGTGAAGACATATGCCAATAAAAGCAGTCATATGAATGAAAATATAATTTTAATGCTGATACTCTCATATGTAGGGTGTGATTTGCATTTACACAGGCTTTAAATAAGCATGAGTATAATTTACATGTGCTCAGAGAGCCCTTTCCCTTGCTTGAATGCTGTAAAAGGCCCTAACTAAGAATGAACATCGGCCCCTTCGATGTGCATTTCTCTGATAACATCTTACCACATTAAAAAGTAAAAGGAGTATCGTGTGGAACACCGTGGAGTATATACACAGTAATTTAAAGACCATCAGTGCCTAACAGCAAGGCCATTTCTAGAACATATTCAACAATTAAAGAGCTTTCACCTTTTATATGAGCTTGAGTTTAAAATGCAGTCCTCCTGGAAAATGACAGTGTAAATGAGCATGTGAGGGTGCATGTTCACTGATTCCTCTGGCAGAATGCTCAGTTCACAGGTGGAAGGCCACAGTTAGAACTGTGGTCCTGTAGGCAAGTTTCATCAAACAGTCCTGTTAGGCAGTGTTAGCTTGCCCAAGTGTACCTAACACAACATGAAAAGTGGATTTACTTTTAGTGGGCCCTTCTAATATCAATTCACAAAAAACCCCCAGAAATCACTTCAGTAGTTCGTGGCTGTGCCTCCTTTTCAGTAAAAAAAGACATAATTTCACTCACTTAGGTAAGAAAATATTAATCAACGCACTTTGCTCTGATAAATCAGGTGTTATTTTACAATATAGTTTTTAATACCAGAAATTAAGGTAAGCCAAAGAGCAAAACATTTCAGATTTAGTTCTGGACTGCACAGTTTTAACTGGCTTGTGTGATTAGCGCCACATAGGTAATACTCCCATCAGTGCAGGGGCAGGATTACTTGTTCTGCATTATATCAAATAAACTGAAACTTCAGCAGTAAGACTTAATTCCTTAGCTAGGTAGTTTGATCCAATCACTGTTATGAGGACAACATTTGTTTCGATTTCTTTTGCTTAGATTAAGAAAAAATAGAGGAGGGAAATGCTATTCCAAATCAGTCTCTAATGTTTGTTCCAAGGCAGCTACATCTTTTAACACAGCACACTCTCACCAGGCTACTTGATACCTTCTGGAAATATGGTGCGAGATTAACAAGCTAGTTAGTCATAAACCCTCACACAATGGAATTATATATCTCTTACTAGTAAAGCCTAGGGCATACACTCCTCAAAATTCATACACCATTACAATTTTACACGAAAATGATGTTCTAAATAAAATATATTTGCGAAATCTGTCATTCCAGAAGGGGGAAACAGCAATGCAAAACGTTCCTTACAGACATACTGAATAATCCCACACATTTTAACGTACTGTCAAGTATACAAAAATGGGTATGGCTGCTGGTCAGCTTAAGAAACACTGTGTACTAAATGTTTGTGGATTACAACTTGTATCATCAAATGAAATGTAGCTATTATTGAACTGATCTAAAATACCTTAATTCTAAAACACACTTTCCCAAACGATCTAGGGAATTTGGATATGGGCCTGCTTATACTGTTCCTAAAGTCATATGTATTTACATATGGAAAACAAGTAGAATTCAAGTAAGAATAAGTTTTATCCTGTGTTAATTTTCATACCTCTTCAAGCCATTCTAACCAGGCAGATTTTTTAAGGTACTTACCTTGCAAACAATCTCACAGGTGTTTAGCATTAAGCATGTGAATGAGTCCCATTGACTTCAATGGAACCTCTTAGATAAGCAAAACATAGCATTGAGAGTAAATACTGTAACGCTGGACTGTACTGACAGACAATTTATGTGTGTAGTGAAGGCTTTTAAAAAGTTTTCCCTATTTCCAAATTTCTCATTATATGGGCTCTTCCAGGCAAGGAAAATCAAAGTGGCAATGGACTTGTCTGACTTCTGGTGAAAGGCTGAACTGCCTGGCCTCCTTCAGTTGGCTGAAAGACTTCATTTTAAGGGGTTACTTTGCCTGTTCCTGAGGATACTGTGATTCAATCTGTGCATTCAGAAGTGTTCTGGCAATGATGAAACACAGAATGAATCAGTAAGTGTGTGTTAAGGCTGAATAAATGGAGAAACTGTGGCCCAAAGACAGCACCACAACCCAATGGGGAGATTCTGAAGCATTATGTATCCTTGACGATACATAATCTTCTTTCACATTGCCTTTTTTTCCAGGTGCTGTTGTACTGTCTAATAATGTCTAAGCTCTTAAGATTTACTCTTTGTAAGGTGTGAAATGAACAGAAACACAGCATATGAAACAAAAGTGAATCTTCCTTCCTGAATCTTGTAGATAAGTTGGATTGTCTTCTTTTCATGCAAGAAAACTAGAAACATGCACAGAAAAAATGTTCAGATGGAAGTTTAATTGCCTGCTCCTTACAATTTTTCTTCAAACAGAGGATTACCTCTAGTCAATGCCTGCAAAGATTGACCTCTGTTTAGTCACAGTGCTGAGGAAGACCACGAACGAAAAGCCATACAAACCTTAATTTGGATCTTTCTGAAATACAACCAACTGCATAACATAACAAGCAACAGCTACTACCAGCATGCTATATATACACAACAATACCCTTTCAAGTTTTACACAGTCTGGAACTGTGGCAGCAGGCCAACACATTATCTTCTAATCCATTTCAAACCCAGGTTGCTAAATATTATAAATATTCATATATGCCATAGAAAATACTAAGGGCTTTAGTCACATACTTTTTGCATAATCTTTATGTTCCAAAAATGAAAGAATGTTTGCCCTTTTTTTTGCATATGGATCAGAGGGTGAATTCCCTTTTGTTCATCTCCACAAAACCTGAAAACGAATATGCACAGATTTTCTAATCCTCATTTCACACCTGAAGGGTGAAGAGGCTTGACAAAAAGAAGCATCAGTGGTCAGCACCATGGCACTGTCTTGTGCCACCATGGGAGGTCAGCACTTTCAGAGCTTTTCCCTGAGTTTTGCTCCCTCTGCAGGTTCCATTTCTGAGATATGCTGGGTAGTGTGACATGAAGATGGTGCCATCGAAAGTGATCTTTGTTCAGACTGTCTGATGATTTGAGAAATGTCACTGATAAAGTTCCCAAATAACCACATCTTTCCTCTGTCTATGAATACAAAATACTGTACTGGCAGCCAGAGTGCAGAATTATGCAGCTGAGATTTGAAAAATGCAGAAATCAGTAAGTGGTCAAGAGGATGAAATATTGCCTGTCCCTACAAAGAATCATGCTCAGTACTTTCCTTCCTTTCCTCTCTCTTCTTTCCCTGGCAAGACATAATTCTAGGAAAGGGCTTTTAAATTTTTTCTAAATGTATAGCCATAAAAGCAGTGTCACTTGAACATTATATATTGCCATGTACTGCACTGCAGGTTGTAGGTTATTCTCTATCTGCTAAATCATACAGAGTTTATAGGAACTATTACTACTGACAGCTTTGGGTGCTTGCCTTCACCTGAAAAGAGGGTCATTCTAGATTGCAAACTAACTGTGTTTGCTGCCTACTGGCACCTTTTTATCTTTCACATTATTTGCAGCTCCCCAAATATCCCCCACCTGTCAAACTAGAAGAACAGCATTTAAAAAATGTTACAAGTTTTGTTTCTTTGTGACAAATATGTCTTCAGTTATTACACAGATGAGTCCTCTTAAACAACACTTACAGTTAGCATCTATCAACTCACTAGTGGAGAAGAGATGCAGGTAGTTTAGTGTCATGAAGTATATGCCAAACTAGAAGGGACATCTGTGCCACACCATGTGGAAACATCTTGTAACCTGTTCCATCAGTTTCTTGCAGGGAGATAAGTAAAAGACCTTCAATACTTCTCTAAAACCACGTCTGTTTGGTATTGAAGACAAAGCCTTTTACTAAAGACTTGCACTACTAAGACTGGTGATTTAGTTATTCTGTCTACTTGCTGACAGGAGTATAAATAACCTTTTCCAGGATGGATTTTAAGGCCAAATGCTTGCTCCACATGCACCACCCCTCCTTCCCCCTTGCTTCATGCAATAAATGGCATAGTAAAGAGCTCAAGTACAGTGCAAATACAGAGAATAAGAGCATACCTATTTCTGACATGTTCAATACTGTTGGCCCACATCTTGTACAAACCAAATGGCTCCATTTACAAACGTCCTTCTTTACACACAGCCATGGCTCTGCCACACATGGTTATTCTCTTCCCTGGCTAGCTGTCCCTGTCCCCCCACTCCTCACAGCCTCCTCCAAATAAGGCATCCATGGGGGATCAGGAGATGGGGAAGGGGAAGAAGGAGCAGGCAGTCACACAGGCAGTCACAAAAGCTCAGCAATGCTCTGCAGAGTGATGTCCCCCTACTACTGCCAATACCACAGTTCTGTCACTACATCCCTGAAAAGATGAATTTATAGGAAAGTGTAGCAGGAAAAAATCGACTCAGGCTCTTTCCTTTTTAGCTTGAGTTGCTAAAAAAGACTAGGCTAATGTGGTTTCACACCATCTGTCTGTTTTTTCCCTTCTTCTCTAGATAATTTTGTTCAATTTGAAAAAAGAACCCAGAGTTTTCAAACACAAGACAGCTCCTAACAATTTTCTGTGAAAATAGATGGCTGTGGACAAGAGAAAGATTGTATAAGTGCCCTCCTGTCTCCTTCAGGAAAAAGGCTGTAGTGCAAGTTCCTATGTTATGACAAAAGCCTATTCACACAGAATTCCCCAACCATGAAGAAACGACACATGCCCCAGCCACGAGGAAAGCTCTGAGCAGAGCTCAGGCAGCCATGAAACAAAAACGTTTAGGGAACCAGGCCTCGCTGTTTCTGGCACTCAGGGATCTCCTGGCTCAGACATTGCCTCACAGCTCCTGCATGTTTTAGGACGCATGGTTTAATATAAATAATAACAGAAACATCACAAAACAGAACAGATTTAAAGGAAGCTGTTTCAGCTGAAGAGATGCCATTAGATCAAACTTCTACTTTTGGCTGCCAGTTACAGGAATAAAGTTGTCAGCAGCACATCAGCTGTCGGGATCAGAGCTCTGTGGTGAGAATGCAGACGTGATGCCAGAGGCTGTTCTCAGTTTCATCACTGTGCTTACACGAGAGTCAGAGGGACCCACCTCCTCCGGTGGCAAATGGCACCACCAATGGCTACTACCCAGATATTTTTATTCATAAACTTCAGCAAATATCAAATTTAGGATGGATCAAGGGAAACAATTTTCCAAAGAACAAAGATGTTTTAGAAAGATCGGTAAGGGTAGCTCCCAGCAATATTCAGAGGAATCTCCATCTGCTTGTGAGAGAACATCGTGCAGCAGAACAAACAGACAGAAACAACAAATGGCAGGACATGATTCCTGTGAGGAAATCTGGTTTCTGCTTCTCTCCTGAAAATGGCAGAGTAACATCACAGATTTACCTTGGGTTTATGCTTATGTAAAAAAGAGCAAACTTTATCTGAGAGTTATTTGGCTGAATGGTCTTGTCTTCACTGGTTAATATCTGGCAATTATGTGTGGATATGACAGTTTTAAGCTCAACACAAGTAGGCGGCAGCGACTGAGGTTTAACAGTAGGCTTTTCTTCTTTGCTTGACCTGATGTCACATATAAAAAGCTAAAACCTGCCAGGTCCACACTAGGATTTGAATGAACTATGTGGGTGGAATTAGAATACAGGTTGCTTTGAACAGCTATGGGTTGAGAGCCAGTAAAAACACCATAGAAGCATGCAGAATAGCTAGTGAAGAACAATAAAAATACAAAGATATACTTGTAGTAAGGCCAAGAGAAAAAGCAGAGTGAGCTTTTAGGTAGCGCACCAACTGAAGAAAGGTTTAAAATACTAAAAAAGGAGAATGTTTCCCTTTCCGTTGACTGGAGGAACATGAGACATAATATTGATTCTTTAAAAAAATATATAGTATCAAAAAAAATTAATTGATATTCACTTCCCCCTCCTAAAGAAAATTATCAAAACCCCGATTACTGGGACTACCTTCTTGCAGTGTAAAATATTACTTAAAACTTTTTGGGTACTACTAATAAACTGCTGTTCCGGAGATAACATACTTCTGAAGAGAAGGCAATGTCTTAGGGTGAAAAGGTCAGATCTGCAGCAGCCTAGATCGGTCTAGGCTGCTATAAAATTCACTCCTTGCCTTGGGAGTGCCAATGTGTGGTATACAGTGGTGCAGAACTATTTCTAAATGACAAGCCTGGGTTGAAGTTGAAGTGCTTACAGGAGAACTCCTGCCTCCTGTAATGGCTTTTACACATAATCAGGCATACAAAAGAGCCTGAGGGATAGAGCTCTGAGGTCAGTGGATGTACTGGCTCTTCTGGCTCAGGAGTGTAAACAGGCCAAGGGAGGCGGAGATGTTGGTGCCAGCCACAGAACCACGGCTATAGCAATGCAGCTGCCATCCCTTGTGCTTTGGAGGTGCTCCAACCAAGTCTGAGATCCATTTGTGTTCCCCAAAGTACTTACTATCTACATGAAAATATATATATTTGTCTACCTAATGAGAATAGGCGATTGAGAAAAAAAAAATCCTTTTCTGCAGGTAGAAGGCTCAAGGCCTTTGGAAGGAGATGGCAACACAGTCTGTGTATGCAACTACAAAACGCCATTACTGCAAAGTGAGGTCAGGCCCTTATTCAGGCATTAGTGCTGCCATTTACCCACAAAAAAGTCTCATCTTAGTAGAGGGGTATTTTTACCCTAGGACAGAGGCTGTCCTAGAGCTACAGATTAAAATCTAAGAGGATTCACTCAGAGTGATGACCACTTTTCTCTGAAGTTTTTTCAAGAGCTGAAAGTCCTCTTTTTTCCCACTTCTGCAGTTATCAGTACTCAGAGGGTCAGACAAACTCCTCCACAATGCAGTGGAAATAACCATGGAGTGGTTCTGGTTACTGCAGCACTAAGAACAAGCATACATAGGTGCCAGAGGAGATATGCTCTAGCGTGGCTGCTGAATGGCTGAGAGGAAACAGCCTCAAGTCGCACCAGGGGAGGTTTAGATTGAATGTGAGGAAAAATTTCATCACTGTAAGGGTGGTCATGCATTGGAATAGGCATAGGAAGTGGTGAAATCACTGTCCATAGAAGTGTCCAAAGAGTGTGTGGATGTGGCACTTGGGGACATGGTTTACTGGTGAGAACAGTGGTGCTGGGTTAATGGTTGGACTTGGAGGTCTTTTCCAACATTAGTGATTCTATGACTTTACAATTCATTGCCAGAAAAGTAAGTCAGGTTTTGTTTTCAGATGCTCATAGCTGGGCTTGGCTATTGTAGGTTCTCAGGTGCAGGTGTCATTAACAACATTATTGAGGAACACGGCCTTAGCAACCACTGCTGAGGAACTTGAGTTTTACCTGAGATTTCTGTGGTGGCAAGTTTCCTGCCTGCAGTTTTTGACAAAAGTGTTTAAAATGATGACAGCTTACATGTAGGATTTAAAATAAATCAAACTGAAGCATAATCTAGCCTTTTATCATTGATTCTCCTTTCCAATATGAAAGCAATCAAGTCACAGATGTCTCACTTGTTAAAGGAAAGAAGAAAATAAGATGTTGTGCACATTCTATTTAATGCTTCCTTCATTCTTTGAGGAGCAATGCAGAACTATCCCAACCCTAGGCAGTTCAGTTTTGTTTGAAGAACAGCAGTTAAAATCACAGGTTGGTCCCAAACTGGCTGTTAAAAAGTGTCTCTAACAGCTTTGCTTCCTGTCACTGCTGCTATCTCTCCTAGGAAACATTTTGGCTGTGCGTGGCTCAGTGGGCAATTCCTTCTCTGCCTCTGTGAGGTTTTCCAGAAACCCAAAGGTCCCAGGCGCTTTACACAACACAGACTATTTTTGCCAGCTCTTGCTCCTGCCTTCACTTTCTCTAGCTCTGCAAGTCACTGTTGAGAAGTTCACTGTTGAAGAGGAGAATAGGGAGGTCTTTTAAAGTTTTCTTTCAAATATGTTATACGTACCATTTTTTCAAAATTTACTAGATTGTCAGTGAATGTCTTGTTTCCCTCATGAGTAAATGTCATGTCTGTATAGAAATAAAAGACACATAAAAGCCCGTTACTGAATCGTGGCCATACAAAACAGTAGAACATTTTCTCTATCCCTTACAAAAATCATAGCAGCTGTAAAAGTGAAACATTTGGGTTTTAATTTGCAGCATTTCCGAGACTAATAAAATCAAGGCACGATATTCAGATGTATGAAAGCAGTTTTTCTTGTCTCTGTGTCATGCTTTTTATAATGGAAAAAGATCATACCTCACACTGAGATTGATTTTTGCTTTTTCTTGCTGCTACTCTTATCCTTCAAATATTTGACAAATAGCTTTCAAGTTAATAATTCTGGTAACTTCCAAGCTTACCTTTTATAAGTAGTGGCATGAAAGGAATTATTGGAGGGTCCAATTTAGCTACAGTTAGTCTGTAGGCCCTGTGGTTTCTCGATGGATCCTTATGGAAAAAAAAGAGAAATCAAATAATTACTAATATGTATTATTATATGTATTGAGACACTGCATGCATTCATTTAGGTGTCATGACATTTATTAAAATAATTATTTTTTTCTCTGCCTTTAAAAGTGCATCTGGAAATTCAGACACCTTTTATCCTTCTCCCAAACTGCTTACATGATGAGGACGCAGCCACTAAACACAAACATTTTTTTGTGCCAAATAGCGAGGTAAGATATGATTACAAAAACCTCCTTCATAAAAGAAACCACACATTTTTATTGCCTCCTTGCAGCTGCAGATCCAGTTCTGCGTATGTTGTAACACTAAAATGTATTGCCTGGAAAAATCCAGGTTGAAAAATAGAAATTCCCATATGTACTATCAGAAAACATGTGATAAAGCTTTTCTGAGTTCCCAGATTAACTTTGAGTGGTACATAAGTTCTCTCAGAGTAGGTTCCTAAGAGTATAATTTATTAGTCATACATACTTGTTTTAGCAGCTCTAAAACGGGATCATAAACTTCTTAAAGTCAAACAAGGACATATAAAATGTTCTGAATCAAGGAATTCAAATCAGTTACTCAGAAACTGAATTATCTCAGATTGTGCATAGGATAAGGGATCTATTGCTATTCACCATTAAGCTTTCAAACTCTGCATAGATCTTCTTGAACTTGCTTGGAAGTTTCTGTTAATAAAAACAAAAATAGCAAACCTTAATTAAATCTGATTAGTGTGGTAATTTTACTGTAAATGCTAGTTCCTTCTACAACGCCCTAAGTCAGGAAAGTGCTCTTTTTTGCCAGATATTTCTAACAATGTACTAATCTAAAATACAACATGTTTCCTAGCAACCAGATTATAAATAGAGACGGGACCAGCCATGAAACCTGGATCCTGATTTAAACCCCGACTTGAATTTACTCCTTTGGGATGTTTAGATTCAGATTTTTGTTTGGCTCACATCACAATCACTAAATTCAGAATGTAAGTGGAAGTTCAAGTGAATGTTTTCAGGATATTCCTGATTATAGCCTATCTGAAAGCATAATTTACACATCACTTGTGTAGGGGCAGCTCAGCTTAATTATTCATACCTATGATGAACTGCCCTTGCAAACATTCATATCCATGCCTGGGCATTTCCAGCAGGTTTTTTTGCTCATGCTGATGCATCTCCAACTATTGCTTAAATTCTTGACATGCCCAGCAACAAAGGGCTTCTACCATTTTCTGGGATATAAATTAACGAATATTTTTTTCAGTCCACAATACCTACACAAATAAAACATGGCCAGTTGATCATGCAATGATTGAGATGAAATGGGCTTCAGTAAACACGCTTTTCCCCCCTCATGCATGTTATGTCATACAGATCAAATAACTTCACGATAAAGACTATTAGATACATTATAAATTAGTTTCAGACATCACAGTAATTTTTTAGGTACACTCAGAACATGTCAGCTTTCTAATTTTAACAAGAAATTTCTCTGTATTTGCTGAATTAATTAGACAACCACTGGAAGTGGGTAACATTAAAAATTAACAGAGACTTTTTAGTGCAGAAATTATTTTTTGCAATACTTTCTACATTTGGAGTGTGTACCCTAGCAAGCTATTTACACTGTGCCACAGCAAGGGCCTAATTTTTAATGATGTGTGTCAACAACTGTGTGCCTAGTTTGCATATGCATGCAGATTAGGTATTTGTGAAATAAGTGGTATAATTGGACATTTGCACCTGCAAATATCTAATTTGCGCATGCAACTAATGTAAATGCATGATAATATAGCAAAAATCAGGTCTTGATATGTTTGTTTTTAAGCCTATTCTGTGTATTTTTCTGGCTAAAAATCAAATTGCAGAAATTCTCTTGATGAACCAATTGCTCTACAGAACCAAAGTGTGATAACATTTCCCTGATCTCAAGTTAATACCCCACACCTACAAGTGATCTGTGCTCCCCCAGCTCAGAGCTGGTGCCCATTTCAGATTGCTGTATGTAGTATATACATTCAATTCCTTCTTCTCTGTTCATACTACTGTACTGTTTCAGCTCTCCCAAAGCCTCTCAGTGGCCACAAATGAAGGGTCATTATTTTAAGGAACTGAAAATCTTTGCCTATAGCACCGATTGTACATGCTCCTTGCAACATGTACTTTTGAAAACAGGGCTGGTGACTTCTCGGGCATGTTAGTCTGATCTCCTGTTTCAGAGCACATTTGTAAAAGTGTTGAAATTTTGGTCTCAGTTCCATCAATAACATAGTTGTGCTAATTATTTTGAATGTCTAATGAACAAAATACATGCCCATTCAAATCGGCACTGCTTCTGATGACCTATATGTTCTCAGGGGTTACATGTGCTTACTACCTCACCCTGCTGGACACTGTACCCCTTTTATATACTGATATACAAAAGAGCAAAGCCACAGAAAAAGGTGGAAGCTCTGAGAATGAAGAGCACCCCTGACAGTAAGCAGGGAAATGCACATCAGAGAGAAAACCAGAACTGGTTAAGACAGTTAAATGTGGGTTAAACCCACATTTTAACAGGGCAACAGAGTCCCTATGGAGATCAGAAAATAATACGTATAAACAGAGGATGAATTTTAGGGACTTATCTCTGGAGTGATCTCACTGAACCACCAGTAAAGGCACACAGAGGATGAGCTGATCTCAGAGGTTAGCTGGCTAACTTGCTCATCCTGTTGGACAGTTTAGCTCATCGACTGAAGCCACTGTTGTCACTCTTGTTAACTGCTTGTGGGTATTCAGCATATCTTATGGGTATGGTGTACTGCCTTACTATTAAAAATTGTCAGCCTTAACTAAAGACTTATGGTCAGGAGCTGAATTAGTAGATCTAATTTTATCAATAATAAAGACCCAATTCACGATTTTCCTAACCAAAAGCATAAATTCCTGTCAAGTTTCTTGGAATTGGATTTTAGCTAAGACTTACCTCCCATGTTAATGAGAGACGGCTCACAGCAACATTACTCAGTCCCATGATAATAGCAAAAAAGGAATTCAGATTTTTGTATTCTTTACAGCTGAAACACAAAGGGTGAGGTTTTAAGTTGTATATATCAGTCAGAGCAGTACATATGACAACCTCATGAGAGCTGCAGCCAGGCATCTAGCTTCCATGTGACTTAATTTGGGCAGCTCCAGCCAGCATGTCTGCAGACACCTCTTCTCTAATGTGCTAGTACTTCACCACACTCTGGAGGCTCATTTCCCTTCCTCCTAAAATGACCTCCTACTTTCACTTCACTGGGTGTCAGATTCTGGAAGGACTCCTAGTCTTCGAAGCAATTCCCCACCCAGAAACACAGTACTGAAACTGGGCTCAATTCAGTTCCAAGGGATACCAGAAACAGTGGAAGCAAGTAGTTTACAACTTCATTTGCTGCAGAACTTGCTGACAGGTTCTGAACAGCTACTGAAGGCTCGAAGTTCTCCCTAGATGATCTTCACTGCAGTTTTCAGGGTTCCTGAGTCTTTTTAAAGAGAGAAGACCAGTTGTCTAGAGATGTCCCACGCCAGTGACCTGTCCTGCAGTACAGGGTTTCTATTACTTAAAGATTCTGGAACTCTTTAGTGTGTTTCAGGCAAAGAACTGCCATTTGTTACCAGCATCATTAAAGAGATCTTGGGCACTAGGAGCTCTGGGTCACACTTGCCCTCTGATGCCAAGAAGGACTTTTGCTACCAGTCAGGAAAAAATGGAACATGTAACAGTATTATGGAAGATCCGATATGCCACATGCAGTAGTAGGAACAGGAACAGTCGACACAGATGCTCAGCTGAAACTGCATCAGGTTCCCATTGACTCAATGGGAAGGAAAGAGAGAACAAAGCCTACACTTCATAAATCTGCGTCTCACTACATTCTCACAAACAATTCACTATTTTTCTCAACTGATTTGCCAACATCCAATTTCAGCACCTCAGTCACTGCCTTCTTCTGCTGTGAGTGGTGTTCCTTAGGCATTGGTATGGGGACTGCTGGGGTTTATCATCTTTGTCAGTGACACGGACAGTGCGACTCAGGCACCCTCAGAAAGTTTTCTGGTGACACCAAGCTGTGTGATGTGGTCAGTACCTGGAGGGAGGCTTGAGAGGTGTTTGAGAGGCTGTGTTTGAACATCATGAAGTTCAACAAGGTCCTGTACATGGGTCAGGGCAATCCCAAGCACAAATAACAGGCTAGGTGGAGAATGGATTGAGAGCATCCCTGGGGAGAAGGGCTTGGGGTTGTTGATTGACAAGAACCTCTATATGACTTTGCAGTGTGTGCTTGTACCCCAAAAGCCAGCTATGTCCTGGGCTGCATCAAAAGCATTGTGGCCAGCAGGCTGAGGGAGGCAAATCTCCACCTCTACTCCTCTTTGTGAAATGCCACCTGAGTGCTGCGTCCACTTCTGGGGCCTCCAACATTACAAGTACATGGATCTGTTGGAGTGAGTACAAAGGAAGGCCATGAAGATGATGAGAGGGCTGGAGCACTTCTGTTATGAAGAAAGGCTGAAACACCTGGGGTTGTTCAGCCTGGAGAAGAAAAGGCTCCAGGAAGACCTTAGAGCACCTTCCCATATAGCTAAAGGGGGCCTACAACGAAGCTGGAAAGGGTATTTGGACAAAGGCACGTAGCGATAGGACAAGAAGGAATGGCTTTAAAGATGGCGGGTTTAGACATTAGGAAAAAATTCTTTACTATGACACAGTGAGATGCTGGAACTGGTGTCCCAGAAAAGTTGTGGATGCCCCATTCCTGGAAGTGCTCAAGGTCAGGCTGGATGAGGCTTTGAGCAACCTGGTCTAGTGGTAGATGTCCCTGCCCATGGCAGGGGTGTTGGAACTAGATGATCTTTATGGTTGCTTCCAACCCAAACTATTCTATGATTCTATGATTTACCAAGAAAACCTAGGCAGCTGCAACTGTATCTGCAATATTTAATTTGAATCTCTCTTCATTTTAAAAAGGAAATGTTTTGCCAAATACCTTGTTAAGCAATGCAGTCAGACAAAGTCCCAGTTAAAATACATCTAGATATATGACATTCTACACCAGAACTTCTGCAAGTTCTACAAACTCTACACTAAATAGTTCAGTTCCAGATACAGGACCCCGGTAAGGTAGTAGAAACAGTGCTGTATGGCTCCACTGCATATATACTGCAAGTAAAATGTCAGAAAGTGGATCTTCTAAAGCACCACAACAGAACAAAGGTCCTTCTGTCTCCCAAAGTGGACTGTACTGGAAAAATCTTCCTGTTATTATGAACAGGGAACACAGACCCACACACACATATTCTCTCTTGTCTCCAACACAAAAACATTTGTGTGGTTAGAATCTCTTGGTACTTACACAAGCATTTTGATATTGGCATTTTCTCTATAAACACACACACTTCAAAAATTTCTTATTGGTTCCTTGGGCTTATATAACATATGCATGTGTACAGGAAGAATGAATGTCAAAAACTGAGTGAAAGCGTCTGAGTACAGTGACACACAAGAAGGCTTCCAAATAGCCTGTGCATATATCTGCAAAGGGGAAATATACACAAACTGGGTTTGTGGATATCCATAAGAGTATGTGCAAGCACATCCCAAAAGGCCTTTCTAAAACAATTAATATGGGAAGAACTCGCTGTTGGAAATATAGTACACTTTTCCCCTTTGTTTGAAAGCTTAATCCTACAATAGCTGGAGAAAAGAGATGAACCTGGTAACCTCTACATCCTTTTCCAGCAGATGCAAAAGCGATTCTGGCTCCTGGAACTGAAAGCACATGAACACAGCACTTGGAGCCAGCAGCTGGCCTTGTCTGCACAGACTGGGAGCACACATCACAGAGTGTGTGGGGTGGCAGACACAAAATGACGTGCCTCCTATGATGGCATCTGAGCCCCAAGCCACAGAAGTAAAACAGGGTTCTCAGTAGAAGTTGTCTTTGAAAATTGGTACGTGTGAGGCATCTCGTTACCACCAGCTATGCCTAAGATTAATAGTGCAGCACTGAGCTGTTCTCCCCAAACACTTTTCTAATGAGTCTAGTACTTCCAGGTAGGGTAAAGTTCCCATTAGGTCTCGAGGATCTTCACAGGCAAAACTTCCTCAAAGATACTGCTTCAAGGCCTGGGCTTTTTCTCCCCTCTAACTTCGGTGCACTTTGTGTTTGTTTTAGTGCATGCTGTAGCACCTGTTACCATGGCAGCACTGCACAGAGGGCAGCAGCCTGGCAAAACTTCCCAACGCCTTTCCAGCGGCTGCAATTAAACCTGCCCTCTTGGTTTGTACAGAGGAAAATCTTGTGCTTCAGATTTCTCTGCTTTTAGGAGACAAAGAGGACTCAGCAGAGCAGACTGCTTTTAGCTATTTATTTTTAGCATTGTAGTGATAACAGAAACATGGAAGTAAACAGGAGGTTGTCAGGCTGTTGTAAATAGCACAGGATTAAACCCATGACTCTGAAAAACCCATGGGTCAGGGCGGTTTAATAAGGAGGTATTTAACTGTAATTTTTAGGATACTTTGATTTCAAGTGTTCATGGAAATTACTATTGTATCCTAATGATCACATTTCAACATTTTTCCCATTTCATGCCTGAGTTTAGGAAAGACCCCGACGCGTCTGTGTGCGGGTGCCACTGCCCTCTCCTGGGCGCAGCCTGCCAGGCCAGCGGCTCCTGCGCTGTGCAGTGAGATAATGGAATAGGCGGTATATGTATTTTTAGAAACTAAAGAGGTAAATTCTGTTCTCTGTTCTAATTATAAACCTGATCCTGCATGCCCACCACTAGATTTTGAACAGCTTCAGCTTTGACCAATCGTAATCCAACCTGAGGGCCCAAAGGAGCTCCCAAAAGGAAGTTAGTACTTGCAGAGCAGGGTGTTCCAGAGGGAGCCACACTGATACCCACTTTCAGTGTGAATACAGACTTCAGCTATGTGCCATTACTAACTGGGAGGAGGGGGTCACCACAGCTGTAAGAGTAATCTCTTCCTTTACACAACTCTGTTTAATGATGCAAAAAAGTTAAAACTCACAGTTTAACTGCAAGTAGCAACATGCCTGTTGGGTAAAACTGCCTAAAGGCTTCTATTCACAATGCCCAAAGCCGTGGACAAACACTGCACACATCAGCAAACTGTTTGTTCAGACAGCAATGAATGCAATAAACACACCACAAACTAGAAAGGAAAGGATAAGGAAACAATGATAAAAATTAGTAGCTATGCAGGGCACGGACATGCCCCTGCTCCCTCTGAAGTCAGTCACTGCCTTTAAGGAGTCAAGGCTGACATATCTGCCATGAAGGCTCCAAATAGTTTATGTTTGAATAGGAATAAAAGAAGACAGCAAGAATTGCCTACAACCCAAACTAAGACCCAGCAGTAAGTAACAAATGAGGACATTCATATTCTTGCATTTTAAAACAAAAGTATTTGAAAAAAAATCGCAGAATTGGTAAGGTCTGGAGAGACCTCTAGAGATCATCTAGTCCAACCCCTCTGCCAAGGCAGGGTCACCTAGAGCAGATTACTCAGGATTGCATCCAGATAGGTTTTGAATGTGTCTAGAGAGGGAGACTCCACGTTGTTCTTGGGCAGCCCATTCCAGTGCTCTGCCACCCTCAATGTAAAGAAGTTGTTCTTCATGTTGAGGTGGAACTTCCTGTGTTTTAGTTTATGGACATTGCTCCTTGTCCTGTCATTGGGCACCACTGAAAAGAGTCGGGCACCATCCTCTTGGCACCCGCCTTTGAGATACCTGAGTGCATTGATGAGATTCCTTCTCAGTCTTCTGTTCTCCAGACTAAACAGGCCCAGCTCTTGCAGTCTCTCCTTATGAGAGATGCTCCACACTCCTAATCATTTTTGTGACCTCTGTTGGACCCTCTCCTGTAGCTCCTTGTCTTTCTTGTACTGAGGAGCCCAGAACTGGACACAGTGCTCCAGATGTGACCTCACTAGGGTCGAGTAGAGAGGGAGGATCACCTCCTTCTGGTGAGCTGCTGGCCACTCTCTTCCTGATGCACCCCAGGATACCACTGGCCCTCCTGGCTTCAAGGGTACACTGCTGGATCATGGTCAACTTGTCACCCATCAGCACTCCCAGGTCCTCCACAAAGCTGATCTCTAGTAGGTCACCCCCCAACATGTACTGGTACTTGGGGTTATTCCTCCCCAGGTGCAGGACACTACACTTGCCTTTGTTGAACCTCATTAGGTTTCTCTCTGCCCCACTCTCCAGCCTATTGAGGTCCCACTGAATGGCAGCACAGCCTTCAGGTGTATCAGACATTCCCCCCAGTTTTTTATTGTGAACAAACTTGCTGTGAATCCCAGAGCAGACTGAAAGTTACACGAGCATCATCATCTCTTTGCTCTCTCCTCTTGGTTTCCCCACTCGGAGCAGTTCTGAGAATGGATTTCTTGAGCAGCACCAGAAGGTGCTTAATTTTCAGAAAAATTAAGGCTCAATTTTGTTAACACTAATTTACATGTTAATAATTGCTAATGTATGTAAGGGTAAATGAAGGATTCATCATGACGAACTGAAATATATTTACTCAGAAATTTGATGTGAAAACATGGCCCTAAGAAATCACAGCTCAAGGAGCAATGGAGAGTAGCACAGGAAAGAAGAATACATATTAACAAGGTTCTATACAGCCCTGTAAGAAAATGGGCAACCTACAAAATAAAAAATGTTTATAGAATTGTTAACCTCTACCGTGTCTGGCTGTCTGAAAATAGAAAATAAAAACATACAGACTATAATGAAACTCACTTCCAGCTCACACATAACTGTATACTTACTGGGCTGCTATCTTGATATACTTCTTTAACAGCTGGACACGCTTGCTGAGTTGAGAGCAAAGACAAATCTCGGTGACCACCCAGAACTGAATTTCATTAAATCTTCTTAAAAACAAGTCCAGATTTGCTGTGGTCTTTTTAAAATTGTGCCTTCCAAAAGTGTGATAGACCAATTCCAGCTAGAAAAGAGAACAGAATTTTTTTTTTTTTTTTTCAAAGCTACATCTTTTGGACAGACGAAAGAGGCTAAGAATGACCAGGTAGGTGAACATCTAGCCTGAAACTTGCTCTGCAGTTTACATTTATTGCTGCAGAGATGACAAGGATTCAGGTTACAAATCCAGTAGACAATAGCTGAGGCATAATAAAAGCATAACTACAAATGCTTTATACCTTAAAACATACAAAAGTAATTCAATAAGCAGCACATGTCTAGAACTTAATTTCTGTATTTTGCCTATAAAATTAAGAATGTCTTATACTTTTTAAATCTGTAGGTGGCTTTATTGTAGTATTTTTGAAAATCAAGCTTTTGAAATAATTTGAAATAATTTGAAATAATGCACAAACCTACAATATACAACTAAACATCTAACAGATTCCAACCTGCTGAATAGATAGATCCTCATACCTCATGCACACAGTTGAAGAGTTCCCAGTCATAAATTGTCATCTGATGTGCTAAGTCTTTGGAACTCATCAGTTCAAATGTTCCTACTGTACCAGTAGATGGTCCTTCTTGTTCTGGTAATGGTGCCTACAAATAGAAAAATGGTATAAAAATATTTTAGAAATGCTTAAGTGCATGACTGGTGCTTTCCTTTCATAATGTTTCCAACTCTTTTTTTTTCCCACTGTGATCACTTTTCTAAGCTCGTTTCTAATATTGAAACTGAAATTTGCAGTAAAACTGAAATTTGCTTTTAACCACGGGCAGGTATTAGGAAATGAAAAGCCCTGTGTAAAACCAGTATTCAATACGCACAGGATAGTCAGAAAAATTCTGAAAGCTCTTCAGGGGCACCATAAGAAATATAAACCAGACTGTTCTCAGTGTGCTATTTTTAACATTGTTCTAAAAATTGAATCTAGAAATAAATGCTTCAATACACTCTGTGCTAACTAAAGCACGTGTGTTTGCTTAGGAGCATAGATTTTTCCATAAAACTTTTGTTATGTTTCCTTTTCACATACACAAATAACTAGGCCACAAAGCACAAGCAAAATACTTTTACATATTCCTGATTCTAATGATGGGAATTATTACATCTGCCATTCTTCGGAAATCTGCAATGATTGCAAGATCTTCTGATCATTTATAAAATAAACCGCATACTTCCAATTTGACGATATAGGGAGGCACCATTTGTGACTGTAAAAATCCTTGCTATGCCAATTAAAATGGTATGCACACACTCATGAGAAAGAATCAGGTATAAAACATTTTTGAAAGACACTTCCATACCACCTAATAAATGAGATGTGATCTACAATTTTGCACACAAGTAAATATTATATTAAACAGAGATATAAAACGCGGCTTGAGGTCAAGTCAGATTTGAAACAGTCTGTTGTATATATTATGTTCAAAGTGTTTGAACCAGCGGTGCTAAAATACTAAGAAATACTAAGAAATCCTAACAAATTCGATCAGTACAGCTGCCTGTGAACTTGCGGGTCAGTTGTTCTGTTCCCAGGAGAGGGCAGCAGAGTTCACTGACAAGTTTCCCAATTTCTCATCGCCTCTTTGTTAAACGGATAAAGATGGAGCACGGAATTGTCAACAGACTCCTTTCTGAGTAAAAACTCAGTGGAGGCTGCAAGATTAACAGACCGTATTTACATACTGCAATATAAAAAATGAGCTTACTAAATGAATCCTCTTTTCTATAAGATTAATATATTAGCAATAGGAAAAGGACTGACTGGATTAATACATCAAATCACTTTCTTGGTAACACACAGTATGTAGGAGATTATTTCTGTATGAATTCTGGCTTTGTACTCTAGGGAAAACTTCTCTTTCAAATATCAGCATAATATAAACTAATTAAAATATACTAAGCCAAATCACAAGCATTATTACCTTAAAAGCTTCATCCACAATTTTTAAAAAAAGTGTAAATAACTATTCTCTAATAAAAAACACGGGAGAGCCATCAATCTTATAAAGGCCTGCAGATTGCTCTGCATTGGGATTTGCACAAACACAAAATTTCTTTAGTTTATGACAACATATGAAATAGAAGCACAGCAGTTTTGTGTAGAAAATCCTAATTTGTGGAAATTTGTGGTAAGAGAATTGCCCAGAGCTTGAAAGAGGGCTTTTTTCCCCTATTTGGAGACAAACACAGTATAGTTGTTACCACAACAAACACATATTTTCCAGGACTAGGAAAGAAGCATTTAGATGCAAACTCACAGCATATTTGAAAATTCATCTACCCAGAACAATTTTCACATGAGAATTGCCAAATGTAATGTGAATAAATGTTCATGAACTGGCAGCAGCCAGAAATTGGAATGTGAACGGATTAAACTGGGAGACAGATAAGGTTGTTACATTTTTCAATTTGTTTATACCTCTTCAAAAAAATGCAGCTGACAAGGGGATGTATTCTGCTACCCAGTGTTGAGAACCATTTTTAAGGTGCTGAATGTACCTCTCTGATTCCTACTGGTCAGTCTAGTTGATGAAAATGAGTGCATTGCAGCCCTGTACCTTAGAGCTCCCTGCAGCATTTTGAGTGATCCACGGTAAACAGCAGAGGGGAGAGGCACAGAAAGCCATGACAATTTGCTGCCAGAGCTATGTGTACACAGACAATGCAGAGCCATATGTAAGTGCCCAGTGCAGTTGTACTGATGCAACACCCCTGCTTTACAGTTAGCGTGCCCCATGAGGGTATCTGCTTGGCAGGATTAATTAACCTTAAGGGAACACCAGAATTTAATAAACTGAACAAGAGGTATCTCTGCATGGAACTAGATATGCTGGATGTGCATTCCTTGGTTACTAAATTGAAAGCAGCAGCAAAGCATAGATTTTACCATATCTATAAAAGAAATCAGGCATATATACTAAGTGGCTTGTTAAAAGCATACAGGAGGCTGAAATAAGGCTAGGAGTAATAGAGTTCATGCTGACATGACTTGGCAATGACATTTGTTTTTAATGAAATAAAAGGAACAAAAAGTACAGTCAAATCAAACTCTATAAAAGCAGACCCCATGCAGATTGTTAGAATGACTGCATAAACTATAAGTACTTATGAGCAATTCTACCTAAGAAAAAATAGACTTTCTAATGGGAATATTTTCTGTGATTCTACTTAGAAGCAAAATCTGAGATTTTGACACAGTATTTTGTGGGGATGACAAATAAAAAGATTTTAAGGAATTTACTGCTGGGATCAAATTTCCAGAATGCTTTAATTGGTAACACCTATCATTGAGAATATATCCTTCTGGCTTTGAGGAGATAATTCTGTAATGAGGAATTGCTGCGTGTCTTAGTGACAATACTCAGCTCTTCGTAAATGCTCAGTGTGACTGACTGAGAGTACTGGGATCAAGTGCTGTTATGTGGATCAGATGGATGGATTTCTGATCTATTTTAGGAAATTGTAGTATTAGCTTGTTTTAATTTTAGAGCTGATCCCATAGCACTGTGACAAGCCCTTTGTTGTGAAGGTTTCCACTAGTTATTACTTAAAGCACTGATAATCCAAAAAGGGCCAAGTGTCCAAATGAAGTGCAGCACTGACCTTCCTGAGAACTGCACACATACATACCAGTGAATCGAACTGATCCCGTGGGCAAGCAAAGAGCCGTCCATTAACACTGAGAGTGGTAAACACTGAAACATCATGAGGTTTGAGCACGACCTTTTCTGTAAAAATTAAACAGATTATTATTTATTATATACATGTAGAATTTACAGCAGGACTGATCCAACAATGGCACAGACCACCCTCCTGGGAACAAATTTTTCTCACTAACCCAATGTCCAGGATACAAGACAGATGACAACAAAGCTCTCTTTATTGAAGAAATGTGATGATAAGCTCAGCCCAAAGCAGTCTCCTACAGAACTAGAATCCCAGTCCCAATCTGTACAGACAGCTCAAGAAGCCTGTGATGCCATCTCTAGAAACTAGCTGCAAAAATTCAGCTATAATTAGGGATTCCATTCATTCTTTGCTGAACTGTAAGCATTTGGAGAGCTGTTCTTAATAGAAATTGCTTTGGAAGATAGTAGCTGCATAAGGAGGTGATGAAATGCATTACAGCAGTTCTAAAAGAGCATCACATCACAGGTAAAGAAAAGATAATGAGTTAACTTACAAAACAGTCTCTTTCAGCATGTGATGGCTGTCAGCAAATCTGACAATAAAAAATTGCTGCAACTGCAAAAAGAAAAGCTGCCTGGTGTCAGTTCTCAGGAAGTGAGCTGTTTTTGGCAGGCATGACTGTTTGCAAAAATGCCTTCCAACACAGCTCTCATTACCTCTGTGTGTCTCCACACAGTCACACTCAACCAAAGCACTTGAACAACACCAATGCTCCAGAAGAATTCACCTTGCAGTTACTCTTACATTTTCACAGCCTACAGTGAGGTCTGACTTCTGACCCTCAGCGAACACTAGGTCAGTGAGTTTGGTACTAAGTTGCTCTGTAGTGCCTTGCATGGACAGAGCAGAGAAAATGGTAGTGACCACTACTAAAATGTCTGCATTGCAGTGTTTTCTGAGGTCACTGATTCCTAAGTCTAGCCTGAGATTATCCATACTTACCTCCTATTCCTGTTGTTAAAAAACCCTTAAAAGTCTAACAGTGAAGGAAAATTGGGGTAGCTTGGGTCTGTAGCATGCAGATACACAAGCTTCTCCATTTTTCCTGTCTCCCATGTGAGGTCCAGCCTGTGCCTGCAGTAGAGGAAGGACTTGCCTCTAATACTGAACTCGCGTACTAGCCAAACATGCACATGGGTATAAAAGCCTTGACAGAATTAGTCTTTCAATCCCTCCAAAAATTCTGCTGCACCATAACTGAGAAGTGTTTAAGATGATGCAAATACAGTACCTCCTCCTGAACTCATCTTTACTATGATGAGGCCTTCTCCAGAACCCAGCTTGTCTGCTACTGCGCTGATCACTTCCTTCACAGAAGAAGACACTGGCACCCGGATAGTGGTATAGGTTTGGTCTATGCAGTACACCTTAAACAGAACTAAAGAAAAAAGATAGCATGGAGCATTCCACATGTAAAAACCACAGATTTACTGTACCAATTACTTTCACTTCAGTAACCACTCCTCACAAATGAAACAAAGCAACAATAAATCAAAACCGTAGTGTTTTGATAGCTCCCCATTCCACAGATGTTCTACAGTTTCTAGTATAGAAATCTCCAATTTCTCAGAGCTTTTAATAAACCATGAAGTACTAGTGTTTCACTACTGAAGCGCTGGAGGGAAGGGATGCCATCCAGAAAGGACTTTGACAGGCTTGACAGGTGCAAACCTCATGAAATCTAACAAGTGCAAGGTCCTGCACCTGGGTTGGGGCAATCCAAAGCACAAACACAAGGCAGGGCAAAGGACAGATTGAGAACAGCCCTGAGGAGAAGGGCTTGGGGGTCTTAGTTCACAAGAAGCTCTAGAAGACCCGGCAATGTGCACTGGCAGCCCAGAAAGCCAACTCTGTCCTGGGTTGCATTAAAAGCAGGGTGACCAGCAGGTTGAGGAAGATGATTCCCCCTGCTTTGAGACCCTACTCAGAGTTCTGCATCCAGCCCTGGGGTCCCCAGCATAAGAAGGATGTGGACCTGCTGGAGTGAGTCCAGAAGAGGACACAAAGATGATGAGAGGGCTGGAGCACCTCTCCTATGAAGACAAGCTGAAAGAGTTGGGGTTGCTCGTTTGGAGAAGAGAAGGCTCTGGGGAGACCTTAGAGTGCCTTCCAGTACCTAAATGAGGTTTACTAGAAAGCTATAGAGGGATTTTGGACAACCCAAACCATTCATTATTTATGGAGGCTACATTATTTATGGATGCTAATTTAATCAGACACTTTGTTATGTTCCAGATCTTATGTTATTTTAAATCAACACCTCTTTTCAAGAGTCAGTAAAACTGGCTGCAAACTCTCTTACTTACAGGAAAATAATTCTCGTATTTAAAAAACAGATTTGAAAACATTCTTGGTTACAACCAGAACTTAAATCAAACTGTGTTGCAACCTGTTTATTGCTGCTCATTAGCAAGAGCTATCTTTTAATGTCAAATACCTTGAAACAGAAGCTGGGTTAGGTGAAGATGGACCAAAACAACCATTGAAAGTACCTTTTAATAATCTGAAAATTACATCCTTATATGCTGCTGTGAATTTTACCTTAATCTCTTCAGAGAATCAAACAACAGCAATAGGGCAAATCAGCAGAATTTGTTTTCTAGGCTCTGTGCCTAGATTCTATGATTGTAAGATCTGTGTCATGATTATCTGCTCCACTCCTATCTTGCAAAGCAACAGCTGTACATGTTAGCTCAAAGTGTGTAGGGGAGACAGAGGCTCAAACATGACCTTCAGCACCCACTATTTATTGCACTGCCATTACCTGCAGTAGACTGTCTGTACTGGTTCTTACCTGTTTTGTTCATTCCTTATTTTAAAGGTTTTTACATCTTCCTCTGAGGAAGCACAGTGTTTGATAGCACAAGTAACTAAGGGAAAAGACCAGGAGCACCCCAAATCAACGATGGAGAATATCGGGCTAGCAAAAAGGACTTGCTTCAGGCCAGGTTTCAAAACTGTAAGCAGGTACTTTTATTTATTTTTAGACCACTTTTTTGAGAGAGACAAAGTTACACAAATCTCAGTGGCTCAAGAAAACTCTGCAGAGAAGGAACTCACCTTCGTCGCTGCCCCTGATAGGCTGGCGCTTCTGTGCCCTGTCGTCACTTGTGTTGAACAGCTGCAGAAGAACTTTGTGCTGAAATGAATCATCAAGATTCACATCAGCGCAAAAAGAAACATTATGTGGTATACATGAATTACAGCAGAGCTCCCATTAATGGCAGGAAAAAGGAGTAGCAATGCAGAATTTGACAATGTCAAAAGCTATTTCCTCAGTTTGTTTTTTTTAATATATCCATGATTACTAAAGAGAAGATGCTTATGAATTTGCTGTGCTTGAGACTGTACTTTAGAAAGTGAACAAATAAATTATCTTACCTTCTTTTGTGGTGCTTTAGGTTCTTCAGAACTGTAAAAAGATAAAGCATAGAATATATAGTTAAATATTATCTATAAGATTTTGTGCACAAAATCACTTACAGAACATGGGTCACTTGTCAAACTAAAATACCAGCATATTCATATTTATATATATGAAAAGACTAGATGATACCACAGTTAATCTATGACCAAGGAAGAAAAAGTATTATACAAAGTTCATGTAAGCATGAAATAAGCTGCTGTCAACCTCTCTGTGAGAGTTTGCTGTTTGCAAGACTGACACGGAAGAGAGAGGGCCACAGACATTAATCCAAACAAGCCCGCATGCAAACTTTCAGTCTTGTATGACTGAGTGCCATTCATACAGTGGCTTTTTAACAGATATACCCAATACATTTTGTTAAATTTTGTTCATCAGTTTACTGTGAAAAAGGACAGGGGGAGGAAAGAAGCAAAAACTGTGCTTACACTTGCTTTACAATTTTCTCTAGCTCTGGAAGTTGCTCCTTTAGTGCTGCAATCATTCTAGTATCATCTGATACAGATACATAAAATTCCTGTAAATGATACAGAATAGTCTTTAAATAACTATAGGGGTAAATGAGCAGTACTCAGGAGAGAGGATTATGAGATGACATCTGATAGCTTAATGATTATAAAGAATGATAATCTGCATAGAGGAACACATGCTGGGCCCAACCCTCTATTACTTCTACTTGTTTATCTCCAGCTGATTTAAAGCAAGAGTTGGATATGCAGAAGGGAAGCCTGATGAGGCTCCTTAGTGCACTCTGTAACTACTGACTGCTTGTGCAAAAACTGCATTTTCAGATTGTCAAGGATAAAGACTATAAACTTCACAAATAATCTGCCACAATAGGGTTTTTTATTCACTGCTGTTGTAGTCTTTAGTGGTTCATTTGCTGCTGAGTCACTGGCTCTCAGCTACTCTAGTCTGCTGCAATATCACCCTCTCTTAAACCCTACTCAAACTTCTACATGCTTGCAACTAGTAATTGTTCTTTAACTTTTAACTTCTGGACTAATGAAACACTATTAAGCTTTGTCTCCAAAGCTTGAAAAGCTTTCCCATGTGGGATGTCTGCCATTCTTAAGGCTCTGCTAATTCTTATCTTAGATACAGTTTTAAGCTCTCTGGGACAAGAACTTTCCTTCAGCCACTAACACGGATCATGTCCCCTAACTCAATATGTAATAATAATGGTAATCATGATGAATTAACATGACTTTGGCAGTACATCTTGTCTTAGAAATCCAAGGATATGGCACCTACCACAAAGAACTTACAAGGGTCTGAAGACAAAGATCTTGAATTCCAATAGCTGTAGTACAGCTTTCTTTCAAATGGAAAGGATTTTTGGTTTTGTAAAGTGACAACCCTGCAGTTCCTTCCTGGCACACCTCAGGCAGGCATAAACAGCCCTCCAGTTCAACTGTAGAGCCCCATAACTGTTCACAAGTAAATACTAACAAAAGCAAATTCATCTACTGCTATAAAGCAATCTACCCATGCAGTGCTTTTAAAGGGGTCTGCAGTAGTACTTTCAGAGGTCCAAAGGCTTGAACAATGGTTCAAGCACTGTTGTGTTCCATTTGCTGTCAGCAGCCAAAACCAAGAAAACAGAGTTATCAGTTTGCACTTTGAAATGACCTATTTCTCTTCACTTTGTGACAGAATTCTGCAGACTGGGAACAGGCTTTCAGCTTATCTTGCTTGGCGGGTACTTTTCAGTACAGTGATACAACTATTCCTTTATACCTCCAAAAAGGCCATGGCTGCTTCATCTTCTTGTAGTAAATCTCCATATAAAGCAGCCCACTGCAGAACCAGCCGAATGACTCGCCTTTTATTGTTGAGGGCATAATCCATTTTCTCCTGCTCTGTACCCTGAGAAGGCTGGGCATGATAGGTGCCGTGGTGTCAAGGAAAATATTCAGTGACTGAAAATATCAAACCCAGTATGAATTCACAAACAACTGACTTCCAACAAATCACTTTCAGGGTGTTCCAACATAACTTTCCAATATATACTTTTAAATTCTGACATTCACTAGCATAATGATTTTGCAAATCTTTCACGTTCATACTAAAAAGTAAAAAGACAGTGAATTCTCCAAAGAGCATGGGAATGATCACAGTCCCACCACAGGGGTGGTTGCTGTAGGGGAGCAGAACAGAAATGACACTTGGAACCACAAAGAAGAGGATTAACCATGGAGACTGAAGGATATATCTCCTTGTTCCTCTTTGCAAACAGCTGAAGAGAAAGAAAATGTCACTTGGTGTTTATTAACAATTTTGTTTTTTCATTTTTGATGAAGACTACCATAATGAAGTACCAGTGCTATTTCTTTTATTTCTACAAGTTATTGTAACTTAAGGTGAACCTCAGGCCCATTATGGAAGGGGGACCTGGAAGTTAACAACCAAAACTGACTACAGAGACACAGGGTAAAATAATAAATTCTGTAGCAGCCTCACTGTCATGAGGAAACCAGATGTTTCTACTACATCATATAAAGCGTATTTAGGACACAATACTTTGGGAAAGTTATTTCGTGATGAACAATAAGAAAAAGTGGAAAACATTTCATTGACCTTTTTAATGATAAAGTGTCAACATTACAAAAATAGGCAAATAGCTAAAAGGCCAAAAGTAACATTTATTGAAAGAAGAAATGAAGAAAAAATAAAGGCACAATGGGCAATAAACTAAGATAATCTGAGCCTTCAACCCTCAATGAAGAATCCCTAGCAGAAACAGGATATGACAATTTGTGTCTACTTCTCACTGATCAGAGGATAACAATATATATTTAAATTGTTTCCCAATAAATTGATATCTGAATATGAAGTAAGCACAGAATGAGTGCAATTGCATCTTCCACTCTGCTTCCCAGGTATCAGAATTCTGATTCTGGATTCTTATGAATAATGCTACTCCCAATTACATAGAAACCCACAAAATGCTGACACTCATTCACACCAAAGTCCATCATCCTTTCAAGGTGCACTCACAGCTGCTCTAACAAAATATTTTGAAAATTATAAAATAAAAATATTAATGAAGAATTCAAATGATATAAGATACTTATTTTAAGCTTCCATTTAGAAGCATTTCTCTAACAAATACTACTATTAAAATGTAATGGGGAAAAGTATATATTAACTCACACTTTCCAAATGATCCTGCTGCCCAAAACCCCTGCAAGGATTTGACATGCTACCAGAGTTACTGGGGCGCTCATTTTGACTGACAAACTTTCAGAAATCTGCATTTTAATTTCATTTGGAGAGCTTTAAAATTAGTAGAGAACTGAACATATCAGTACAATTATGGCAGTACTCAGAAGGTCCTAAGAAGTAAATAATATGTTGTAAGCTATGTGCTCTAATGTCTCAGGGAGCAAGTTTAATATTCTACTGAGTCATTTTTCTCATGCCATATTTACCTTTCAAACACTATAATTATTTAATGTATTTTTATTTTTTTATTAACTGACTCACCACAGGCACTGGTATTTTTCTGTATTTTACTCCTCATTTATATTGATTTTTATTAACATTATTATGGGGAAAGTCAGTGAAAACTTCTCACATTTTTATGGGACCTACAGGATGCAGTTTTACCGCATACTGCAATCAGAAATAAACTATCATGTATACTTCCAACAAGTGTCAGATAATTGCAAAACATTTATCAACACCAACATGTTTAGAGTTCAATATATATATTTCTTATTATCTCTAACATATGCTAAGAAATGGAAGCAATTCTGAAGTCTGTTCTCCCATTCATGGGAACACAACTATTTTAGGGGCTGTGCAAGGTCAGCACCCATTACTACAGTAGAATGCAAACTATTTTCCTGGCATGATGGTAAAAGAGGTTCACAAAACACTCATACAGAAATGTGCTAAAGAACTATCATCTACAGAGAGTAAAAGAGGAGTTTATTTTTCATAAGTATTTAGACGATGGTCCTTTAAAGATGCACACCTGCACACACGCCCACACACTTGCACTAACCCAAGTTCACTTCTGAAAGTGCTGCTCTATTTCAAGTTTTCTTTTGGGCTTTGTCCTGCCTCCCTCTGACAAGCTGTAGCTCTGAGAATTTGTCCATTTCCATCTCTGTGAAGCAGAGAAGGAAATAGGGACCTCGGTCCAACACACAGGACTGATCCAGGACAGGGAACATACTCTTTGCTTCCCTATAAAAAAGAAATATGGGATTTTTTAATATTGCAGAATTCATGTACTTTAATGACTGAAAAAGACTAGTGCGCCAAAGGACAGCAATAATGTTACTGAGACAAAATGGTGCGCCTGTCCATTCCTTTCAGGATTAAAATAACTTACAGACAACAAAATGCTGCTATAAAGGAGGTGAAACCCCAAATAGTTCATACCCTATACAATGCTTGAAAGCACTACAATGGTCTAGCTCTACTCACACTTGCATGCTTCCAGCTATTGTGAGTGTAGGAATAGACCTGTTTTGATTCAAAATTGGGACCCGAAACAAAAAGTTGCCAAACGAAACACCTTTCTTCTCCTTCTTTTTCTAATTTCCTCATTGAGCATAATTCATCTCTCCTTAGTCTCACAGCACCAGCAAACATATTTGTAGAGTGCCTTTGCTCAAAAAAGATGAGTTTGTTAGGAACCTTTCAACTCTAACAATAAATTTCAATGGTACAATCAACAAAGCACAGTTAGCTTTTCCATATTCAGAACAGACCACATAAACAATAATTCAGCTCTAGGAAAAGCTGACACTAAAGCAGCAGGATACCAGTTACTTCCAGCTCTCCTCCTCTTTGAAAAGAATTAGCACGATGCCTGCTATGATCCACTTAAGACCAAGGTCTTAGCCTCCTCTCCAGAATAGGTTTCATCACAAATGAATATTTATCCTTAAGTGTCACTATCACTTTGATGTTCAGAAAAACTTTTCTCCTATAAACAATAAGGTACGTTTTTCTTACAGGTCTGATTTTCCCAGTTGTTGGATATCAGATGTATACTATTATAATTGAGGCTAGACAAGTCTGAATATCAAATGGACTGATTGAAAAATATGACTAGATAAATCATGGGGAAAAAACACAAACCCATTAAAAGTGCTGCCCTTTCTTCCCCTCTCAAAGCTGTCAGCAACAGCATTCTATAATATCTTTGATATCCAAAACAATGTGATCTTGGAAAATGTGTTTGTTTCAGGTATACGAACAATTTTCTGCAGACCAGTTTCATGGGTCCAAAGGTTTTAAAAACAATTACTGTTCCTGCTAGGAGTAACACAAATGGATTCTCAAGCTTGCCAGACAAGGACACGATGCTCTATTTTGTGGTTTCAGAGGGTGAGCTTTCCCAGATGTCACTCGCCCTGCTGAGCTTCAAGGAAAGCACACTTTCACACCCATGTGATTCTAAACAAATAAACAGGGAATTGAAGTTATTATGCCCCTGTCAGAATTCTATAAAACAGAAAACATTATATGTTTATTTAATGCTCCAGTCATTTGATAGCTTCAAGTCACTGTGCACAAGGAAAACTCTCAGTGTGCAACAGCTCTCCAAACTAAATAGCCTGCCAGTAATTGACAGATGGACACTTCACAGACTCTTGTAAAACATGCAGACAGTATGAGAATCACCCCAGTTCCTGATGCTCTCCACTGAAAGATTTCATCTCCTAGTAATCACATGCCATTGAAGTTTCTCACAGTTTGTCTGCATTTGCTATAGGGTATTCTTAGAGATTATCACTATTTTTATTCATAAATATTATGTGACAGTACCTAGGAACTACTTACCCATTATTCTATGAGTTTAGGCACCCTTTCGCTTGAGGCAGTTTGCAGCCTGTAATTCATAAAGTGGGCCACTGAAATTACCAAGACATAACTACCCCAGCTAAAATGTAGATGCTGTAGTTCAGCAAAACTGAAGAAAGACAGGAAGGATACAGGAAGGGTAGCCCAAACTTTTATGTAATTTCACTTATATGGTGGAGGGACAGTACATTTATTTTCCTTGGAATAGGAATCAGCACAGGAAAGTTACACTTATCATGGTCTGGGTACACACTCTCCTCATGGGTACACACTATCCATTTCAGAGTTATTGAGCCATGGACAGTTGTTAGTCTGACACTGAGAACCTACCCACATGGCACAGCCTACATGGAATGTGACGAACTTCCTGAGATAGAGAAGCTTCAGTCTCGTCACTGATAGGCAGAGGGGCTAAAGAGACTTAACTTTTCCCTTAGAAAAGGATATTGTGCCATCAAGGCTGGGCAGAGCTGACTATTTGGCATAAAAACACAGTGCATCATAATAAAATCATTTAAAACAGAATCTGTGAAAAGAGAAGAAAGAAAACAGTGAATTAAGCCTTTGCAAACAGCTTGGGGAACACAGGGATGAGTTTTCTTTCAGCTAAAATATCTTATAAGCCCTCTGCAGATAATAAAGGGGTCTATTTGCACTTTGTAGACATTAGGTATGAAAATGGGTAATGAACAAATATGAGCTGAAATATTATGCTTTTAGTCTTTAATTTCATTGCACTTATGCTAACAGGCATTTGCCCATGTCAAAGAGAAATTTGGCATAACGAAAAAACCCCACTCTCTGCTTAAGTGAAATATTTGGATATACTTCTGCGCAAAGAAGAACCAGGCCTGCCACACCTGGGTACCTAAATAGAGCTGCTAGGAAATACAGTATCAGAGAGCAGATTTAGTGTATACTACACAGGAGAAGGCAAATAATTTAATTCTTAGCTGGTTTCCTACAACAAGCAGAATGCCTAAAAGAAGTAAATGTATAGCCAAATTTCTGGGTTTATTTTGATTCAGAAGTATCACAGCCACTACATTTACATTAAAACATATATAAACAATATATGGCATATATAAACAATATATGGCATAAACCAGCAAGCTATTTTTTCCATTAAAATGATCTGTGGTAGCACTGGTGTAAATCCCAGTTTGCCTTATCTTTGTATTTGTGACAACAGCAAGGATTTATAAATCCTGGCTGCAGAGGCCAGAGTAAGTTTGGCAGGGTTATATGGAATCACTGAGAAACAATAAACACAATACCCCGGGGTATAATTTCTACAGTGCAGCTTTTAAGATAACAGAAACATTTATAAACACTGTAAGTAAGGGATGGCACAAAAAATATGGTGAGATAACTGTGTAATATAATATTACATCATTGCTTCCACTCCTATAATTCATATATGAAAATATCTCTCAGCTGACATAACTCACATCTGGAAGGGTGAGTTTTCTCTCACTTTTTCTTTGTGTAATATCCAGAGCAAACCGGGTTTTAAATATACTTAAATTAAAGGAATGCATAAACCAAAAATTCAATTTTCCAGCACTCTGAGGTGCTATATCCTCGAAGACACTTTGTACTGCATTAGGGTATAAGTGTAATCTTGTAATGAGATGTTTTGGTGAAAAGTTTTAAAAGATTTAAAAAAATGCTTGTTTTAGAAAAATGTATACTACATGCATTCTGTGAACAATAAACTTGTGATTATATGGCTGCAAGCTGAAAGAACAACATTCTGTTTGTAATCCTAATAAAAATGAATATAACATCCTAATAAAAATAAAAAGGAATTTTTTTTTGTCTTTAAAATAATTAAAACACACCCTTTAAAAGGATTTCTGTAATTTTTCAATTATTCCACCATTTACAGACCACTATACAGGTTTCTCCAATACTAGGAGGTCAGTAACAGATTAACTGGACTTAAGAACATCTTTGAATATATACTTCTTAGGCATCTGCAATGTAAAAAGAACTTGCAAAAGCAATATTATGTAGCATAATACACAAATCTCTGCATTACTTTCTAAAAATTATGAGCATTTTTTGTGTCATTTTAGAAATTACAATACTTACTAATAGTAAATCAGCAAATATCTGTATCTCTAGATGTAAATTCTCTGTTGTCTTTACACTAATGAAAAGACGCCTATTAAGTGCAGATGCAGCAACCTGCATTCTTGGGACTCATTCTTGGGAAAGTATCACAAACAAGGAATTTAAACTGTGATACCTTAAATGGGGTATGAAGATTTGAGAACACTTACACTAGCATAACACAACGTCTGGAGGTACCAAGTTAATTCATAGTACTAAGTGACATCCAGAGCAAAAATTCTGGATAATCATAATACACAATAATACCATTATTATTGTGTGCTCTATCCTGGCCTTGAAATTGTGACTAATTAAAGTCATAACTACTGGTGTGGCACCTTGGAGGATTTTGCTGTTCTATTATGTCCTGAAAGTACAAATATGATAGAGCAGGCTTGGAGAAGTGGATTGTTATCTTTAATTCCAGATTTTCTAGGTTTTCTTGGGGTTGTTTCAGAGTAGTTGATAGTTCTTATTGTGGAAAAAACTACCACTAGGTGCTTTTCAAAGAATCACATAGCAGTGTTCTCCCAGCAAGTCCATCTTATGCAATAATAATAAAATAGCCTTTGTCACGTATATGTACCTGTTGCTTCATTTAAAGTTGCTTCAAGGCGCATAGTTTCTAGAAAGTGCTCTAAAATTTTCTCTGGGGTTCCTGACATCACAGTATACCTGAGGGAGGGAAAGAAGCAGTTAGCATCTCATGGGCAAAACAGCTAATCAAGAAATAATTGTCAGCAAGAAGACCAGGAATGATGAGTTCCAGAGTGTGAACACCTGCTCTGACCAGAATCTCTGCGTGCTTAGGACAAAACCACTCACAAACTTTGTTGGCTTCTCCCCTGTAAAACAGTAGCAATAACATTCTCCACCCTGCCCAGGGAGTGTGAGATGACAGCCCCCTCCTCACACAAGTACTCCAGTATAACACCACCACAATTACACCACAACCACAAGAGCTGCACTGGTGCAAACTTGGGGAAGTGCAAGCAGAAATGCTCCTCCATTGAGAAGAAATAGCAATTTGCAGCCATTAAAGGGTCTTAAAAGACTTACTATGAGCATGAAATAAGAACTGGTGTGTATCAGCGACAGAGCAAGGAAATAATTTAAAAAAATAATGAAAATAGCACACTGTATCTTCAAATTTCTGCAGTGCCTTACATAGCTGAAGTAAGTATTTCAAGTGGAGAAACTTAGGATTGTACCATTTCCTGGAGTGAATTTAGGGAGGTGAGAGAACTAGTGCAATATCCAGGGTTTTTTGCTTCACTCAAAAACACTGGCAAGATTTTAAGTACCAACAGAATATCATATGATATTGCAAAACTTGTCCTGTCATCTTTTTTTTTCTTTTCTTGCAGATCAGATTTTTTTTATCTTTTCCCACATTTTCTCAATCTTTGCATCTTTTTTTTTTTTTTTTTTAATTCAACTTATAAAGTATGAAACTTAAAAAAAAAAAAAAAAAGAGAGAAAAAACCCTGAGAAGTGAAGATACTCTGCTCCTGCTGAGAAATAAGTGGTGGAGCTGAGCTCCTGGGAGCTCCTCCTCACTTTGAGCACTGACCGTCACAGTTCTTTTACCTTTTACCAATCCCTTTGGAAGAACTGTATTGATGTCCCAAGAACACAAACACTTGTTAAGCCAGTGCACATTCTCACAGAGATACTAACCAAGTATCTAAGTGAGTGAAGCAGAGAAATCACAGGTTGCAGTACTCTGAATATGAAAGTGAAAATGAACAGTGAAGTGACTTGCAGGGCTGCTGAATTCATCCTGCATGAGTGTGATCACCCTTAAAGAGTTAGATCTTGGGAGTGATAACTTCAGAGCTAGTCCTTCCAAGTGAAACTGTCACTCTTTGAAAGCACGGCTCGGGGAGCGAGGTGGGAGCTACGTCTCCTCTGTAGAGGAAGCGGCGGAATCCAAACTGTAACTGAGAGGATCTGCTGCCAAAGTGAAGTTTTCCCCAAGGTCAAGATGAAGAAAATTAGTTTCTTCCTGAGAAGCGGTCCCTGTTAGGCCTCTGTTTCGGGCACAGTGATTTTCAAAAGTACTGAACACTCAGCTAACACATTCCAATAACACATTCTGGAAACCAAAAAACATAATTAATTTGATTTGGACTCTGCATAAATGCAGTCACTCTATTTGCTAAGAAAAGAAACAAAAGAAGTGTCATCTTCAAACCCAGTGAACTCACTTTGAAAGACTTTAAACAAAAAGACGCTGCTGACACACTATTACCACAGTAATCTGAGTGGTGAAAAGCAGACAGTGAACTTTCAAGGTAACTTCCTCTTTTGGGTAGATTATGTCTATTTGTCAAAAGCTCCCTTGGTGACACACTGATAGCACCCAAAAGCTGACCAAATGAATAAAATATTTACAGAAATGAAATTCTGAGCTTTACCTGAAAATATTCCTGGAATGTAAGACATAAAATAAAGCCTAACTTAACAATCTACCATAAATTTTTCTGGCTATCTTTATCAAAGTCTGAAGAACAAACTGTTAAATAATAAAAATGATGCTGGTGCAAAGAGTTTGCTTGGCAAGCAGTGTTTCAAACATGTTGAAATGAAACTTTCACTTTTGGAACCATAAAGAATGTCTCAGACCCAAGAGCAAGTTGCTGTGTATTGCAGCTGCTGATGCAGATCCACTGGCTACAGTCAGGTTCCCCTCATTTAGACAAACTTGTGTAGGAGTACTTGTTTTCCCGATTACTTTTCTAATAGATCAAGTGAAAGATGAAATGGCAGTTTCTGAAATATGTGAAATGTTTATATATAACACTGGGAACGGTTTATTCAACCTTCATAGATCTTTATAAAGCTTTGCATTAGGTTATGTGGATAAAATAGGTATATGAAATCCCAGATGAGATAAAAACTGTACCCAAAACATCTCACAATAAATTGGCTCTTTCTTTGAGAAGAAGTGAGGTTCAGGGAGAAGGATTCAAAACTTCTTGTTGCTTATTTTGTTGAAGTTCTTTGAACGCTTCTGAAGAAAACTGTGCATCCATTTGCAAGTAATGCCTTTACAAAGCCTTTAGGGGTTTTACCAACATTTGGAAAGATAATAGCCTCACTCTACTCTTATCACAGTAGTATCCAAACAGAATTGTAGTTTTTCCCTTTCAGTAAGAAAATAAGGATAATGTCATGAATATTGTTATTACAGTGCTAACCTATTGGGTAAGATAAGCTCTGCAACTCTCATTGCATGAGATCTTTGTTTTGTATACAAATTGTACCTAGCAAACTCTTATTAGAATCCAGAGCTCAAAATCCAAACTAAAATTATCTGTACTTAACAATAAAACAATGTATTTTCCTCACGTCTTTTACACAGTAGCTTAGCTTAGTAGGGTTCATCATTCTCCACGCCTAGACTACTTAGAAATTATTGCAAAAGGTAAGTATTTACAGCGAGATCTTCAGAGAATTATTGTGTAATGACATAGAGCTGGTCTAGTGCTGCAAGAAATGGATACATAATCCAGTATGAGGCATGTGATCAACTGATGATTAAAAAAGAAAGAAAACTTTATATGCACTACATTCTAACACAGAAAGCAAACATGCTATTGTTTGGATAATAATACCATTTAAAAAGGTTAATAATTGTCTGACACTTGCACTATTGAATGAAAACATACTTGTGCTGCAGCTGTGAATTTCCTTGATTAGAAATTCTGTTTCCTGCTGGGATCTTCTCCAACACCAAGACATCTTGGTCATGTTCTTTGAGTCTTACTGTATTTGCTTCCACATCCTGCAAGACAAGCTACTTTTAATAATGTAACTGCACCTGATTTGGCTGATTAGTTACTCTGACAAAGTGCATGACTTTCAAACACGAAGACTCCTGTTAGTTCCTTCCCCCTGTATTTATCTGTCTGAATTCTGTTTTCCTCATACACAGAATGAAGAAGGAAGCACTGGCACTGGGGAAGGAGGCAGAGAATTGTGGGAGGGACTGGAGCAAGAATGTGAAAAATCTCCACCTGTGTGACATTAAAAAAAATTGCTGAAAAACAGAGTCTCCCTACAACTTTCCAAATGTAATATAATCTCTATCCCTACTTTTATATATGAATATAATTAACTACAATCTGACTTTTCACTTAAAAAACAAGAGAAAATAACATTTAAGAACAGAAAGTTTTAGCTCAGTAAACCATTCATTTTCTACTACCAGGTCATAGCAGAAAAAGAAAAAAAAAAATAAATATAATGTGCATTCAAAAAAACACAGGTAAAAATCAGTAAGACCATGGGCTTGGATCTTCTTTGAAGTATTGACCAAAGTTTAATCAGTTGTAAGTCTCCATGGCCAACTCAGCCTCATTGTCAATGGGATCCTTGTTCCCTTTTGTACAGTGATGACAAGCTTATGTAACTTTTCTAGTGGAGTACTCTGTCTGGACTGGTTGTATTGCTGCAATACTGGGCATAAAAAGGTTTAATTACAGGATGACACTAGTTTTGACTTGCCATACTATGAATGGGCACAAAATAGCCTGTATTTACTGAATTACAATTGGAGTTTGGAACACATTTGCCCTAAAGTGAATAACTGTAAAATTAGTCTGGGAATATCCTTCTAGAGTTCTCTGACAAAGACATCCGTGTATTTACCTGTAACTTACTCAGTTTGCCACTTGATTCTGCCTTAAATTCATTGAGATTAAGGTACCTGACATTACCTGTGTGGGAGAATGAGTGATCTTGGTTTTTTTCAATACTTGGATGGAATATCGCCCAGAAATCCTGGGCAGCATAAGGAAAACCTGAGCAGGGCAAATTCTAGATCACAGAAATATGAAAGACAAAGATTCCATTTGGTCCCATTTTCATGTCTGAGCTAGGAACAGAAAATGAGGACAGGCAATGAATATATTCTTTACTTGATCTTCTAGACTGTTACATCTCTGTTCCATTACTAGGTATACTTCAAACAAGGTTATCAACATCCGTACATTCATAGAAATAAGACAGGCTCTAAAAAATTTTGCAAGTTCTGGTATCATGCTATCAGGGCAGCTCTTACCCTAAGGATCCTGTTGAAGTCCTCCTTGTCCACTCTCAAGAAGTGGCAGTTGTCTTCACGTAGAACAATGGATGCTGCTCTGGGAGCATCATTCACAAGCGCTAACTTGCCAAAATCATCTCCTTCGTGTAGAGTACATACCACACCCTGCACAGAGCAAAACATTTACATGCAGAAACCCATCATTACTCTGGATTCTATTGAAAGTCCTTGTACAAACACTGGACTTCACAATCAAATACCAAAACAAATCTATTTGGCAGGAAATCAACAGCCAAAATAATGACTAGGGAACAATACTTGATAGCTGGTTATTACTATTACTAAAGAAAGGCAAGAATAGAAAAGAATTGGCTTGTTCTCTGAAATTACATTCAGCTTGAAGGACTCTTCCAGCCCTGCTCAAGACAGAAAGTTGTTGAGTGTTTTGTTTTTTATTTATAGAGGCCATAAAAAATAAAATCAAGTTTGCAGAAGTAACACATAACATAAACCCTCGGTATACATCAGCAGTGCTCCACTTGCTCCAATTTACAGTAACAGAGAATCTGGCCCACCCAGTGATGTAAAAAATGTAGGTAAATATGAGTTACTTAGACTGTGCACCAGGGTCCTATGCTAGATTTTGGTGAAATGCTTGGCATTCAAATGGAGGATTCTCAGTCACCAAATGAAAAATCAGTAGGAAAGTAAAGACTCAAGGGATATCTCTGTAGCAAAATTCTATTTCTTTGCCTTGAAAAATCTATCTCATAAGCAGCAATTTATTAGAGATGATTTTGGTCTATAGGTTAAGTAAAATGAAGAGGTGGCATAAATTTGGAAGGGTTCACCCACTCTGAGAACCACTAATCACAAAGCAGTACTTCTGTCAGACATGCCTGACACGTATGAGAAAAGTTAGTCATACAAATGCTTGCCAATACGGTGGTAAAGGGACAGGGCAAAAACCCCATGAGACAGAAGTCTGGCAATTCACCAAATTCCAGCAAATTGCTTTGTCCTAAAGAACTGATGTAACTCTGGTGGATTATACTCAGAAACCGTGTAATATACCCCAAAATTATAGAGCAATCACTTGGAAGTATAGTCAGTGAAACCACTGGATCATTTCTTAATAAAATTACATTGTTTGTTTGTGTTTGCTCTAAATTAAACTGTATTCCTTCAAAGTTTACTCTTACAATTTCAATAATAACAATCATATAAAACAGCTTCTGAAAAAAATACCTTGCCATAAATGACTACGTTTACTGATCCCTTTAGGATAATGTACCAAGAAGTACCTTCTTCTCCCTGATTAAATACTACAAGAGAGAGAAAAGATTTTATGATGAGAATATAGCTATTCAAAACATAAATAGGCCAGATTCTGCACTCAGTAAAATTTAAGGTAACTCCACAGTCATATTAATATCTACCTTGTAAAAGGGCATACTATGATTTTAAAAGCAACTATGAATTTGACATTCATTTGCTAAAACTTCTCAGTATTAACAGGTCTAAGTAATCTTACATTTTAAACCATTTTGTACAGCAAGATTTTTTTAACATAGGATAAAAATTAAAATACACTTTAAACAGACTGGTCCAACCAAAAATTCTAGACAAAAACACACCCAAATTGTAAGTGATACATACATTTAACCAAGATACAGAATTAATTTTGGTACTGTCCCTGAATGTGGCAACAGACTAAGCTAACACCTACTACCCTAGGTTTTAAGTGCCAATCAAGTTTGAAGAGTGTATCCAAGTTTTGCTCTTGTCATTTAAACATTAAGAATTTAAATGTTCATGCCACAGATGAGAAAGAAGATCTGATAGGACTCCATTTACTTACAGACCGTTCCTGCTTTGGGATGTGACTCAAAAATGAGGACACCTGCTAATTCTCGTTTTACCTTAAAATAAAGAGAGAGAAATTATAGTTTTTGTAAGTATCTTATTCCTCCTGGTGAGAGGAAGTCACATAGCCCAATTGTTGCTTTTCTTCGCTCTGCATCATCCATCAGTCATTCAGAGCCATGCAGCCAGGCAATGGTCTGCTTCACTTGATGTCCTAATTCCTACTGATTTGCTTTACAGAGCAAACATTTCCTGGCTCCAAATGGCTCAGACAAGGCCATCTCTAAGATACAGGTCTCCGCATCTTTCTTCATCCACATACATGTGAAATGATTATCAACAATTAACATGATGGAAAAATTCAAATGGCAGTAGTGATCTGTTACAGAAGATAGCTAATGATTGACAGTTACTCCATGGAAGTATTCCTGTTCTTCCCTGAGAAATCAGTACCCTTCCCCTTATGACATAAATCTGGCTGCTTCTGCTCTGTCAAGCTGTGAGGCACAGCCACCTGGACCTGCTGAGTCTCCTCTCTGCCTGACAGCTTCCCAGGCAAAACATCCACTCACTACCTCTTCCAGGGACTGGAGAACATGGCAGTGCCCTTGGTGTCAGCCTACTCCTCACTGGGTTTGTATTGCTCTGTGTGATTAGCTCCTACTGACTGGCCAGTTGCCTTTAGGGAGACACTGTTTACAACTGCTTTTTGTCACTGTAAACACTGTTAGTGTTACTTTCACAAAATAGCAGTAGCACTGGGAACCTCATAAGATCTCGAGTTTTTCTATGTGCCTTATGTATCTCTTCATACAAGCAAAAGACTCCAAGACAAATTGGAGGCAAATTTCTAAGCAGCGGGATTCTTGTATTCGGAGAATGTCAGCTGGTGACAATCCCTTTCTCAAAGTTACTACTGTGTAACTTAACTGTGCCAAATACAGATCAAAAGCTGGCTCCACCATATATTTACTAGTAGCATTTTTGCACCATTCTCTCAACTGTTTAAATAGAAAAAACATTTCAGGCGATTAAGAAAACTTGGGAAGGAACTCTCAAATTCTGGACACAATCCACATGAGAGTCTGGTGGCTGCATCTCCCAAGAGGGGTGGACAAATTCAGGCACTCATGTGTGCCCACCCAAACCTTTGCTCAGGCACCAAGCACAAACATAGCACACCAGCCACCTCTCCCGACAGCTCTTTCCCGACAGCTAGTGCAAAGCACTCCCTGTTTGCAGCCTGGAGAAGAAGAGAGAAAAACAGAGGTGTTTGGACAGGTTTTTTAAGCACACTGACCAGCAAACACACAGACCTGTGACTTCTATAACACTTCACCAAACTCTTTTATAACCTCTGCTCAAAGGAAATACAACCCCATTGACGCTGCTCTGCACATTGCAGAGAGCATTCCTATCCATGTATGTCCTCAGATGTCTTCTCAGTTGATTCAGTCATTTGCCTCTGCAATGAAGGAATCTTCTTGATGAAGCCAAAATTTGATTTGTTTTTAACACTGTATTATATAATGGTTTTTCATTCATACATTAACTTCACAGGTTTCTCTAGCAAGGATTAGTTCACCACCATGTGACTTGAGTTTTATCTGTTTTATTTCCTGCTGTTCGTGGGATATCCAGAAAACTTACTACTTTAGGAATTATGCCTTGCTTAAAATAAACTAAACATTTAATTTTCTTTCAAGTCAGTTGACCAATAATCTTCTGGTTCATAGAAGCAATGCTGTCTGTTGTTCCTCTGAAGACTAGTTATGGTTTCTGACTTCTGCTTTAGTTCATGATGGACGTGGAATAGGATGGCATTTCCAGATCCTTACTAAAAATATGGAATCAACTGTAATTCAAAATGCCAACTGCAGTTTGTATCATTTATTCTACATGTTCTATATGATACTTCCTGTGGATTCTGACCTCAGGTCTGAATTTCTTCTGAGCTGAAAATATTTAGTGTTTCAGATTTTTTTGTTCTGGGTTATATCTGCAGTATCGAGAATATTCTCTGCTCCCTCTCAGTATCTGTCTTGGGTAGTATCTTTTGTTTAACATTTAAATGGTCATTTCTGAATCTTACAGCAATCTTTAAATACTTTTTTCCCTACATCTCAGGGATGCTTAAGGATTTTGGATGGCTGTTCCCATGCTGAGGAACACATCAGGTGCAGGTTTGCAAGCTGCAGTAAGTGATGTAGATTGAGCTGTTGGTGGGAGCCCAAGACAAGAGGCTGTGAACTGCCTACCCTTTGCATGGCAAAGGTCACGAAGACTGGTGGTGCCAGCCAGGTAAATGTGTACTGAGAGACACAGCAGGAGTGGAGGACACAGAAGGAAGAGAGAGACTTACATGGCTTGGACTGTGAGCGGGTAAAACTCCCTTTGCTGGGGGGCACCAGCTCAAGCTGTTTCTGTATAACTGCACTGTGAATAAATTCCTTTATGGAATGAGATATCTGTGACTCCACTGGGAAATCTGGGGTCAAACCAGTAAGGTTCACTGGAGCTGTTGGCTGTGAAGGGGCTTTGGTCCCAGCAGTGAAAGTCTCTGGTGTTGGGAGTGTGAATGCCAGAGAGTCTCATGAATGGTCAAACTGGGAAGTTTCCTTAACACCTATGTAATTCAGATACAAACTCTGGATGCCTGTTTTTTTTTGAAAAACGCTGCTTAGGTGTTACATATTTGCATGAAGTACTATCTTTCTGTAATGCAGCTTATAATTAGCTGCATCTGTCCAAGTTAACTGGGAATTACTGAAAATATCAAGTGCTTCCAAAGAAGCTACTATCAAACAAAGATCTACTTTCTTACTGGCTTCCTTTTTCTGAAAGCATCTCCATGCTGCTGCTACCAAAAGTGTTATTTGTTTCAGTTACCTACACAGTGTGTCAATAACAGTGAGAACTTACAAAGCTGCATTCTCTCCTCCATTTATTTGTGATTCTCTGCACTGTTCTTGACCACACAGAGAGAGTGCCTGATCTGATGAACTTTCCTTCACTCATTGACCAAACTCAAACCAGCAAGAACTGCACAGTGCACCTTTCTGCACAATGTAATTCCTCTTCCTAACTGGTTCAAGCCGACTCCTTACAGATGAGAAATCAATTCTGCAAAATTCAGTAGCACCACGATCCTGGGTGTCAAGTCAGATTGCACACATCTTCATTTAAACTCAGATACGGATGCAGACAGAAGCACCTGTGCCAAGTGAATGAGATAGGGGCTGTGCAGAAATACATGAAGAGAATTATATCTGATATCCAAAAGAGAATCTGCACAGTGGTTCTCACAGATGGAATAACTTCTTTGCGTGGAAAGTATAAATGGAAATGGTTTTAGGCTGTCCAACACTAAAAACCAACAGAAGTAAACATTCAGCCTTTCCTTTCATGATGAGTTATAATTTTTAAAATTACTTACTGTGGTAGAAAGATGGGATAAGGCCTTAATGTGGAGAAGTTCTTCGTATATAAATTCTAAGTCATCTACAGTTCTCTGGCCAGGCCTATAGAGAGAAGATAAAAAGGACAGCAAAATGCAATAAATGCCCAAAATAAATGCTTCAGAGAAGGACAAAACAACACAAAATGCTGCTGTACTGTCTGCTGAAGGGTACATCCTCACTAAATGGAGCGTCAGTAATGTTTCTGGACAGAGGACTAAAACACACAAAGGATGGAAGCTCTATGAACACTACCTGAATAACATCAAGCAGCAGCCATGGCAACCACCTTAGAGAGATCCTGATTAGGCAGCTTTCCTGATTAAATCAAGTGTTCTATATGTAAAATGGTCACATAAATCAGAAATAGTACATAAAAATTTGTTCCTTACAAAAGAACTCCGGAGTGTGGGACATGCACTATTTTTCACAGGTGGCACTAACAAGCTGTGGCAAACAGACGATTTCTAAAGGAGTGTGGATTTCTGCTGAACAAATTGGAGAGGCAGCAGTGCATCCTGGAGTACAGCAAACGGTGGCTACACAGTCAATGCTGAGCGCTGTTGTGTAGCCACAAAGGTAAATAGGAACCACTCAGTAGTTTCAGCTTCTCTCACTGAAAAATACAAGAAGCTGCCACTAATAAAGAGCAGGCACTGATGAAGGAATAATTCTCCTACAGGACAAGGAGTAACAAGGCTGTCACTGCGACTGAAATAGTTGCATTTCTGCAGCCTATGCACTGCAAAATTTTCTGATTGCTTAAGAAGGACACAAATACCGAGGGGACTGCAGTGTGTTGGTCATGCTTTGGAGAATCTAATAAACAAGAGAACGAAGTCTGTAACCAAGAGAAGGAACTGCATGAGCTTGTGAGCAATTCCCAATCTTTTTCCCACTCACAAGATTCTCTTTAGTTAGTGTCTAATATAACTTTATTTTCTAAAAAGACAAATTCTCCTGTAATATAATTTCAGACAGAACACTGGAGTTACATAATCCTTTAAAGCATTATCCCAAGTAACTTTTATAGGACTAAGTCCTTTCAAACAATATGGTTTAGATTTGTGAAAAACAGAATACAGGTAATTAATTCAGTGGGCCAAGAACAAAAGAAAAGAGCCACCTAGTCAAAGGAAGGGAGAGAGGAGGAATTGAAGACATGAGGAAATGGGGTACAGGAAGTCCAGTCGGGGGCAGGAGTTCCAAAGAAGAAGGTTTACATGCTCTGCCATTAAGAACAGGCACAGTTCCAAACCCTGCTGTCTGCAATGAGGGATGTCAAAAGAGTAAACAGCACAACTGAATCTCTGGACAGCCCTAAACCAAAGGTTACAACGAACCCTCTTGACAGAAGTTTTCTTCCTAAAATGTCAGTATTACAGGAGACTCTCATCTAGAGGATCAGGAAAGCCACATGAAGAAATATTATGCTCTACAGGTTTTCTGCCTAATCACTGCCGGGTTCAACAGTCTGTCTGCATCATGTGTGAGGTACAGGCCATGTCACTCTGGAGTTATATTGCATCTTTTTACAAAAGAATCTTGATAAAGACTTCTTTTGGATGAAAGAAGTACTGAAGAAGTCATAGAAAACACAAGGACAACTGACACCTCTGCTAAGCAAGCTATATTTTTTATCTGTTCTTCACTTACCAACGACATGCATGTATTATTACCCAGATTAAAGATCAATTTAGACAAAAAATGTTTTGGATAAAATTACTCTTTTCTCGTACTGATTGGAGTAAACTTTTAATGGAAAAACAGAAACTGCTTTGGTACTGCTATGCCCTCTAGTGATTCAAAATACTCTTTGCTATTTCTAATTCTGGCTTCAAATTATAAGGCTGACACTCCTAGTGTTAGCCTTATAATTTCAAGGAGCAGCTTAATTAAGTACAGCATAAAACTAAGGCAGAACAAGCTACCTTTCACTGGAGATTTAAGAAACAAAATGTAAGGATTTTGAAAAATAATAGGGAAGTAACAACCTTAATTTTATTACACGTTTGTAAAACCAGCATGTCTTGGAAAACAGAAAACAGTGTAAAAAATCAAAAAACTTCTACTTGAAATTAAAACATAAAAGGATGATGTCTAACTACATCAGATCTCTATCAAAAGAAAAGGGTACACTCTTCTTTCAGTATGTCCATTTGCCTCCTGTGTTAGCACATTGGGAGGACTGACAATCTGTAGTGGAGATCAGTACCTAGTCTTTACTTCTGCTGCTGCAGATGTCACGTGGAGAGATATTAGACATCACTGTGTCTTTAAAACCTGTGTGGTGACCCACTGATGTTGATTTGTAGGATCCTGCTGTGTAAAGACCTAGTTTCTGCAGGGGACACATTCTAACAGCACTAGCTGGTTACAGAGAGGATAATAAATGGAATAGGTAGGGAACGAGGGTATACATTAATAGACAGAACTCAGGTGATATTAAGTGATCAATAAAAACTGCTCAATGTTTGGAGAATTTATCAAGGTCAGAGACATTGAGCTTCTCTGTGAGTAGAGACAATAATACAGAACTTTGCCATTGATAAGCCGTGCATGTACATGCAATATCATTGACTATTTTTATTATACAGCTAACTGGAAAATTCTTGGATAATAAGAACACAGGAAAAGATCAGAGACCGTGTAACATTGTGACTGAGCATCAAATAAGCATCTTTTCCAGAGTATAAATTTTGTTTTCAACTACCATAAAGAATAAATAGGAGATATGAATAATTTTATCCGCTACTTGTATGTGAAAGTGAATGCATGTTGACTTACTCTAGCATGGAAGTTTATTATGTAATCTTTGTCTTTGAATCAGTGTGCCTTGATTAACTCCATAAATACCATTTACCACACATAATACCCATAACCACCAGTGAACTGATAATCTGTATTTCCTGTCCTAGGAACAAAACTTGGTTTATGAAATTTCATTGGTGAGAAACTCCAAGGATTATGGAAATTAATACTGTCTTTATGGAGAAATCTATTGTGTTGGAACATCAGAACAAAAAATTGTAAGAACCAGAGAATAAATGTATCTTGCTTAAGAATATATATTCTTAGCACTAACTAAATTGTTATATATGTATTTTGTCATGTTTAACATGTTTAAATTTGTTTTCGCTTCCTCTCTCTAGCATCCCATTGCATTTACTTCGGCAAGTGGCACTAAAATTTGATTACTGATCACATGTAGAATTAAACACTCTGTACTGAGAAAAAAATGTGCTGAGTGAAGTCACCAAGGATATATAACACACATTTATTATTTCAGTCACACTGCTAACTTACTGTAGGCTAGGGCATTAAAAAAGAATATAATCCATAACATCATCCGAGTTAAATACTGTTGTCTGATGAATATCATTCTTCCTTTAAAGACTCCTGTTATTATTGTGTTTAGCTTTGTATTATAGCATAATATCTAATTAGAGCTTACCATCAGGATGTGTTTTCTTACTGAAGGGTGGAAACACTTGTAACAAAGAGTTGTGTTAATTCCACAATAATTTTTCCAGGGGCTTGTGCAAGGTCTGCACCTGTGCTCCAGCCATTATAAGGAGCAGAGAGCTGTGTTTGCTACTTCAAAAAAAGCTATTTTCACATTCAGTATATGTGTTTCCAAAGGGAAAAAAAACCCAATAGCAACAAGAGCCTGCCAAAAATTTCCCTGAGCTCTATTCTGTTTTTTAAACTATAGAACATTCTTTCACAGTTTGACAGTTAAAATGCTGCAGTTAATGTAATAAACAGAGAATTTTTTAAGTCGGCTGTCAAAACAAGTGACACTTTTTGCTAGAGATTTTCAGATTTCGAACAATAGAAAGTACCTTTCAAAGCAACAGCTTCATTATACAATCAAATTCTCAAAGTAATCTTCTCATCAAAGAATATTGTCTTATTTCTTTCAGGGTAATTATCTGAGTTCTGCAACCTCTCTGGAAATGGTTACTCTTACAAAATGCAGCTGTGTTGGTTTGAAAATGGTGGGTCCTGCTCAGGTCAGCTACAGCCAGCATTTCTGCAGCCCTGACAATTCCTTTGAACTCTTGGCAGCTGCAGCAGCGGCAAGTCAAAACTAGCAGCACTCTGAGGATTCATGGAGATTTTAACAGCTTTGCTGCAGCTCAGCCCAGAGTGGATTTTCAACTAACAAAATCATAACATATGTAAACTGAATACTAGAACAGTAGTTAATATGGTGCCTGGCAGTACAAGCTTACTTCCACGAACAAAGGGCAGCAAAAATAAGCACTTTCAGGGACAGGGAAAGATGCCAGATAATGTCAGTCTTGAGAAAACCTCTTTCCCCTCACTATACTCCATGAAAAATCTCCTGTTAATACTCTCCCAGGTGATGCTGTGCAAGTGACGACACAGAGAGAAGAGCAATACTTTCCAGAGCATCTTTCCAGCCCTTCAGCTCTCTGCAAGGAGTCCAGATGATAATCAACACTGACCCTGCAAGGGTAAACTTACACTTGCTCTTCTGAAAGTCATAACGGAAAGCAAATCTAGTAGGCAGCCAAAAACCATGATAAGCTAAGGAGAAATTCTCCAAGAGCAACCTGCTCAGTCAGCCTGAGGCAAAGGAGATAGTGCAGAGCAGCAGGGTCAGAGCACACGTAGCACTGCTCAGCCTCCTAATGGCAGGTATCTGCTCAGGGGATGTCTGTGAGGAGAGAAGACCTCAATTTCACAACACCATAAGGGTACGTGGAAGCACCATGTTCCCAGTCGGGTTTGTCTGTGTGTTTTGTATGACAAGGAGCGACTGCCCCTTTGTTTGTGCTGACCAGACCTCTAACAAACAGAGGAAAGCGAAAACTATTGCTCCATGGCAGAATTACCTTTTTTCATAAACACAAGAGTCTGACGGTGCTTTTTGAAATTCAGTGCTTTTAGTAAGTTTTTGGAAAAGTGCTGTCTAAATGAGCTTAACAATCTAAACATAACACAAGGACAAGAATGGAGCAGGGAAAGGATACAGATGGAAACAGAGCAGGATCAAACACTTGTGTTAAGTGATTCAAAACATTTTTACTATGAAAAATGTTCTCACACTGTAGGCAGGGCCCAATCCTATCCCATAGCAAAGACAAACTTTGTCAATGGCCTCAAAGGAGCAGGATCTAGCTTTGTGTGCTTACCTGTCTTGAACTGAACCTTACAAGTAAATCTTCAGTGAAGGTGAGATTAAGTAATTCCTTATTCTCAGTGTGCTTAATTAGCAGGAAAATATGTTTAGTGGCCACAGAAAATATTCACTGGCCACTAAACACTACCTGCTTAATGAAGAGGTTGTCTTCAATGGAGGGTCAAACAGAGCTTGTACTGGTTGAAGTTACTATAAAGCTGCCTATAAAAAAGGCCTTTGACACAGTTTTCCATGTGACCAGAGTGCACTGCTGAAAGGATGGTTAGCCAACCAAGGAGTGAGAGGACACGATCTGGTAGCTATCAAAAGGTTAGGCAGACATCCTCTGTGGCCTAGGTACAGAAAGCTTTTTCTTTTTTAAGAACTGATTCTATAACAATAAGAATTGATAAATAAACTCACAGAGCCACATTTCACACCTTCCTGGCAAACTACAACAGGCAAAGTCCAGCCTACCTTGATTCAATAAAGGTCTACCAAGGCTGAATCTAATTAACGGATGCCACTGACAAGTGTAACTGAAAGGCACCTGCTGTGCTGCCATCCTACCACTCCACTCACTCAAAATAACTGAAAGCGACATTCGTTAATTGAATGACACTTCTACACACAAAGTGTGTAGGGGAGACTCAGAAATGAAATAAAAACCTCATAATGCAGCATTTTCCTCCAAGTGAGTGTGATGGCATTCGTGGCCTTTCATGGTTATTCTCAACACACAGTTCAACTTTTAAGTATTAATGAGGACTGGAAACGACTTAACATGGATGTAAAAACTTCAGAGGCTAGAGAAACTGGCACTGAAGTGACATGACTGGCCAAAAGATGTCTGAGAAGAAACATATGTTTCTCTTGTTTCTATGTCACAAGGAAGGCCCATAATATTAACTCATTAATCTGCTTACGGTTTTCTGAGAATCATCCTCATATGAGCATCTGGCCCAATCTGAGACAGAAGCAGCATAGTGTCCTGTAGCTCCTCATCACACTCCTTTTTCTCCTCCTCAGTTGGCAAAGGGGCATCTTCACGTTCATCATCCAAAAATCGATAAAATAAGTATTTGTCTTGAAAGTGGTGTTCCTGATCCACTGAAAACAACATAACAAATCAAATACTAAGCACTCCTCATCAAAGTTAACCTCGTAGAAATCTGTGTAGCAGCATGTCACAGATAAATTAGTTAAGAAGGGAAAGAAAGCTACAAAGAAACTGTGAGAGTATGAAACACCTTTACTTCTCACATATGTCCAAATTATGTAGCTTGAAGGGTACACTTTTAAATTGTGTGCTACAAACACTTTCCAAAAGGCTTCCATATATGTGTGTAGTGGGTGTATATACGTAACACGTGTGTGTGTGTGTGTGCACATGTGGGTTTTTTCTTATTAGATCCATTTAACAAATCACACTGGGGAAATGGTTACATCATCAATTTCTAAGAAGTGTTCTCTAGCATGTTTAGACAGGCTGACAAAAGGTAGCAAAAGCTTCAAAAGTCTTTGTGATGTACCAGAATTGTATATCATCAAGATATAATCCATAATTCCCAGACCTGTGTCCTGGTGGAAGAACTTAATGGAAGGACTGTCAAGAGAAGAATTCTAAAAGAATGTTATGATATTGCAAAGGACAAACCCTTGGTCTTCCAAGCAAGTCAGAGTGATGTTTTGAGTTGGATACTGTGATGCAGCTTGCAATAGCTTGCCCCTGGGAGTTCAAGGGAATATTTGGCAGGAATTAAAGCTAGAGCCCTTAGGGTAAGGGAGCAGTGGAAACAATCTGTCTCCTCAGTGTGGAAATTTCTCACTGGGATATGGGAAGCACAACAGGATAAATGGAAGTGTACTGTAATAGAGCTGCTCTTCTGAATTTAATAAAAATGTATGTGCAAAGCTTCAAATATGAATATTGTTTTAGAAAGTTATCCTTCTGAGGGCTATAATATCCTGTTACCGAGTAAATCCTGCCAAAGGGAAACTGAAAGTCAATGTAAAATGAAGTCAGAAAGCTAACATAAAATCCCAGATCTCTGCACTGGAATATCTGGAGTGTTGAATTTAGGAACCATTCCAAAACCACAGAAAATCACTCCAGAATTATGGATACGAGCAAACACAAATGCTCACATTAACTTTTAAAATGCTCAATTTTTCAATATGCTCCTAAGTTTAAAAGGTATACTGGTAGCAAAATTCAAATAATAATGTCTTTGTGTTACACTTATGAATGAGCAGCCTGCTCTGCAGCATTTCTTTTGGGCTCATGATCCCTTTCTTTTTCATGAAAGAGAACTACAGGGGCCCTGATGTCACACACTGTCCATACAGTAGTCAAGATGATGATTATCTTACCATGGTTAAGAACACCTTCTTCCAGCAATACTTGCCACATGCCAACAGCCTGGGTTCGTAAATGGACACAAGGACTTTGCTGCATCATCCAGTCAACTAGTTCTGTCCCCACACAGCATTGCCTGAAGGACAAATAAATGGAAAGAAATTGAAAGGGAGACAGTCAAGAGCAAGATCGCACACAGTGACTGCCAGGAACGCTGTATAAACTTAGGTAAATTGGTTTGCAGGTCTACAGTGTTCCTGAGGCTCTCTCATGCCAGGTGCTGGTCACCTTGCATCTCCTGACTGACCCAGAGGCAGACAACAGTAGGCCTCAAGTTCTGGAGAACACCCAAAGAAGGGGAAAAAACCCCAAAAAGCCACATGGTCACTTAGTAAAATTCTTTGTCATAACACTCCCTGGCTCAGCAGAACAGTAAGAGTTTTCCCAGTTATGTATAAGAGAAAGTTGTGCAGTTATTTGGACCAGCATTGGTGTTCATTTATCACACAGGCTCTTTTGTTCTTCTAGAACAATCAACAGCGTTATATTTGATATATTCTCAGATCAACTCACAAGCTCCAAATACCTCTGCATATTAAATACTGAAATATGGAAAATCAATGCACTTATTTCAAAAGCAGATCAGCAACATATTGATTTACTATTTAGAAAAAGATACACCCAGAGATTTTAAACCAATTTTTACTTAAATATACTCTGAATAATGCATTAGGTATTTGATTTAAACGTTGGACACTAAAACAAATTGACTGTTTCTTAAGCCAACAGTAGATAGATCCTGACATCTTGCAGTCAGATTTCTACTCTAGAAGTGCCATTATCATCCCACTTCTGCAAGACTGTGCTGCCACCAGCAGGAAGATAAGAAATCCTGGCAACACACTGAAAAAAAAATAAATAGAGCAGAAAATCTACATACGGAATGTTCTCACCAGGTGAATTTTCAGAACTCCACAACGAGCAACACTGCTGTAGCAATCACTACAATAACACAATATATTAATGAGCTTTTCTATTATCTCTTACTGATAGATGAAGAGAACAGAATCTACATTTTAACTTGGCATTACACAGAATATTCCAGCTAACTATGCTATGAACTTTGGAAGAGTTTTTGTATGTGAATACTCTGTTCACAATCATGGACTCAATTTCCAGTCAAATTACTTCAGAAAGGATTTGCCAGGCCCATTAAAGGCTGCATAACATCCAGACTCAAATAGCATCACAAAATAATTTCAGACCTCTTGAGACCTGCAAGTATGATAAGGCATAAATCACAAATCAGAGGATGGCAGGCACAGAAATTCAGAGACCTCTCTACAATCAGCTCACACACCTGTAAGTCTTCAGATGGTATTTACGATCTCTTATCATGTGAGGGGCTCGGGACAGAATTGTGTTCCGCAAAATCTTTCCAGCTCTGAGGATCTTTTCTGAAGGAACCTTGGTGATCATGGAGAAAAAAAAAGGATAAAGCCACACAGATTTTAAACTTTCTGGAATCTCTGTGCTGCCTTCTGCAAAACAAAACACAAGTTCTCTTTTCCCTGAATTAAAAGTCCTTGCACAGATGCTTACTTTTGCAGAGCAGTGTTGTATACATTTGGGATTTTAAGTCTGACATACTTATCACATCTAGCAGAAAGCATCACTTCAGTTGATTCCTATCACACTGTTGGAAATAATTATTTCCATTTTTCTAATGGCCTGGCTCTACAGCACATGTGTATCCTATTACCTGTGTAATGGTTTTAGTAGGACGATGTGGGATGTGAGGTTCAATAAGAGGTGTCTGAAAAATAAAATGAAATTAAATAGTTTTTTAAAGGTTGACCAGTAAAATAAAATAAAGGCTAAAGTGAAAAAATGAACAAAAAAGCTGTAATAACAGAGAATGACATGTAGGACCAAGCTCTGCCCAGGAGACACGAATAGAAAAAGCTCTCTGAAGACATCCTAAAGACAAAACTTGCCTAAAGACGGTAATATGACAGGTGAAGATGGATAACTTAACTTTCTGAAGTACCAATGAACTGTGCAATGGCCAAATGTCACACCAGATCTGAGCCTATGCAGGCACAGCTAGCTCTTCCTCCTGCTCTCCACCTGCAGTGGGCGCAACAGCATTGCTCCACAAGCATCTGCTCTGCCATCCAGCCCCCCACCACCGAAACTCTCTCCTCCTTCAGCACCTTTTTCTATTCAGCTCTCTTCTTCCTCACAGCAGAGCACAAGAAATAGGAATGGAGATAAAGCTCTGCTTCCACTATCTGTGTTTTCTAAACTATCACCAGGCTGAGCTGGCAATCCTTTTATTGCTGCTCTCTGAAACACAGGTAAGGACTTTCACAAAGAGGCTGGTGAGGGAAAGAGAAAAGAACAAAGCAAGGGGCTTGGTTCTGCAAAGGGAAGAGGGAAAGGGAAGACTATCAGGGATCTACAGGGGAGAAGCAGAGAAGGGGATGAGAGAAATGGGAAAATAGGCACATAACAAACATATGAAAAGAAAGGGGAGACAGGAAGCACATGGCACAACCCAGAGGAAAAAGGAAAGCAGAAGGTTAAAGGACAGTGGAAATGGAGACAAAAGGAGAACAAAACTGAACTTCAGTAGCCACCTCAGAATGATGGGAAGACATTTTGCTGGGACTGGTAGTTAAGAGCATGAACCAAATTCACTTCTAGTGAGAAATGTCAGAAGACACGACACGAGGGCCGAATTTGACTGGTGCTCTGGGCTCACCGACAGGGCAGATCATACCCCACACAGAGGTCTCCCACAAGAGCAACGCTTTGCACTTTGGCCCATGGCAGCCACAGCTCTCTTACACCTGTACAGCAAAGGCAGGACAACCCCGGCAGAAGTCAGGTGAAACATGTGCTATGTACTTCTGGGTTGCCAGATATCTGTTTCTTTAAGCTGGGCATCTGTTCATTAGCTCCTGCAAGATTTTAATGATGTGACAAAGTCCTTGTAGTAATCAAATAGTGCTGAGAGCTAAGAATACACTAAGAGACTACAGGGCAGCTGGGAAGGGGAAAATGAGGGAAGCACATGACAGAAATGAATAACCTTAATAGAGAGGCCTGTACATGGAAACCAATGCAAAACATTTTCTGTTTCTACTCATACCTTTAAAAAGTCTCTGAAAAGCCAAATCAATACAATTAAAATGGGATTCCTGATTTTTCTCATTAATAAGTCCATGATTTTTCATAGACTCCTTTAAGTTCAACCATAAGGACAGTAGCACATCCCCCAGTATTTCTTGGTTTCTGGAACTGTGGGAATCCTGTTTTAGACAGTCTATATTTGCAGTTAAAGCATGCAAAGAATAGCAAGAATCTTTTGAAAGATGCCTCTAATGCAAACAAAACCACTGAAAAACAATTTCAAACAGATACAATATACTCAATCTAGCTTTCAGATTTTAATTCTAGTTAGGAATATACTTACAGGAGAGATAAAATGTGTAAAATGAAAAATATAGGAGATTTTTACAGCAACTGACTAGTGAAAACAAATGCATGTTTTTGTTCTTTGGAGTTTCAATTAAGCTTCAACAAAAATGCATAAAAGTAATAGGTGAAAAAATTGAGTATGGATGAAGATTTGTCAATAAATCTCCCAACCTAATCAGAACAGAATAAAAGACAGCATTTAGAAGAAATCTGATTCAACTCAAAAGCACAGAAAAAACCCAAGGTGAAAGCTAAGACACAGCACAAGAATCTGCAGAAAGCAGCAGGAAGGCTTGTTCACCTGCATTTGATCCTGACCAATACAGAAGGATCAGCTGCAAAGACAGAACATAACTTGGGTGAAGGTGATCATGAAATGATCCAGAGTCAGAACTTTACAGAAGGAAGAAAGAACATCAAAGTACAAACAATGGACTAGGAAGAAAAGTTTCCAAAAAATACTAATAGCTAAATTCCTGGAGTGGGTCATGAGGGACCAAGTGTAAGGTAAAAGGAGTTAATGAGAGCTGGTAGTAACTTAAACAGTACCAATCAAACATACAATATATACTAGCACAGAACTAACTAGGAGGTGTAGTAAAGATTCAGCTAAAGAAAGAGCTCTTCACTGACACACGAGAAGGAAATGTACAGAAAGGAGAAAGCAGGGGGTCTACAGAAGGCAAGTATAAAACGCACATTGAATAACAAAGGACAGAATTAGAAAAGCAAAGGTATAAAATGAGACAGATCTGCCAAGAAATGTCAAGAGATAAAAAAAGTTTCACAAATACATTATAGTAAAACAAAGAAAATAAAAAGTGTTGAGCTACTGTACAAAAGAGGGAAATCTATTGACAGACAGTTCAAGAAGGCCAGAAACAGGTGATTTATTTTTTATCAGTGCTCATTAGAAAGATCAGTGGCAGACAGATGGCTAATCTCCTAAGTAGTAGAGTGACAAGAATAAAATCTCAGCCTGGGGGAAAAAAAAAGTTTAAGAAAACATTACATAAATTAGTTATTTTCAGATTGGCTGTGTTTGTAGAATTTCATGCAGGAAACTTGAAGAGCTTGAAGAAACTTATAAGAGGGCTGCAACCATCTTGGAACTGTCAGCAGCCACCTCAGAACCGTCAGCAGCCACCTCTGACAACTCTTGGGACTAAGGAAGGCAGCAGAAGACAAAAATATGGGAAAAGGAGGAGCTGAAAAAATATAGACATGTCAGCTTAATGTGTCTTCCTAGAAAAAGTCCATTTGTAAGCACCTGGAAAAGAACAGGGAGATGAGTCACACGTGACATATATTAACCAAGAACAAATCATGCCACACTGATCTAATTTCTTTCCATGACTGGGTAGCAACACTGATAGATTAGAGAAGAAACAGTAGATTTTCAATCCTTTAGTAAGACTTTGACACTGTCTCATCAGATATTCTCCTCTGCAACAGGCAGATTAAATTCTTACAAAATAGGTGCAAAACCAGTTGGAAAAGTGTATTTTGAAAGGAATTATTATTAGTGAAGCAAAGTCAAACTGCCAGTCATACCAGAGGTCTGTTCCAAGAAGCATTCTCAGGAATATATCACATCTGATAATATTAAATATTAACATGGTATGAAGCAGAATGTACACTTACTGATTTTGCAGGAGACTTCAGAATGGGAGTACACTGCAGAATAAGTTTACAATTTGAAACAGTTGTAACATTGGCATTAAAAAAATGATGCTTTTATGTACCACAGTGCTGACTACCTTTCTGAAGCAGGCAGAATCAGCTATACAAAGACAGGATAGGGAACAAGTGTCTTAGTGCAGTTCCACAGAAAAATAAATAAGGTTTATAATATTTTAAATATTCAAATATTAAAGACAACTGAATAATCAATGCCATACTTGTGTGAAAGCAGCAACGGGATGTAGCAATACATTAGATACATAATGCTGTTCTGCTTTAGTCAGCCTAGATAAGATCTAAACTAAAGCACTGTGTCTCATTTGCCCACTTTACTTCAAAAGCATCTAAACCAGCTGGACAGATTTTAGCGGAAAGCATCAAGAATAATCAGAAAGCACAACATAAATAATCAAAGTTGTTCAGCTAAGGAAATGACAAGTCTGAGTAGAAATGCGATAAAGTCTTCAGATTTAAAAGGCCTTTGAAAAGATCTAGTCCATTGTGCAGAGATCAGGAAATAATTTAAATTGCTGTAAAAAAGATTCAGTTTAGGCATCAGTGAAGCTTTTCTAGCAGTGTGGACAGTGAATACTGGCACACATTGCCAGGAAGGTCTGGTTCCTCCGTCTTCAGAGGCTTGGGAAGATACACAAGGAATCTGTCAGGAGTAACCCTATGGCTCGGGGATGGACTGGATGCTTTCCTGAAGTAGCTTTTAGCCTCATGACATGGTACCGTGCAATTTTTGAGGACACCTTAACAGGTCTAAAATAAGTTCAAGCACGGGGTGGTGCTTAAAGAGGCAATCAGTAACAGAGCTCCCAGAGCAGTGAGCCCGGACACCAGAGAGCAAGGCAGTCACTGCTCCTGAGGAACAGCACCATCACCATCCAAAAGACTTGCCCAGAAAAGAGTCCCCCAAAGTTACAGCCTTTCAAAACCGCTGGAGTGAACTCTGGCTGCACTAGTGATGAGCTGGAACGCTACAAATGGAAACACAGGGCTTGGACTGAGTTTACTATAGAAAGGCAAGTCATGCTTGAAAGGCAGAGAACTGCAACATCAATTAGTTAACAGGAGATACAGTGTCCCAGCAACAACTTCCTGTCAGGATAGATATGGATTCTGCAAGGGACAGTATCTGAGGATAATTGTCACAGCTTGGCTGAAGACCAAGAGATGTTTTGTGAGTTTTTACAATCTTGGATCTCCCATTAAGGGATGCTTAGAAAGCACTTAATAAAAAAATAACTAACTCTTCCTATAAAACAGCAGAGAGTGCACAGAGTGTCACAAAACATCCTGGTACCTTTGAAGAATTATTGTGACTAAAGTACATACATGTGTCACAGAGCTCCAAATAAGGGAAAACTTATCATGCAGAGAGCTCATATAAGAAAGCCAATCAGAATAGTTTACAAATTATTACTCATCTCCTGGCCACAGAAGTGACCAGTGTACCTGCTCTTAGCTTTCCTGCTCTTAGCTTTCCTTCAGTATGAGATAAAGCAACACAGCAATATCATCTTGAGCTTTAGCTACTCCATGCCTTTTTCCAACTAGTGCACACTCAAACAGTTTACTATGACCTGCTGATCCTCCCTGTAGGGAAGGAGGTCATATGGGTCTGGATGGTGGAGAAGGAAAAGCTGCAGGTGTTGGTAGGGAAAAGCAGAAAATTATTATGAGAAACTGTGATAAAAAGGCTTTCAGCATTAACACTGACAAACTCCCCATCTGTACATTTATGGATTCACATTTGGGCCATTCAAACAAAGTCTTCACAAAGCCAATCACAAAACTCCCTATTTAAATTGGGGTGAAGCAGAGAAAGTAATAATTTTAGCCTCTATTCCTTTCAAGATTCAAATATTTATGCATGAGAGCAATACCACAGACTTAAAGAGGACTATTCATGTGTATAATTTTATGCACACACCTAATCTCTGGAGAAATAGGCCTTAGATTTCTAACTACAGGGCAAGGCCCGCCCTTATTTTTCTTACATCACTGAGCAAGCCATGTGCAAACAAATAAATAACATAATGAGTACAATAATAGAGACCTAACATGAGCTCTGTATTTGTCAAGTTATTTGAATCTGCTAAATAAAATCCAAGAACATCTCTTATAGATTTTTCTATTCCTCTTGTTAAATAGCAAAGGGATGTTTCTGAGCCTTTACATATGAATGAATGCTTTAGATCTACAGCAGTTTGGATCTACAAAATGAAAAGATTGAGGGGACCTAATTTACTACTCTGAAATACTAATGTAGAAAATATGTATTGCATAGAACTAAGATGAAATAAAACAAAAGCCAATGAATCCTGTTTTTCTCATTACCTCAGTGTAGCTCATCTCTGAACAGAGAACAAGTTTCAGTATTGATTGGAGTTGACCATCACATGTGGGGTTATCAGGGTGATCAGATAAACCTGTGCACAAATTTTCATTTGGGACATTGAAAAGAATTGCAAATGACATCTGTTTTCCTGCTGGCTGGCAGGGGATCCAGAAGAAACAAAGGACAAAAGCCACACAAAGTCAAAAGGTGACAGCAGCAACAGTCACATCACTGAGAGGTCTGTTTGTTTTACATACTCAGTATTTACCGCTCTTGGTGATTTAGAGTCCAAATCCCCCTGGAATCAGTGGGAAGCCCCTAACTGACTCAATGAGTTTTGAGTCAGGCCCATGCCATTTGAGTCTCTTAGGTGTATTTCAGGAAGCAGAGCATCTTTAGCTTTTACTGGTTCCAAATGATTCCTGATGACTGATATTTTGACTGACATGTTTGAATATCCTTGTATACATCTCCCAATAGGCTTCCAGTGCCCTCCCTGGTTCACAGGAGATGAAATAAAATATACCATATAACCATTCCAACGATTTTGGCAAAAATATAGCCAGTCAGTAAGATACAGCTGACAGTTAGCCAAAGTCCCCACAGCCCTCCCATGCAACACCGTCCCTTCTACTCCTACTATTCTTTCTCCAAGTTTTTGTAATGTCATCTATCTGAGCTACTTCAGACCAAACACATGGATAAGAATTCCAAAGAAGCGGAGCCTTTGTAGAGATGGCTCTTTTTCCAATACAAGCCAGTATTTCCAGCACTACAGAATAACCATATAGCAGGGATAAAGCTGAGCATACAGTATCATAGCTGGAGTGCAGATATAGTTGGAGTGCATTTTCAGGTGGAAAGCAGTCTTGGATAGAGTATCCTAAAGTTAACACTATTGGTCATATTTCCAGCTGCAGTGAAAAAGTATCTATGCAGACTGCACCAACCTCTGCTAGGATTTTACAGGTAAAACACACTTACTGAATGCAGCTTGCTGAAAAACAACAGAGAAGCAGCTGACCAAAGATCCTGTCACAAAAAGGTCCTTTGAAACACATTTTTGTCAAAATTTGAAGGAAAATGTAACCAATATTGTAGGAATGTTTGTGCTCTGTTATTGTATAGTGGATCTCTGGAGTAGCCTTGTGTAGAACACGCTGATACACCAACCACTGTTTGTCATCAGAAAACATCCTATGTCATGACCTCTAAGCAACACCCGAGGGTGCACAGTCCATAAGAAACCTTGGCACATACTCTCTGTCACAGGGACTTTTGATGGTTGGAACTCATTACCAGGACTGAGCTCTGTCCAACCCGGACCACAGTCATATCTACAGGGAGACCTCACCACACTCCTTCACAGGACAACAAAAGTGGACACGGAAACGCAGCCACCACTACCCACGTGGTGTGAACAATTCATTCTCATCTTCACTCTCTCTCACAAATGTATGTAGCAGCTGGCAGGACCAGCCTGGTGCTCCCTAGCACTCTCCACAAGACAGCACTGGCAGCCAAAAAGCAAAGTGCCTCCTCACATCTCCTAACTGGAAAAGTCCCAAGAATGCCAGGTCTGTAAGTGACTTAGCAACACTTTGCAATTAACAAAGGATAAATTACTCAAAAAGATCGCTTGTTTTAAAAGGATCTGTAGCCAGGCTGCATAGTCTAAAATTGTACTACCAAAGCATCTTCAAGCCACCCATGCTCACAGAAGACAACCACTATAGTTTCTTGAGAAACATCTGTAAATGGCAAAAACGGGGAAAAAGGGCAAGGTATGAACACAGGAACACACAGTCACAGGATGTCTGCAAAATTAGGGAAGTAATCACATTTTAAAAATCTCCTGAGTTTCATAAAGCTACAGCACCTGTAATCTAAATACCCATATATCTAACTAACTACAGACTAACTAAACCAAGTAAAATAGCTTAGTAGAAATTGTCAGGACCAGTGGTTAAGACAGCTCAGTTTTATTCTGTTTTTCTGACTGTGTGACCTTACACAAATCACGTAATCACAGTGTGTTTCATTTTCCCCTTTTCAGAGAGAAGGATATTAATAATTTCTACCTTTGTAAAATGCTTTGAATACTGTCAGAAAATGGGCTACTATCAAAATACTCAGAATAATGATGACTGTTTTAAATTCTATATTCTTTAAATGTAATACAATGTGAAGACTATGCTGTATTTTAAAATACATTCTAAAATTGCTTTTCTTTAGTAATCTACATGTTTTAATAGCATAAACAGGAAAATGTGTCCCTTTAAAATCTCAAATATTCAGTGTAGCAAAATTATTTTAGAAAGTTAAATTGAAATTGCATTATTAACACTTCCACAATGTTTCCTTGACAAACTATAAATGTCTGTCCGTTAAACACAAAATGATTCAGCCATTACCAAAAATGATACTTCACTGTGAATGTCAAAGGCAAAAGGAATATTGAAACAGACTATGACCAGTGCACAAAAAAACCTCAGAACATGGCTAATGATGTCTTATTTTCCTGTCATTTTTCTACTTCCCTGCTACAATGAAACAGCTGCTATAACTACAATGCATGCATTGAATAAAATGTCAGAAAATGCTAACTCTGCTGTGAGCATTCCCGATATTCTGATAAGAGGTGTGACTACAGTTACCATAAAGAATCTCAAACCAGCGTTGTCATGGGTTTCTCTGCTGTGGTATTTTTTTACCCTACAAAAGAATAAATCACTTCTTTTCATTGTCTCTCATGCAAGTTACTGGTTTCTTAGTATTCATGCCTTTAACAGTATGTTTACCCAAAATTAATTACTTCTTGAGAAACAAACTATAATGATGAAGATTTAAAAAGTACAATAAATATTAGACAGTAAGGTTACCAGTTTTTAAGACCTGTCTCTCACTCATGCTATAGATACACAAGCAAAATGAAAGAAGTTAAAGACTAATGAGCTTCTGATGGATTCACTTGTTTCCAGATACTTCTATAACTCTGGTCAGCATCTCCTACCTCCAAGACTCCCAGAAGGCACTCCCTCTAGATGAACAGGATCAGATGGGCTCTCTTAAGCTTCAGTTACATCCAGGTGCCGGTCCTTTGAGGATTAGGCAGCGAAATTTTATATTAAGTGTTTCATGTCAAACACATAGGCACCAAAACCCGGATGGAGTGTGAATTATGGTGTGAAATTGTGAACTGATTAAAATTAGTGGTAAAACTCTTGACTTCAGTGTAGGCAAAACACTACCCAAGTGAGGCAAGAGGAACCAGTGCCTCCTGGGTGACAGTAGTTTATGTATTGTGTGACCCCTGTTAGTCATTCCACCTCTGGGTGTTTCAGTCTCTCCGTCAGTAAAATGGGGACAACAGTATCTACTCACATCTTCGACAAGCGACGAGAATAAGCAACTGAAAACACTGCTGAATGTGCAACTGAAATCCTGGAAGTCTAATGTCTACAAATTCACTCTGGGAATTTTATAATGATTTTAACACAGAAACAGAAAGTCATCAAACTGAGACAGGGCTAGAGGGCGTTTAAGGCTACCTCCTGAATACCCTGGGGAGGTCACCAACAACGTAAAGCCTCTGCCAAGTGGGCTAGAGAATTTGATTTAAATCCATTTTGTGCCTATTCTGGTGATTCCACATTCCTTATTCTCCAAGTTCAGGACAGTGCATTGTGTGAAAGTACATCAAATGAAAAAAACATTGAAGGAGTGCAGCAAAATGGCCTCAGATTCCAGCTTCCCTATCTACTCCTCATTCTTCTTCCTGTCATCCTTTTCAGAAATAAATTTTTGGTAAAAACAAAATTGAGAAAGAATAATCCAACAATATCCAGTGTGACACGTTCTGGTGTTCTACTTCACAGAAGGAGATTTTTAATGATCTATATCAATGTTTTCCATCCATATTGAATATATTTCCCAAAAAACATAAATGGTTGTTTCTGTAGTATATGAAAGTAAACAGAGGTAAGAAATCTCAAACTGATGGCTAGACCAGAACATATTTCACAAAAAGCACAAACATTCTTCTTTCAGCCAAGTATTTCTCTACTTAATGGCTTTAAGTCTTCTGTCATAAACAGAAAAAAACCATTCAAGCACTTCTGTTTAATTTATATATTTGTGTGTCAGTGGAAGACAAGTATTCTGCTCTTGACAAATATCCACAAAACAACCTTCTTATCTTCCTTAAAACTTCTATTTCCCATGATGTCTACAAAAAGCTTTTCAAAGTGGAGAGTGCTGCTCCGCTGAACCACGCTACCTATCCTGTCTCATCCAAGTCTCTCAGGCTGTGTAGGGTAAGAGCTTTTCTTTTTCTTTTATATTGAAATCCAAACGTGGTCTCACACTTTTAACTGCGTGAAATGGAACTCCTAATTGTATTAGTTAATCAGTTAATTCAGCATTCTTTAGATACAGTGTCAGTAATTGTACTGATTAAAAACATACAGAGGCATTTGGAATCAAATTATTGATATGAACAAGAAAGATCAATATGCCCTGTTTTTCACATTAATTCCACAATGCAATGGGAATAATCTGTCAGTAAGATACAAACACTGAGTTAATGGGCATTTGTGTGAACACTAAATATTATCCAATAAAATAGCAAAAGAATAATACTTTGCATTCCTGTCAACTCAAATAAAATATGATTTTAATTGAAAAATAGTAAATATTACATATTTGTAAATTTGCTTTTTCTCTCCCAACTTCCTACAGAGCTTGCAGCTCCCTAACTTGCTACTGTTTAAACCAGTCCTGTTCACATTTATTCTTGTTGTTTTGAATTTAGCTCATTTTCCTGGTAACTAATGAGGGACAGACATTTCTAAATGTACTCTGAGATGCGTCTGTTGTTAAATGAATCTTTATTACAACTTGAGAAAAAGGTGTCTCCACAAATGCACACAGAAGCTCAAATGCACACAGAACAGTACAATAATTAACCCAAGACTGATATGGAGAGGTGAAATTACTCTACCTGACATTTTCCCTAGCTAACCACATCTCTTTACATCCCAATTCACCATAGTACGTTTCTGAAAGAGATGACCTCTTTTTACCTCTCTCAGTATGTAGCCCAAGCTGTGTAAATTCTGTGATGTCTGGCTTTTAGGGATATCACAGAACCAGCCCTGTCCTTGTGAAATGGAAAAGCACCTCTTTTATGTATTTTGTAATTTATCCCCTTTCTCCTATTTCTCTTTAATGTTGGCATTATTTTCACATCATTGCTAGAAATATTGCTTCGTCCAGCCAAAATTCTGCTCCTGCCATCTGTCAACCACTCACCTCTTTTTTAAACATAATTTCAAAATCTTCTTTGGCTTAATTGACTCTTTAGTGACTCCTTGTGGGTTGTATAAAGGATAACGACTGTTCCAATATGTAAAGCAAATCACAGTGTGAAAATGTTTGCTGTTCCAGAAAAATTTAATTACTATAATCCAAACCAGTTTGCCTGGAAATACTGAACATACACAGAGTATTCCCAGCTACCTTCTGTTAAAAAAACCTGTAATTTCTGCAATAAAGTAGGAATCTTCAGCTTCTCCATGACAGTTGGCTACAAGACCGTCTTGGGGAAAGGAAGATGCGTCCTGAGGAACTTCTGGTATATTGAAAACCAGTATTATTGCAGATTGTCCAGTGTCTGTGCTGCCACTAGATCACAAGACACTTTCCAGGCAGAAATCTAGGTTCCCTACCCCAAACCTCATGGCAGAAAAGCCAGACAAAAGACAGCATTTCAGGAACACTTACTGTAACACTGAAGAAACCAAACAGAGTAAGTAGCATTCAGGAGTTCTAGCAAGGCAAACCCCTAGTTTTGCTTTCCTTCCTCCTTTCCCCAGTTCAGACCAGAATACCAGGAAGATAAGAGAGCTATTCTATGACACAGGACCCGGACTGCTGGGGAGCAGTGGCTATATTTTTACAGCATAAGGAATATCAGAAACCTTACTGTTTTGTCAACACAGGTTTTTCCAACATTGCCCTGGAATTCACAGCAGCCAACACTGACACTCGGCAGAGTGTGAAATGAATTGGGGGGGAAACAAAAGGGAAGGGGGGGTTGTCAGGCTCCTTTATCTTCTGGACTCCTACAGTTTTGCCAGTGAAGATAAGGAACCTTGTTCAGCCAGTGACAATAGGCTTTTCTTAGGTTTGTTTCTCAGTATCACTTGGAATAGCTGCCAGAACCCAGCAGCCTGCAGACCACAAGTTGAAAATCCCTAATCTAGACTGGCTTTGAACACAGTTTAGACAACTCAAGAGGAGGCAGAGGACCAAATATTTAACTGGATCTGTATATGTATTACAGCAGTAACAGAAATACATTATACAAATCTGTATTTAAACACAGGAGACTGAAATCACACAGATTCATTTGTGATTTAGCAGTGAAGTGCAAGAGAGCTGCAAGCTGGCCTGACAAAGCAATCCCCTGCCAGTTGTCCCTCTGCTTCCTGTGCAGTTCATGTAGGCTGGCAGAAATGCCAGGTTTGGGGCAGAAAAGAGTGACAGTCCATAGCAATCAGACTCGGCAATGCTTCGTGCCAAGGTCAGATGTTCACAGCTGCAGACAGATCACAGCAGCCTCAAACAGGACAACTGCAGTCCATCCCCTCCTTGAATTCTCACCTCTGTCCTGTTGCTTGTGCTGGCCCTGGCCAGGAAGCTAATTTACATCCAAAATGTAAGAAAATTAATCCCAGAAAATAAGGTTTATGTGTTTCTGACAGTTCTGCTCCCTTGCCACCAGGCAAGCAGGAATGTCAGACTGATGGAGGAGAGGGCATACGTAGCCAGCTGCAGACAGAAGAGATGTAGGAGAAGGTACACGGGAGAGGACATGTGCCCTCAATCCTGGCACAGGTCACTGGAAGCCGCTGTGGAAGGGCACCCACAGCACCACAGTTCTTCCTGGCCCAAACGTGCTTTGCTCTGGGAGTTGATCCTCCCACCATCCTTGCATTGCACAGCCACCCCCTCTGCTTCTGGTGTCACTGCTCATAAGGCTCTAAGGTGGGCTGGGTCAGAAAATGTGTCTGGGAGAAACGTTACCATCTGAGCCATTGTGCAAAAGGCTACAAGGAAAGAGTGGCATGAGAGAAGGTGTTTCTTTAGCCTCCTCAGATTTATACATTTAAAGTCAGCTACTTTAAAGAATGAGGATGGACAAAGCAGTACTGGAGGTTTAAAAAGACATAATCTTAATTCTCCTCTGTTAAGCTACTGGCTCTTTCTCCATCCAGTTCATATTTAGGGTTATTATACAAATTGTTTATACAATTCCATTTCAGGAGATGGAAACAAGTGTCTCTGAGTAATCCTAATTAGAAGCAGTGTAATAACTGGTATTGGAAGTAAGAATTTTTCTTTCCTTTTTTTTTTTTTTTTTGAGTCAAAATTATATATTCTTTTTATTTCTCTACTGTCCAACTCAGCTATGTGTATTTGTATTTCCTCACTAAATGCTATCTTTAATTTTAAGACAGCTGCATCACTGATGGTAAAGCACACAAAGATCAAACACGTTCCAAATCTTGTGCCAAGCTTTCTTCCAGAGGGAAATTCACAAAAAGAATAAATAATGAAAGTCATAAATCATAAATACCTCAACAGCACTTTTGCCTTAACCATCACTGGAGTTAACAGTCCTAATTATATTTTCATCTCTGTTGTAGATATCTGACATTTTTGCCTCTGCAATTCTAACTTGGAATGGCTCTAAATGAGCTCCATGAACTGGGCACTTGTTTTGGTGGTGGTGCTATTCTGTGCAGCCAGCACAAGGGACTTCTGCTCTTGACTAGCTAACACAAGAAAAAGAACAAAATCATGGGACAGCTTTTCCCCACTATTTATTAACCTCTCAAACTTTTGTCATCCGTACACAAGCAAAAAGAGATGCTGCTAAATGATCAGATCAGACACATTGATTACTTCTTACTGACTCAGAACTATAATTGACTTTGTTGAATACCAATTTCCAGCATGCATTGCAGGACAGGCAGTCAAAATGCTGTGAGAGATGAGTGACTAAAAAGAACCTGATTTTAAGATCCCCGATCCAATTTTTCTGCCAAACTTGAGAAAATAATTACAAGATTCAAAAAAATTCCTTTTTCTGTTTCAAATATAAGTGCCAAATGTGTTACTTGTATACGCTTGACTTGCCCGAAGACATGAACCTTGAAAAGGACTATCTTTTTTCTCAGTATAATTACCCCCTCTTTCTCCTTTCAACTGCAGGAGATAAATGGAGCATATGTGCATGTTTTTCATGGGTTGAGACAGAATCACACAGAAAACACAGCCAAGGAGCAAGAGTCATCAAATGTGACTCCACAATATATATTATCAGACTGCCCTTGCCAGTGCTGGCAGGTAAGGCAGTAGGCTGTGTCCTCAAACAAGTGGAACTGAGAGTGATGCTCCTGTGGAAGGATGGTCACACACCTAATTCACAATATTATTTTACAAATTTTAGTATTTTCTAGGAATTTCTGTTAATTTTAACATTTTTTATTTTATTTATCTAAACACTCATTCAGCTAGGCATGAGGAGTTTGAAAAGGAAAAGGTCTCTTCAGCCAAACTGCCTTCCCTGTGCTACCCCAAGCATCTCCACAACCCTTTTGTGAGGAGGAGGTTAGTCTGCGGGGTCGGTACTTGATTACTCTGCTACTCTGAAATAGGTCAGCAGGTTTCATTTTGGGGCTACTCTGGCTAGTTCTGTATTGGTCTGCGCAATTATACCATTAGATACGGCAGGAGAAACTGTTTCAAGTAGAAACTGCCATCAGGGTCTCCAGAGGTCAGGGTACCCAATGGAATCATGGATCACAGTTATTTCAGATTACAGGTAGCAGAGTTGTGTAACAGAAGACGGGGTGTTGCAAGCTTTCCTTTGAAATACTACCATTCACACTGGCATTTGGAAGGGAAGCCTACAGCTATGTATCATCTCCAGAGTGCTGGAACTGGAGATAGTGATGCATCCAAATCCTTCCATGGTGGTTCTGCAACAATTAAGCTTACGCAAAGTCTACTCGTGTAAGCCAGCAGACTTACTAACAATTTTGTTTACATTAAAGAGCTCTGATGACATAGAAAGACATTCATGTTTTTCATGATGAAGTTCCTTACTAATGTATGAAAAACATATTTTTCACAGACTCCTACTCCTCTCACACTCCTGTCTTTGTTATCTCCCCTGCCATATGCTGTCACCATGTGAGTCACTGCCAAGGACTGTATGCACGGCCTCTGCGCTAGCCAAATTGTTACAGGCTGTGATAATGATTGAACCCTGAGCACTTTCACTTAAAGTAAAATGAGGAACTTGAACAGACTCTAAGAAAATTACTTTCATATATGTGAAATGGATGCCAAATATCAGAGCAGCCCCCTAAAGTAATTGGTGCAGTTAGGACTGCACGAAGACATTATTTAGAAATATTTGCACATAGTGCTTTGATGCAATCACTTCAAACGCAGAAAATTAAAGAAAATTATTTTTTAACCCTATGTGAACAATGTATAGGAGAACCAATTCTGGCACAGAGCCCAGAAGAGAACAGGAATTAATGCACATATATCACTGGGCAGTTACATAAACCATCCACACAGCAGTTATCCTTTAACACAGTTTTCATGTGTTTGTCGGAGATACTACAACTTCTAAACTAGCACCTTGTCACTGCACTTTGATAGAACACTGCCTACTTTCCTGTTCTCTCTCCCTCTGTGTTCTTTTTTTTTTTTTTTTTTGCTCACAATTTCATGAGAACGTGAAACATTCCCTTTAGAATTCTGCTAATTCTCTATCAAATTTCATATTTGACAATACACCGAATATGTTAAAAGATAAATTTTCTTTTCAGTTGTCTGAGAAAAGTAAACCAAAATATAGAGATATCAGAAGGAAAATGATTGTGTGTATTGATGAGTAGCTAATATGGTGAAGGAACATGATTATTACTGGTGTCTTGTGTGGGCTCTTCAAGGCTGCACCTAGTGAACTGTAGTGTCATCTTTACAAACAGTTTATTTTCAAATGCCCAGAGCTACACTTAAGTGCTAGAAAATTGAAATAAGTGAATATTCATTCATCTGGCAATGTTGAAATTGCAATATTTTGAGGATTAGCTCTTGATTATGTCCTTCTCTTTCCAGTGAAAAATCTTTTCTATATAATGGCATTAAATGCATTTAGAGTTGATAGAAAGGCAAAATAGGTTTTCACAATCACCCAAATTATTTAAATGCAAAAAAATCAACATGGCTCCTAAGCCTTACTGAAAACTCAGAAGAGAAAAGGAATCTGTATTTTACCACATCAAATTAACCAGGGAAGAAGATGGATGAAAAGGTGACTTTCAGATGAGTATTGCAGCGCATACTATCAGAGCTTTGGTATACAAAATACCTTAAAATAAATCACTTCTAATGAGCTTCCAGTTTACAGGATTTAGAGACATTACATTGAAAACATAAAGTGGACATTTCAGCCTGTAAGTTTCACAAACTCAATCCATGTGTTTTTTGAATATTACATAGTGCACAAGGGGGAGCTCCTGTAACTCTTTATGACAATAAAAACCTGAAGACAATATAGGGAACCAAATGGAAATAAAGCATGAGAGATTTCAGAAAAAAATACATAGTCTTCAACAATAGCAAGAATAATTGTATGAACTTGCACAACTTAATCTTATTATATCCTCTGTGTTCAGTATGGTTTCATCAGTAAAAAGGAGATGAAGAAGCACCTTCCCCCTTTTAGGATGCATGCTTTCACTGAATAAGGCACAGATTAATGTAGGTTTTAAACCTACACAAAGATTAAATTGTACAAAAAGAAAGCTAGCATGGTTTTCAAGGTGAGATGATGTTTTAATTAAGTGTGTCACAGGAAAAATTTATGTGAACAGGTAATCAAAGTCTGTAGCATAACAAACACATTTAGGAGGACTTCTTAAACACTGCTGAGTCAGCTTCCTATCTTGAAATACTCTGCTTTTGAGCAGTTAATTTTTCAGCCTTCCTTTCAAGCAGAATTCTTTTGCGTACCTTCTTGAGGATGTGGAGGTTCTTTTAGCAAAATGCAATATGGAGATTCCATTACAGAAAAGAATATGAAACTTCAGCTTCAATTGTTAGCAGGGTTAGAATTTTTTTACTATCTACTACTTGTATAAGTAACTTATAAATCATAGATTTCTGTTCCTTCTGTGAATAATTCCTATGCTTTCTGAGGCATCTACAGTTTGCAAAGGAGTTTAAGACATTTGCCAATACCAGAAAGTAGCATTCAGCACCAGCATCCATAGGAGAGTGGAGGTTCGTGCTCTCAACAGGTCCACCCACATTCATTTCTGTGTATCTACAACTCACTCTTCTTTAAACTAGATGGGCTATTTCTTAACTCAGTTCCTGGCTGGACACCAGTAGAGGGTGTAAAAGCACAGGGGAAACAACTCTGGTTTTCAGTCAGTGTCTGTCTTTGTAATAGTTAACATGTTGCTCCAGCAGCTAAAAGAAGTCACTGAGAAAAACCTCACCCCGTTAAGCATTGACACAGGAATGCCCAAGCAGTCCAGGACCAAACAGTGTGGGGATTCTGCACACGCAGTGCCCGCAGCCCCTGCGCACCAGATCAACAGTGAAACTGTACCTGGCCTAGCAAGCCAGTTGCAACTGAGATTTTTCAACGCTTAAGAACACAGTTATTTATTAAGGGGTCACAAATGGTATTCCTTACTTCTAGAATAAGTCCCAAATGTCAAGTTTCTAGTCCAAAAGATAGGATTGCTAGCATATAACTGGGAAAAGCTATCTAATATGTGCCATGTGTTTTCCTCCAATTCAGTGTCAGAGAGGTTTGATCCATTTCAATTTAACAATCAGCCAGGAGAATACTCCCAGCATGGCGAATTCAGTGTAAACAATGAAAAAGTGGCCAAATTGTAAGAACAGGATCCTGTAGTGGGAAACATCACGCAACCGTGCTGCCAGCTCTGCTGGTAATAGATGGAACCAGAACCACTACCTATTCTGCCTGCACGCTGGAACCCGACCTCCCATGCTTTCTAAGTACTCTTATGTGTCTTTTCCAAAAATGTATTTGAAATTATTATTGATTTGTCATTTTGGCTTTAGAGCTACATTCATCTCACATATCCAACTCTACCCCATGGGAATTTTCAAAAACTAAGAGCTACACAGACCAGTGTACAGATATTGGTCTGTCCTAGTTAAAAAAGACTGAAGCTGTGTTATTTTCCCTTATGTAAGTCAGCATTAAATTGACTTTTTTTCCATTCCCCAAAATATAACTGAAGACAATAGTATACTATCTCTCAGTATTTTATGCTCAATTTAACCGCTATATTGCATTAAATGATGTGCAATAATGTAACCCTAAATGCAAATGAATTCACATTTGGTAAAAAAAATCTCTTTGCTGCCTTCTCCAAATAGAATTTTTTTTTGTAGATTTTAATGAACTAGGGAAACCAAACATCCCCATATGGTGAGAAAATTTCAAGGCGTGCATTAAAAGAAAAATGTTACGTTACTCATCAAAAACTAATAGATGTGACAGGAGAAAAAAATTAAGCTATGAAGATGAAACTCAAATGATTAACAAATATGGAAAACCATCTATTACAGTGCTTATAAAAGATTCACCACAGGCTAAAAGAGAAAAGCATGCATTTTATATTTCCAGACTAGAATATATTAGATTTCATTTGAAGCAAATTATTTACAGCTATGAAATTCCCTGGAAAATTAAAACAACACACACATACCTTGAAATAAATGCATAATGATCAGAACTACTGAAGATTTTATCTCCTTCTGTCTAAGACTGTCATGTTTTCTTACCATATGAAAGATTTTGAGGAACTTTCTCTGAATCTCAGAGAGTTCCTCACTCAGTCTTTTTCTGGACATTACAGAGTAGTCTGCAAGCCTCTCCAAGCTTATTTGCTGCCTGCCCTACCTACAGGCATCATTCTAGCAAGATATCAAGTCATCTAAAGATGTCCTGGAAACATTTCCCTTCCCTGATACATCATTTTGGAAGTCATGTATCACCCTAAAAATAAGCAAAATATATAAAATCTACAAACACAGTGCTGTTCTCTGGTACTCTTATTTTTTGTTTCGAATAGCTGTTAACAACTCTGGGAGTTTGGCCCCGCAATTCCACTAACTCCCTGATCATTCAAAACTGACTGCAGGTGATGAAGAACATTTTTTGTAAGCATTGTAACAGCTGTACAGTTTAAAACTGCAGCATTTACCTTTCAGTTATCATAATTAAAGAGAACTTTGGTCATATGGAAAACACACAGAACCAGAATTCATTAACCATTTCTATGCTGTGTAACTTCTTCTGCCACATTTGCCACGGCACAGTCTGAACTCATCCAGGATGAAACAAGGTGACAAGCATCTGTCACATATTTACTCACTCAGCTTCCCTCCATTTAAATGTGTACGGTGGGGGAGGGACAATGATGTCTGTTTTATAGATGTGTCTTGGAAATAAAGATAATCTGGTTTGCAAAGGACCTCATTCCTGTAAAAGTCCCCGAGCAGCCTACCTCAGTCCCAGTCCCAGCCAAGTTCTGTCTCCTACTCAAGTGATTATTTTGTTCAGGGACAGTCCTGTTGTGCTAGCAAAGCCCAGCTATGGGCAAGGTATAAATCACTAATTTTTGCTCAGTTTCTAAAATAATTTGTACCTGAGAGTGTTTACTACTCTCAGCTGAGCATCACTTCCCATTACTGGGGGGATATCAGGTTCTAGGGGCGATGGATGTTTTCACCTCCTTACCTCTATCAGTTACTTTTACCTGCTTCAGAAAACACAACATCTTTTACTCTGGATTCTGCACCTGGTGCTTTCATTAAGAATCCAAGCAAGACCCCTGACCTGACTTCAAGTGTTCCACTGAAATGCCAACAACTTAAAGAAGCACTTAGGCATAATCCGTTAACTGTTCTGTAAAATGCTTACAGAATGAAAGGTGCTAAGTATCTAAGAATTATTACTCAGTGCATGGAAAAATGTTTGTGTTCCTACAGGATAAGGCTGTGTCAGGAAGTGGTATAGCATTAGTGAATAAGACTCTAGGAAAAGGAACTGCATACTGTTACATGTATACATTTAATAAAGGCTGAATGTGACAATTAAGAAAGGTCAGTACCCTTGAGGAAGCAGGACAGACAGACAGGGAGAGGTGGAAGTAGTTATTTTTGTGTCAAGGAAACATGTTAAAATATTCCTTGTCTTTATCTGCTGTCAAGAGATATTTTTTGTGCAGCAAAAATACCTTTAACCTTTTAAAGACATCACATAAATGAATTCAATTAAACTCCTGTGTCCAGAAAGAAGGCATTTAAGCATTTGTTTATTACTGTAACTTTTCTACTCCTGCCATAAAAAACTTCTAAAATTTATCAATCTTCATAGCAACGCCTGACATTATTTCTTCCCACTATTACTCTCTCTCTATATATACTATATCCCACTATTAAACCAGGCATACAAATATTCATGAGTTCTTTCATGTGGGTCCTCATCTGGTGAAGCTGAAGGCACAGAACTATTTTACAAAGGGGAACCGGAATGTAAAGCTGCTCTCTGAACACAGGAGAAAATTTTCCCTGAGCAAAGGGCCAGAACAATGTCTATACATCAGGTCAGACTCAGTTGAGCCTTAAAATAGGATTTAATCATGAATTTTATGATCCACTGGTTATCCACTGGTCTTGTCACAGTGCAGCTTTTCTTCCTTACCCTCAGCACCTCTCCAACAAAGACAGGAAAACCAGACTGTAACACAAACTTTGGCAGCAGTACACCTGCTAATAAGCCTGAACCAGTTGCTTTCTTCAGTTATATGACACAATGTTTAAAGCATCCTTATAATTTGCAAACTGTACTCAAATGCATCAAACACATGCTTTGCATTTGCACACAGTTATTTTCAGTTTAATGCAGCACTTTTGCATTTTTCATAACTGAATTCCTCCCCCTCCAGCAAAAAAAAAAAAAAAAAAAAAAAAAAAAAAAAAAAAAAAAAAAAAAAAAAAAGGGCAAAATTATGTGTGATTTACCTTATTACAATTTTTAGCAACTTGGCAAAGAGCATTGCTTGACATACTGTCTTTATCTGGCATTCCTAAAAAAGGAATACAGAAAATAAATAAATGAATAAAGGAATAAATACTGTACATTCTTTATGTAACTGTGAAGATATGGAATAGGGAATTTGATACTTCAATAACATACACATTAACCTATGATTTTAAAAGAGAAAAACAGAATTATTCAGAAAAAGGATTTTCTCTCGTCAACACAAAAACCACAGAAAAGCTATTTTGCGTAAATACTATAAACTGCTTGCTAAGCACAGTACTTTTCTCACAACTTGCTATCTGAAGCATGCATACAGGATTTATTTATACTTTCTCATTTAAAATAATTTGTGTCTTAGTATCTGGAAGTCAATGTGATATTGAGTTTGCACTAACTAGCATTGCTATGCTACGCTATCATCCTGCAAATGGAACATATCGAACATGCAGCTTATGGCCCAAAATTTGCAGATGCAATTGCTAGCCATCAGATACTGTCCCGGCTGGCATCTAAATAATCCCCTGGCAAATAAATAAAAGTACCTTGATTTACATAAGTGATGAGTTCCAAAGGCTGCCCTTGGATTCATGCCTACAGCACTATCCCACTTGACAGGTTCTCATGAGGCACAGACATACTCAAAACTTATTTTGCTGTGTAACGAAGGTCAGAGAGCAGCATGTTTACTGCAAGCTGTCTGCTCAAGCACTAACCCAGATTCTCTAGCAAGTTGGGTAGCCCATCCTAACTAAAAAAACTGTTATTTTTATTTTACTAGCAGGACTCATGGCCACGTTCCATGGAATTAATGTAACATCTATAACTAGTTAAATTGTTACATGACATCATACAGTAATCTTTAGTCAACAGGCCTGGCTTAGAGTACAGAGTTTTGTACAGCTCTCTGTGTACACTTGTATAGACTTGGGAAGACATTTAGGCAAGACATTTCCAAAGTGTTTCCTGCTACATGCAGTATAAATACAGCTGTAATCCCAAATTGAATTTAATGTTTCAATCCCAACACCCATAACCACAGGACTTACATCTTCCCCTTTCTTCCCTTTTCTCTTTTTTCTACCATCTGATTTCTAATTTCTCATACTTACTGTCATTGTTGGAGCCAGTTTCCATAACACCATAAGGAGGAGTGAGGAGTCCAGACATATACTGTCGATATTTCTGAAAGACAGTGATGGCACATTCAGTCAGGTACAGATGTATAAAACCATTCAGGGGAATATGTGCTATTTACATTTTTGTGTCTGCTGCCTTGAGCTTCTCAGGCACACATGCAATATGAGGCAATCAAATGTGTCTTTACTCTTAACACTACAAGGTCTGCTTTCTTGACTGGAGCACACTGCCTTTCTTCCATCAAAAATTGTGCTAAAACAGCTCCCCTTTCATCTTCCCCAAAGCACAACTTTAAGGGTTCTAATAAATCAATATTTTAGTTAGTTGTGTGATTTCCCATAAAGGCTGTTTTAAAGCTCATTTGAAATTGCAGTTCTCATCTGAACTCAAGCTAGAAAGCTGCTTTATTGTAGGGATGGAGAAAGAGTGTTAACTAATGATTCATAAGAATCCTGTACCACGAGAGCTTTGCTGTCAGATTTGCAATATACAGGATTTAGTGTAAAAGCTCTAAATGTTTATTTCCAAGACACTATGTTTGGTTTTCAGAAACTAAAACACTACGAAACACAAATACCAAATACCTCATATTATGTATATCCTCATACAAAAACTGTATTAGCAGATGAAACTTTGTAGCTTTAAAAATAACATCCCTTGTACTACTGTAAGCTACGTAATTGTAACTGATGTCAGCAACTGGTATTTTTCTTCAGTGAATGCTGGTGACATGATCAATAAGGTTCAAAGCTCTGTCTACAGCTCAAGAATTTCACAGAAGGTACAAAAATAACACTAAAGGAAAAAAATTGTCCTTTTATCAGATATAAATCATTCAATGAATAAATGACACATTTTTGTTTTCAATCAGACTATATTACTGCCATGCTTAAGGGTAAACAATTATAATTCCCTTTTGGAACTGCCAGAAAACAAGCTTCTGCAACAGGGATGCTGATGTTCAGTGTAAATAAAATGCGTCATGCAGTCCTTTGGGTGCGCAGTGAGCTGAACCTGAACAATCAACCAGCTGAAATTCATGTAGGTTTCAACTAAGCACACATAATAACTGGGACAGAAAATGTCCTTTATGGTGCAATTTTAATTTAAAAGTTTCATCCTTTGCTCTATGGAGCTGTTTGGATGTATTCATTTTTATAATGTTGCCTGCTGAATTTTAACAATGCTTAAATTATCTTTTTAACATTTCTTTTTCTTGGAAATGGAGATGAAAATATCATCAATTCTAGCAGTAAAGACTGAATGTCTTGCATTCTAAATAATAACAAAAGCTACAAAGATTACATTAATCTTAATAATCCAATCCTATTTTTAGACAAGCTATTACATCCTAAAGCTTAGTAACATATTATTTAAATCTCACCCATAATCCAGCTGAATACTCGTAGAAGCGAATCTATGTTATATCCCTGGTCAGTCACACAAAACAAATGCTACTTCATAGGGGATAAAACTCTCCCATTTTCTTTCCCATACTCTGCATCTAGTCCTTACCTGGAACTTAGTGAGAGGAAGAACATGAGAAATAATTATTTTCTCAGTTCAACTAGTAATTCACACACATAAACCAAGGAAAAAACTCTTTTTCCTTGCCCAAATTAAAAAACCAGAAGTGCGTCCCAAGGGGTTGAAATAACAGTTCATTCAAACAACAGAAAATGTTTTGTTCTACCTTCTACTGAATCTGGTCTTGAAGTGTTATTTTTAGATGGAAAATGTGAATGTTTCATTTGGGATAAGATAAAAACAAATTGTATAGGGTGTTTTTCTTTTCTTCTTCCTCATCATTTAGCTGATACTTTTTTGTTCTGGTTTTCCCAAAATAGCATTTTCCCAGAAATACATTATTAGTCCACATTTAATCTACCTTTATAAGGAACTTGAATTGCAGGAAGACAGTAATTTTCTCTTTTATTTCCTATACCACATCCACAGCCATCATAAACTGCACGGTAGTTTCCTTCTGATTAATTCTCTAAAATTTTTCCTAATCATTCGTCTCATGAGACAAAACACAGAACACACCATGTAATTTCCAAAAGATTTGAGCACTCAGCTTCAGAAAAAAAACAGTGGTAGAGTAAGCCAGAATCGTATATACAACTTCAGTGGGGGCATCTAATCTCATTCAGCCCCACCTCACGTTTAGGATGCCAAAGCCTACCAGAAACAAAAATACAGAATGCCAAGGATGTCAACTCTGTCCTCTTCTGCATGAAGGTCCCACTATGCCATGGGACAAGTCTACTCATGAGTCTGATACAGTAAGCCCTGTGGGCAGCGTTGCCTGTGAAGGAGTGGAATTAATTCAGAACATGCCCTCAGAAAGCTCAGTTGTTCAGACTCCTCCAGGGCACCTCCGCATAAAGTGAAACTTCCTTCTCTACCCAAGTATCTGAGGAGAAGACTGATAGGACTGCCTACGCATGGTGTCTCATGAAGATATCTCACAAGGGTGTGGGCTGACATAGGAGGTATAATTTATGCCTGAAATTGTGTCACCTCATCAGTCAAATTAAATGTCAAAGGAAACTTATTTGTCAAAGAGTTAGGGAAACATTGTTTGCCAGGAAACCTAAGCACACAAAGACAGACCTAAGTAACTGCATAAAGATTCAGATGGAGTAATGAAGTTCCAGGAATGAGATCTCTGAAACCTGAGATAATGAGACCTATCTGGTTACTGTAATGTCTAGAAATGAAAACAAAATGCAGTAAATTAAATTGCACTCACAGGTGGCATCATTGCATGATTTTAAATCCTCAAGATTAACAGACTAAATATTTACAAAATGCTTTGAAAATGCATTCCACAGGTGGTATGAAGCCTGGGAAGGCTTTCTGTATGAAAGACAGCAATGGTTATCAAATCATCATAAGCTTGTTTATTACCAGAAGTCTTCAAGTTCTGTAAATCCAACATGACAGCAGTTTTTAAAACTACATTCAGTGACCTATTCACTCTGTCTTCAGATTTCTACCAATTTATAAACTCTATCGTGCAACAGCTTAAAGAACAGACACTTCCTGCATCTAATCTGACAGCACAAGTAATAAAGACAGTATTTTTTTTTCCAGTTGCTGACTGCCTCATATCCATGCAGTGGTGAAAATTAACACATTTTGACCTTTTCAACTACTGCTATAGCCTAAGGCAAAGAAGAGTGCTGACAAGGAACAGTTGGGGATAAGAGAAAAGGAGGAAACAGAATCACACGCTTGCCTTACTGGGAAGGTGCTGTGGGGGAATTTTCATACCAGTGGTTTTTAAGGCCACTCATTGTCAGGTTTTTCAGTGTGTTTCTTTGCATGTTCTTATTAAGACTTATTTGCAATTAGCTGCAGTTAGTCTCAGAGGTTTTCACAACTACAATAGGTTTTCTTCTACTCTGTGAACGTAATTGGGTATATTTTTATATGCTAATGCTTAGAAAGGCAATTACTATCATTCTGATGCAAGCTATCTCCAAATTCCTAAAAAATGCTTCTAGCATACATAAGGTACATAAAATACATCTTTGTGGTTAGTCCCTTCTCTTCTACTGCAAGCAGTGAAGACCTAATGTCTGTTTAAAGGGAAAGAAGCAGCAAAAAAGAGATTTTTACAATACAAACACTCCAAAATAATCGAGGTACATGTAAAGTAAAAAGATGAACATTTACTGTCCATGTGCATTGCATAGCACAGCCCCAGCACTCTAATGGGAAAGACTCAGGACTGACGGTGGGAAGGCCTCCTGTGTACAAAGATTTGAATGCAGGTTCCACACCAAATACTCCCCCAAGTGCAGCAGTTCTCCAGTTGGCAAAGAGTATCTTAGGGGCTGTATAATAAGGACCCAGGTATTGATGATTTCTGGCCCTAGGGAGTCAGGTTTCTGATGCTTCCCATGCCAAGGTGAACCTACATGTGGCCTACAGGAATTACTGTCTTGTAACACTGGAGAAAGTTTTGTAGACCACAACAGGTGCTTGGTTGAATATATACCTCTCTCTTTCTCCTTCTCTTTCTTCCCCACTCACAATCTCAATCCACAGTGTGACTTTTCACCAGATGCATTTCTCCTGTCTCCTGTTCTTCCTACCACTAACCACCAGCAGAGAAGGTAAGAAGGCACATTACTTGCCACATTACTTGCAAACTTGGGAGCAACATAAAACAAATAATTTTAGTTGTAGAAGTCCTAGGCCAGACATCAAGGTGATCTTTCAATGCATATTTTTTAAAACCCAGAGTAACTACTTTAACAGATGCTCTTACTGTGACAATTACCTGAGTTCTTCAATACTCCTGTACTAGCTGTCCATACTCCTGCAGTGGTTTCTCTTGGGGAATACATGCTGTAGCTTAACAACGTGAGCCAGCTTCTCTATTTTGTTCTGAGAATAAATAATTGATTGCTGATGCTCTCAGTACCACTCTATTCTTCCTCTAAGTTGGCCGCACCAGTCATACCATTTTGGCAATGAACCACCTCCCTTGTGAGCATTACTCACGTGGGCGCACCACTCTCACGGTGTGCTGTTTCTTCTCTTTTCTCCAGAACACTAAGGAGAAAAGCCCCCGTAAGAAAAGGCCTCCAAAAGAAAGAGCCCTTGAAGATCTTCGGGCCCTCTTTTCACCCATCGCATCAAACAGAGATTGCTGTCCCAAAATCCAGACATTTGTCTTTACATCTGATACTCCCAAGATTGCTCTTTACTGTATTAACTGACAGGTAAAATCTCAGGTCATCTGCCTACTATCCATTTGTGTTTTCCGATATAAATGCCTCGTGTTCTTACAAATTTTCACAAAATAATCCCAAACTGATTATCATACTGATAGTTCTTTTTTACCCAAATCTTGTTACGAAGTGGAAAACAAACAGCGAGCTTGCTGTTGCCCAGTTCTATGTTCTGAGATCCCTGAAGACTCTGGCCTAATTCTGATTTCAGATATGTCTTCTTAGTACATTTACAAATTAATAAGTGTATTTCTTATAAGCAAGCTCAATCAGAAATTTCCATACATGTGGCTATCACAAAAAGGATCTGATCCACGGCTGTTTAACACTACATGGGGAATCATTGCTTGAAGCTGGTGCTTCACCCTTGAACACCTGCTTATTGCTAAATATTTGCCTTTGTCATTAACAGAATATAAACATTCACTGGTACTGACAGCATAGGTACAAGAACAGAATTTAGGTATTTCTAAAGGAAAGAAAATATAATGCTACAATAGCAAAACCACATCTTTATGCATTGTGGAAAATATAAAATAAACCACGTGAAGATCTTACCACGACTTACTGAACACAGACAGACTGTTTTGTATACGTCAGACTATCAAGTCATTAAAATGAGATAGACAAGGCCTGAAATAGCAGAAGTGAAGTACCATTTAGTCATATTCAGATAAAATAAATACAGGAAATGCCTGTACTGAAATTGCTGAATCCCAATCCCAGAATAGGTACAGTTTATATAACAGCAGATGAATCTGCATCTTTTCCATTTATTTACCTATTTACCATCTTCTGAATGTTTCTGCATGGCTCTAATCAACTATGCTTTAGATTTTATTCCGTCTCCTTGTTTTGGAGGCATATATTTTTCTGTCACATTCCCATTTAAATCAATTTATCATGCTTGAAAAGCTCTATGTGCAGAATTTGCTTTATCACAGAATCCCCTTGATATTTTTCAAGAAGAAAAATGCACCCAGGCTCTCTGAAATTATGCCAAATAGCAGACTTGGCTACCAGATAGAAAACTAAAGATAAGACTGCACTGCAAAAAATCAAATCCAAGGAAATTAGAGCATGAGCAGTGATTAAGCAAATTACACAGCCTATTCTGCTCCATCTAATTTAAATTTAGAAATGCTATCATGCAGCCCTCTGATTCTGTCTCCTAGAGAAATCCACTAAGGAAATGCACTTGGGTGGAGATAGGATTTCGTTGGGAGGGGTGGGAAAGATTGCATACACTTTAAAGAGGACAAAGAAAATATAAAAAGAACAAACAGTCCATTTGATTTATGTGTTTTCTTTTACTACATTTGTGTAAACAGATGATATATAATATATTTACAGGGGAAAAAAATAATACTTTAACTGCCTTTAACATGAAGTCCAAGTTTCCAAAAGGCTGAAAAAGAAAATTATACATTTACTTTTTCACAGTGATTTGTGTTGAATGCGTTTGCTTTAAAATCAGATGATGCTGACTGTCAGCAACAGTGCTTCAAACTCAAGATCAAAATAAGATCATCAAATAAAGCTATGCTCTCCTTTTCTCCTCTTTCATTGCCACTTGTAGGAGTGAGGCAGAAAATCACACTTTAGCTGGAATTTTCTGTGACAGAACAGAACCTCACACATCTTCAAACCGCTCTGTGACACTAACAATTGTAAACCTGTGTCTTTATTAGCAAAGTCAGCAGGCATGTCTCAAAAACAAAGAGCAGTACTACGAAAAATACACCATTTTAACATAATTTTTCTTACCATTACAGTCAACTTTAAACTTAAACTGATAGGACTTAGATGAAGCCAAGTGTGGAATTGTCTCATGGGGAAGAACATAAGGACAGAAGGAAGAAAAATTTCCTAAAGTTTCAGGTACAAAATACTTCTTTTTACCCTCAGACAGTCCCATCTCTTATTTTCAGATACACTGTTTTAATGAGGGGAAAGCAGAGATATGCTCCTTCAGGTGAGCTCAGTTTGGGTGTGCTATGCAAGAAGACAGTGTACAAGGAAGATTAAAGACAGGTAATGTGAGACTCGCCAATACAACACAAGACTGGCTCTGTTCAGCTCCTCACCCGGGCAGCTATGGGCAGCCTCCTACACTATTTCTTCCATATGGTGTGTGTCCCTGACTGATCTTCGGCAGTTTTCTGGAGCAAGGCTTCACCTGAGATGAAAGGTCACACAAGAAAGGTATTTATGCTTGTAACGTGCTTTGACAGAATGGTAAATTCCGTAACTCTGGCAACACAAGTGTCTTGTTTCTAGTCACACACCTTAGCCTGCAGAACACGCAAAAAGCAAGGAGCGTGTGTACTCAGTAAGTCAGAAGTCAGCAAGAACCTCTAACCCAAGTTACTGTCCCACCCTAAGATTGGCCACCTTGAAAATACAGAAGGCCTGATACATATGACCAACATATCTTTGCATGAGAGTTATGAAACAAACTTCATCTGAGAAAATGTATGTGAAACTAGGTGTGGGCTGCTGAGATAGAGAAAAACTGGAAACCTCCCAGGGCAGGCTGTGCTCTGACAGTGGCTGAAGTCATACTTCTCTGTAGTAATTCTGTAAGGTCACCACAAGGTCTCTGCATGATGACACTGTGCCCAGCAGTGGCTTTATTAATTAATTAACAGCTTCTTTTCTTCCCTCACATTATATATATTTTTATAAGAAGATTTGAAACAAAGAAAGAAAAAGTAAAATGGTGAAACGATCCTTAACTCTGTTTTTCATATGTACAACCTCTAAGCACAGAAGTATGTTAGGTCTAGAAATTTGTTTTTATCTGGAAGGAAAGTCTGGGTTAAATATTAAGTCCTCTACAACCAATATAAACCTCTTAACCAGTTCACTGGGGTCAACCTAACACTGTTTTTGCTTTTCAGAGAAACAAGCACACATCAATTTCCAATATTCATTTATTATCAAAGGCTTCCTTTTCATGGATAATTCCTCAAAGTGATTGTTTCTATTCAATTGTGTCTAACAATAATGAGGCTATTTAATAAGCGTAAATAAGTAAACCTACAATTTCCTTTATAGCATTAGCCTTTCTTCTTTGTTTTTTAAATATTACTTTGATTACAGTGTGAGCCACTTTAAAAGCAGTTTTTGCAGCTTTCTCAGAAACACCGCTGAGAAATCAAAAAAAATACAATACAAAATAAGAGGGGAAAACATAAAGACAAACTAAATAGTTATATTTCAGGAAGTATCATTGAACACAATCTACTCTTTCCAGTGGATAGAAAACAGTATATTCTAGCAGAAAATCACTCACAATCAGACTGATATCACTTAACAGGACCCCAAAAGACCTGAGCTCCAATTCAGCTAGCAGTCAGTGCAATGGCACCACTACAGCCAGAACTGCTTTGTTAGCACAAATCTCTCATGGTTCCAAGCTGCTCAAATCTGGAGTCGCTTTCATGCACAGTGTAGTCTAACAAATGCTGCTTGTGGTACTTCCCCACTGGAGTTCACAATAATATTCGAGCTATTTTATAACAAAGTGTTTTGTTACATGACTTTACATCCACATGTAAAGTGGATCCAACATCCAACATCTCACGGCTCTCAGGTTGGAAGTTCCCCATAAAGACCTTTAAACACACTCTGTCAAACAATGTCTTTTTGTGCAACAGCATCTTACCTGAAGATATCAAAATGGATTGAATAGGAACAACTGACTTATCAAACTGAAATGCAGACAACATTAGCAACAGCAATTCAGCTGTGCTGCAGCATAAGGATTAGGTAAAGTGCACTAACAAAGTGCAACAATGCAAAAGTCTTATTTGGGGTCACATTTGCATGGATGGGGCAGTTTTCAAGGTTCTTCCTACTCACTGAAGTCAGTGAAAGTGGCTTCCTCAAACCAAAGACATTTTATTTAGCTTCTAGTCCCTCATCAAGACTGAAAAATCCTGTACACCAAGCTGCCTGTTCTGCAGCTCTAACTCAGAGTCTTGCTGTGACTGCTTCTCGTGTGACCCTCTCCTTAGGTAAAAAAGTAAAGTAACATTATTCATTTCAGCTCAGCCTTAGAAACATTTTCAAACCTCGTGACAAGAGGTGACAGTGAGGAATTGAGGCATGCAAGGATGGGAAAGAAAGAAAGACAGACCCATTGGAAGTTAAATGTTAGAAGAAAAAAAGAAAAAATAACAAGAAATTAGAAGGAAGGAAGTGAAAATGTTTTAAGGAGAAATGGGTGAACGGCCAGAGGGGAGTGCAATACACAGCCTAAATAGACTCCTTCAGTCCACTGAACAGAGGAAATACTTCAAGGAGTGAACAGACTACTTCAGGGAAGAGGGCACACTGTAAGGTAAAAAAAAGGAAAAGAGAATGTGAACTGGCTAATGAATATGTCTAATAAATGAACTCCCTCCTCTGTCTTGTTGCCACTGAAGAAGCAGTTCTACATCTTGATGTCTTAGAAACGGGTACACAATTTCACAATAGGCAGAAGCTCAACTCCTTAAATCTGGCTACTGTTGAGACAGTTTAGGCTTAAAGATTCTGGAGATTAAGATGAACAGCACATAACACAACATCAAGTCTCTGCCAGCTATCCAATCACAAGCTTAATCTCTATTTTTCATAGTGAGGCATTGTAAATGTTTGCTATCTTTTTCAAGATGTGGCTCTGGGACGTCAATTACAAGAAAAATTAGAAGAAAATAGGATAGAATATGTGAGTTTTGAAGGATTTAAATTCTACACAAAAAGCAGAGTCCAAACTATGATTCTGAGGAGTGTCTTGTTTAAAGAAATTACACAACATTATCACAAATTAATACAGCTAGGTAAAAAAAAAAATCCAAATCCTTTTGGCTACCATTTAAAAATTACTCGAATTGTGGGTTTTCTCCACTTGAGCTGAGCATCAAGTATGCAGTTTAGTTTGACTAGCTGACACTTCACTGTGGGTAGAAATTCTGTACTAAAAAGCTTTTTGTTTCTATTTCTTTCATTTTCTGAATGGTAGTTTCTTTCACAGTAGAACATATAATCATAAAAAACGATCAACTTGATTTTCATTCCTCATTATCAGCCTTCATTCTTCCTTATGATCTGTCATGTTATCTATCATCAAGATTAAAGCAGCATCTGAGACATGCAGTGGAGTACAGTAATGAGGATGCACTGTAGACTTTCTTAAGTGGAAAAAATACTAAAGAGATGTTAAGGTTGAACTTACAAATGACCAAAAGAGAAAAATTAAACAAGAGGAACATGAAAATAATGGAGACAACTCACAAGACAATGAAGGGTAAACTATGGAACTAAAGTGAATAATATTTCCAGAAAAAAGAAAGAGAGTGAAAGAAGAAGAGTATAACATTACATAAGCCTCCTCCTTTGTCCAAAAGAACCCTGAAATCAGCTTAACTGGGGTCCAGCTTTGCTAAGCTCTCCACATAAAATAAAAGGTCAGATCCTGTCTCTTCCTCCTCCCCAACAGAAATGCCCAGAGCGCACTTAGAGGCAGGATGTGAGCAGGCAAGTGGCTCAGCACAAAAGGTGCAGAATGGCACAAATGACCTAAACACAAGAAGAAGATATTTCAGAGGGATTTTTTTTTTTCCCCACAGAAAGCAAGTAAGATTATACTGGAGCATGAGGTAACTGAGAACAAGAAGTTCACAGTTTTGGCATCCATGGTAGGACAGACCTCTAAAGGCTGAAACAAAAATGCCTTAGGAAACACTTTCCCATCTGAAAGAATGACATTTGTTATACTCTTCGTGCACTGAACCTATACCACTAAAAAGGGAAGCAACTAATACAGAAACTGAGCCAACACTGTCCCAAACAGAGTTCTAAATACATACAACCAGATTCAGAGAGGCACAGCGATTATCATTAAGCTTACATAGAAGGACTACACAAATGATGGTGATGACTAAAGACTGAAAACAATCAACTGTCACAGAAAGGAGGTTGCTGAAGACTCACTAACAGACCATTAAACTTACCCACATACAATGAATGTAACAATACAGTGGCTCTGAGGCAATTTGGCAAGGATATTCCACATCTGAGAGACAATGAGAAAGCACTAAGACTCCCCCAGAAAAAAAATTGCAAAGCACGAGCATCCAAAACCTATCAGCACAAACTTCCAAGTACTGACCTTGAGGGAGAGAGACAGCTTCTGTCAAACTAGCTAAAAGATGCTTTCAGTGAAACATCTTAGGTTGTCATTCTGAAAGATCCGTCTTTTAAGAGTATATTCTAAAACTTATATTTGGTTTTAAAAGTTATCTATTTGATAGCCAATTCACTAGGAACTGAAATTATTTTCTGAATTTTTGTATTTCCATTCCACTGGAGCAAACAGCTATTTCTTTTGGGTATTCCCTCGCAGATGGCTAAAAATAATTTCACTAGCATATTGAAATCTCAACCTACCCCACTAGATAGACAGGTTTCATAAATTCAGGGCATACAGTAGTAGATCATCAACTTGGAAAGTAAAACATCTTTCTAGTCTTCTGCTTTCGCTTGTCCACTTCTTAGACATCTTTGTATTTCCTGCTCATTCCTTAAAGGAATTATGTTTCATTTTTTGATATAAAAGATGAAAGAAAGGTATTAAATACATCAGGCTGTCCTGGGGAGGCCTCACCACCTGCTTCTCATGAGCCCCGGCGTTTCTTGTTCTGAACCAATTGGAAATTATGTATTACAAAGAATAATATTTACACAAAGCAAACAGTACTAGATAAATACACTTCTTACATGGAGATCCAACTAAGCTGGTTTTCAGCAAAGGAGGAAGAAATAACAGTGCATGATATTACTGCACTATGATTTTAAGTAATTTCTGTAGATTATCATATGAAGATGGACTGTTTAAGATTTTACTGCAGATTTTGAAAATTCAACAAGGGCAATAGAAAATTCTTTTCAAAAAGCCTTGCTTGGAGGATGCAATAAATAATCCTATCCTTGGCTGTGCAGCTGAGGAGAGAGCATCTTGCCCACTCATTTTTCTCTTCATTTCTTTTACACTGAAATGTCCCTGATGATTTTTCCAACCTTCTGATTAAAAGCATACCCCAACCAACTTCAATTGTTGTTTGTGTTATAGCTGTGGCCATAATGTGCCAGACCTTCTGTACTCAGGCACAGGTACAAAGATTCTGTTCTGCTGCTGTACTTTCCCAACAAAATGCAAACACTTTGCCTGGCAGGAAATTCCTCCCTTTCCTCCCTTCTCCACAGAAACTCTTTTGATTTCAGTTGAAAAAATTTAACCAAATTTGAGATAGGGTTCAAATGGGGTCCTACAAGCTAAATAAAAACTACTGATAGGAGAGATCCCAAATAGAGTGGAATATACTAGGGGAACAGAGGGAAGTGCTCCCAGTCATCCACTTCACGGGGTAACAGCCAGCTGAGCAGACTGTACACACATTCCAGCTGGCTAATCCTCACAGGTAGAACTCCAAATGCCACATACATTGTCTACCATCAAATAGATACATCATGGAAGTTATGGTAGTATTGGTGGCAGGAAAGAGCAAAAATGGAAAGGAAATAAGCTTTTTCAGTCTTTCCACTCACAAAAAACTTTTTGATCATTTTTGCTGGCTGTAATTATATCAGCAATTCTTTTAGGTGTTTTCATTAAGAGCATGCACAGATGTCCTAAAGTTGCAATTTTTCAGGTTTGTGTGGACACCAGTATTGCATGTGCTAAGCACCTGAAACAAACAGCTCTGGCTTGGAATGCATTGCTATTGCCTGCTGTTGCAGTGGTGGAAAATACACCTGAGCATTCTTATGCACTCCTGACAGAAGAAAGGCAGGTTTTATTGAGAAGTAATCTGCTATACTTCACCCTTTTCTGATAGCAAGAAAAACAATTCTTGAAGCAAGTGTATTGCTATACTGGGACGAGACTTTCAGTCCCTCTAGAAACCAAGATGGTAACACTAGAGCTAGAAGACATCTTAATTGAAAGGTTACCTAATTTGCAACATCCTACACTTCAGTCCATTTTTGTAGGGCTCTTTCTCTGTTGTGAAGCAAGACAGACAAAGCTTGTTATTGTCACTTTGATACTGTACATCCACTCACCATTCAAAGAAAGTCTTTACATAGAATATACAGTAAAATAAGCTACAGCATGAGTCACACAGCAAGAGTCCATGGGTTTTGAGTGTTATAAGGCACCAGAGGAATCAAATGACTTGCATATGAGAACAAGGCATTATCCACCAAGCCACAAGTGTAATTATAGAACAGCCTTTAAGAAAGGTTTCATTAAAAGAGAAAAGGCTGCCATCACATCTAAATCCACTTCACATAATTCTTCTGGTACCTTACAACTTCAAAACAAGTTTTGCAAACCATATTTTAACACCCTGAAAATAAAGCAAGAATATTTGGTCCACTTAATATAATTATTATTTCTTTCCCATGGTAATTGCTGTTTATCTGATCTGTTTTATTTTGATAGTACTGAGGGGGATTCAGTGTTATAGAATGAGGAGGCTGCACACGTATGCCTAACATACTTAAATAGCTAGTTTTCATTTTAGAAGTATTTCCCTGCACACAGATAGCTGCTTGTTCAGGGAACATCACGGAACATAATTTAACATTATATTGTCTCTTAAGTTTTATAAACTTCAGACCTCTGTAAAAATCTTCATATCTCTTAGATAAGATAGACACTGTTATCTCTGTCTTTTGTACATGATTATCATTTGCATATCTCCCATGGAGTTACAATTCATTATATACACCTGTGTTGGAAGGGCTCCCCAGCTGACAGCAATTAACAGTTTCTCTGGCTTCAGCAAAACTGAACAGCATTAATGATCATCCATCTGCCGATAGGGAGGCATATTGTCCACTAGCTAGTATGGAAGACTAGATCTCAGGAGATCACTGCCATGTTCCCAAGGATGCCACTCACTCACCATAACTGATACTTGAAACACAACCATTTCAAACTGGGAAATGTGATGCCTGACTACTCTGTAGCCTTTAGATTTCCTGTTCATTTCTACAGTGGGAAATTTCATCCTTGGGAGGGGCTACGTGCAGACAGCCTGCATTCCAGCCATGTCCTGGCTGCCTTCTATTCCGAGGCTCCGTTTCATTGCCTTACCCACAGAGAACATGGATATGTGCAGGACTTAAAAAGGCCCCCACCACAATCTTCATGTTACAGACGAATCACATAATTTCAGGAATTGATTTCAGCTCTAAACTTTGGAAAATCATAATAGGTTTCAAAATCAGTAAACAAAAACTCTATGAAATAGGAATGACACATTCATGTCTTGGAAAACACCTAGTGGTGTTTTCTCATGGCAAAATCACTAAGTTCTCACATCACTGGTATCACATAAATTCAGGAAACTTGACAGGTATTACAGATCTGACATGATTAGGAAAAGGAGCATAAACAGGCCTGCAGACCTACTGGATGACTGCACTGCCCAGGAGTGTCAGCAGTGCAAGCGTCAGATAGAGCTAATCCTTCCTGCAAACAGAAACAAGTGCAAAAATCCAAACAAAAGATGCCAGTGCCTGAACACTTGAAAGGGAATTATTTGTCAACAATAGCATGGATAAAATCTGGTATCTTAAAAAGGAAAATTGCTACAAATGTCCAAAGGTGCCTTTTTAATAAAGAAGTGAGCAAAAAAGAGCAGATGTAACCAACATGCCAAGCAAGAACAACACTGCCAGCACAGACCTGTTGATTTGCTCTGCCTCAAAACAGAAACTAAAGGTCTGATGCACCAATGTGTTACTCCAATTTCAGGCTAGTGTGGCTTTTTTCTAAGAGATGTAAAAGTCAAATAATGCTCATATATCAGGTTAGCTACAGCCACTGAGATGTAATTCAGGAGAGGTTTCCTGAGTGTACTCCAGTAGCAGAAGATGATGGTGGCCAGTAAAGCCATTTCAAGCTACCAGAAGATGAAAGCTAAAAGTGAAAAGACTTTGTACTCAACTGACACTCTTTGTTGGAACAGCAGTCCCAGTAGAGAAGTTGATTGCCTTTCCTCTAACTTTCACAGAGCTATTTTATTTAGATCCCTCACCACAGCCCTAAACAGTACAAAGAACAGTACTATGCATGCATATAACTCCTAAAGTGGTTCTGTCTAGTAGAAGATGCTACAAAGAGCCTGATCCAAATAATCTCTGAATTTATTAGTATGTTTTAAAAGTTTCTCAAAGATAAAAGATGTATCCCCTTAGATCTATAATTCTCAGTGTCACATGTTATGTATGGCTTACTAATGAGAATTAATAGTGTGTTTGATGTGTTCCTTTATGGTTCTCTTCACATGCCTTGCAGCAGCATGGTTAAACCTCTGCAGCTGTGGCATCCAGAGGCCAGCTTTGTGGTGGCCCCTTGCCACACAGCTCAGGCCATACCCTCTTCCTGTGTGGACAGGTGGCAGAGTTCAGTCTGCAGACACTGAAACAGCCTGATGGGAAGCAGAGGACACCTGGCAGCATGGTGGCAAAACAACTGCTCCTCAGTACCTGACAGGAAAAAGCTGTAGGCCAAACAGAAGGAACCTGCAGGCAAGGCACGACCAGATTGGCATCAGGGTTATCCATGAGCTCTGTAATCAGTGGATCACCACGCCTGCAAACACAGCCCAGCAGAATGCTACTCAATTAAGTGCTTAGCATTTGTAAAATGCTTCAAGATATGTAGATAAAGGATTCCATATATTTGCTAAACAAAATAATGTTATTTTGAGATTGCATTCCTTCAGGGACAGACAAATACTACACTATGTAATTGGTCTGATATCTCTTTAAATATAGATCATTAGAGCTCTCCTGAGATTTCCATCACTGCCAGTAATTGTGTGTACAAAGAAATACTCATTTGATTATCTTACAATACAAAATCCTCTGCATATATCCACAATGATTATATATTCACTACAATCCCTTTAATGTCAGTACATCAACTGTGTTTGAGTTGAGATTTTGCATTCATCATCACATTCAAGCGAGTTTTGTCTTGCCTTCTCATCTCCCATACTTGATCTATCTCTTTAAACTTGGCATTTCTAGCAACCTCTCCCAGCTAGGTTTTAAAAGCAGATTCTTCTCTCTGCTCAATAAGCAAGAGAATAGTATATAATTTCCTGTTTTATGTACATCTGGCACTGTAGAGAGAACCACTGCAAACCTTAGCAAGGCAACAGAAAAAAAAAAGCTGAAAATCCTCCTGCATGGAAAACAGCTCTGCAGCACCGGCTATAAAACCTATTACATATTATATGAAAGGTTAGCAGATTTCCTGGCAGAATACAGTAAAGTATGTGGGATTTGACTGCTGTACAGAAACAGAGCACTGGGAAAGAGAGAGGGCCTTCCATCAAACACTAAATACAAAACTCAATCTGCTTTTCTTCGCACAAAATAAAAAATGTCAACCCGTCCTAACGTTCATATTTCGAGTGATAGCCTACACAAAGCATCTGCGACAAAATAACCTTCCCTATTTAACTGGCAAACAAGCTGAGGGTACACACTTTCCCAAAGCACCAGAACAACTTAAACCACCACTCTGCATTTACAGCAATGACTTAGGTATTTCAGAAGCAACACAGCACTGACGTTCATTGACTGCAGGCACAGAATTTAAAGATATTTAGGCATTCATAAACACAGTTATTTAAGAGCTCTGTATCTCAAAAAATCCCACTAGAAGAATATGACAACCTGGGGCTTCCACGTAAGGTTATGAACTCATACCTTTACCAAGCCTCCAAGTCCAGTAAGGAGGTTATTAAATGAAGATGACCCTTTATTCCAACACAGTCCCAAAAAGGGGAACCACAGTGCTGAAGTTCACCTTTGCAATGACAGTACATGACAAGGACAAGAAACTGCCAGCTGGGATTGTGCCAGGAGTGATGTTACAGTAGCATTAGAAGCTTCATTCCGTTGTCCAGGGTATTTCACTCAGTTGTCCAAGCAGAAGGCAGACTGCCTGAATCATGGGCCCAGTGAGGCAAGAAGAAAACTTGTTTCCCTGGTCACACACTGGTAGACAGCCCTTCCTTGAGGACTCTGAAGAATAAAACTAGGATGAGAAGGCATTTGTCTTCTAGTGATTTTTAATTGCTTGAACTTTCCCTGTCAATAAAGCAATGTTGCTTTCAAAACCTTTCCATAAAATTCCAGTTTTTCAGTCATTTGTCAACTCTCATCTGTCACAGGCTCCTTAAAGATGTAAAGTCTTCAGGAGGAGTCTGGGAAGGAAGTATCTGAGATACTGTCAGTATCTGAAGCCAGAACTAGTCCTTTGAGCATAGCTAATTGTCAGGTTATTTTACAGCCCATCTGCAGAAGCACTGCCTAACTAGGAATCAAGTAACTACAAAAACCTCTCCTATGCATTTGTGGAAATAACAGCCAAAATTAACTTGGAATGTGGCCATGTAATTACATAAGGTCATGGCATGATGGGGTTACTCGTCGGTGCTGATATTTATTCAAGTGGAATAAAGTGCTATTCATGAGCTAAAAGCCAACCCAATGTTTTATTCAGAATTAAAATGCTTTTTCAAAAGAGGATGGCTTTTCCAAAGTAGCAAGTGCTGGGTCAGTTCTGTTTCCTTTAATGTCAGAGGCAGCTTCTGAAACAGCAGCTCTGACTTCAACCATTATGCTGGGCTGTTCAGGGTAACTCCAGTCTGGCAAGCCAGCACTGTCTCTCCCTGGGAGATGAATATGGCTAAGGGTAAGTAAGCAAGTTGGCACAAAAACAGAAGCTTGGGTAGAAGCATAACTAGGGATTGACAAGGCACTCCTGGATATCCAGAAAACCTTTTCCCATTGTAAGTAAGCTGGGGGAAAGTTGGAGAAACTCTGCTTTGAGAACTACATTTCAGAAGTGTTCTGTACCACAAGTGAAAGACCAGTTGGAATTTTAATTACAATTGCATTATAATTAAAAAATTTCTTGTCCAGCAGCATCACAGGGACTATATATTCCTTGCAGGCCTCAATTCTGTCCAAATTCAGAACAACATACCTGGAATTTCAACACTTTGGTTAGGCCAATAATTTAATACATTTTCACTGGGCTATTACTGTTGTTGCACAACATTACAATTTAAATTACATGGGTACATGATACATATAGCTGATATTGAGTATCAGTTGTTAATATTAAAGAGGTACTGTTGCATATATCTCACTACCAGACCATATGACCAACTCTAGAAATTTCCAGGAAGAGCAGCCCTACAAAGATGATGACAGTCAGTCCATAGTGTTTGGGGCATTGGTACAAAACAGTAGGGTCAGATCAGATTCAAACGCTTCTGTGACATTTCAAGATCACCGAAAAACCCAGTCCTGTCCCTTCTATATTCTCTTAAGAGGTGAAAGAAATCACCAACATTAGTAAAGCCAAAGGTACTGGCTAAAATCAGGAAGTCCTAAGAGAGTAGTGGAATGAACCCACTGAGACTTTTATGTTAGCTAGAGAAGTCATAGCAGCTGCACCTTTTTCTAACCTTGAAACTATAAAAAAAAGTTGTTACCAAACATTTATTGAAATGTTCTTTTCCCCCTAACATAGTAATTCCTACTTAAACAAACAATTCACACGCTAAGAAGCTTCCATTAGGTACAACTCTATCTAATGTACTTTTCAAGGAGCTCAAGTCAGTAATGGATGCAGCTATTCATAACCACCCTCTTGTAACCCTCTTTCCTCGCTCTGCAGTTTATCTTCCTCAGCACCTAATTACCTGTATTCCCAGCTTGAAAACTTTGTAGCAGACACTGATGATATTGAGTGGCAACACAGGATGTTACTCTGTTTATAAACCTCTTTTCTTGAAATTCCCTTTTGAAGAACCACTGAAATCCAGATTATATCCAAGCCTTTCACATGTTCCTATGCAGCCCACGGCTGCAGGCTGTGGTTCCACAACACAAAGTATTCAATGCAACAGTGACCCGTGCCCTGCCAGCCACCGGCTTCTACTCCTGTGCCCAACATGTCATCTTACTGGACAGGTCTGCAAAGATTGGGAAGGGGGCCCTACTGTGAACAGGGGGCATTGAACAGATTCGGGTCTTTTAGAAATTGCTGCACAGCCAAGAAAGAACAGCCAGAAAGGGACGAGGCGAATGTTGAGACAATATTTGCCTCTTTGTAACATGGGAAAATACCCACATTTTTCTGCAGAAGACCAATTAGACATTTACAAAAGTAACCAAAGCACATTACAAAACTCTAAATAAGCAACACACCACTTGTATTTGCTTTCCAGTGTTACATTAAGATGTTTTTACATCTCAGAAATAAAATTTTAGCAGCCTTTCAACGGAAATGAAAATGCACACTTATGTACATACTGCATATACTCTACTCCATACTACATTTCAGAGTATTTCACTGAACCAATTTAATTAACATCAGCCAGAAAAGAAAAATGTAACATGAGGGTGATTCAAGATCGATCTGTATAATCTTTCTTCTAATTTAAAATAATGTCCTCTTTTCCACTGAAAGAAAAGCTCAAATGACAGTTGACTGCCATTTGCCCTGAATCTGCATGGAATGTCTCATTGTTTCCAACCGTACAAAGATGAATATCCAGATTAATCAATCATTTCTAATTGTCTGACTTCCAGATCATGGAGCATGTAAAAAAAAAAAAAAATCTCTGACTGCAGTTGCCACCCATAGTCCTTGGCCTGTCTACATGGCTGGGAGAATCTAGGAACTAGAGGATGCCCACATACCCCATACTACCAATACATACCCCATACATACCCCACATACCCCATACATACCCCCACATACTACCAAGATTTGTAGTTTGAAAGAGAGAGTACTTGGGAAATAATAGTAGCCCTTTAGGCTTTCTTCTTTCATTTTAAAACATTTTCTGCTGTTCTTTTTCTATTAAAAAGTCAACAGCCAGCTACTGAGAGAAGAATATTAGTCACAGACCTTCACAGGAGCCCCACATTAACACAACAAGAGACATACTCAAAGAGATTGTTTCTGGAGCCCTTTTGTGCATTTATCTTAATTGTCATGAGCTGTTACATTGGATTATATTACTTGCAGATGCAAAGGTAGCAACATCAAACTCATACACATAAAATGGAACAGTCTCTTCTCTTTACAAAGTGCTATTAAGACTTTCAACTCAAAAGTAAAATTCAACAGATTTCTTTCGTTGTTCTGTTAACCTATTCCATGATATTTTTTCAGTAAACTGATACACGTTAAATTCTCTCCTACTGCATCCAGGTAACTCTACCCATTATTTTCCCTCTGCATACTGACTGCCCTAGAGTCTTCCGTAGAGTATATAGTAATATCTAAATATTTGGTTGTCTTTCTGATCCACCAGAATATTAAAATGGACAGGCATTGGGTCTCAAAGTCTTTTTGAGAGCAGATTTTATCAACAGCCATTCAGTGGAGTTCAAAAAGAAAGCAGCAGGCAAACAGAGGCAGGGAAAAAGAACAGAGCAGCAGCTGCATGGGTCACAAGTAAAGCTACCACTAAGCTGACCACAAACTTAGCCTTCTGGTTTTTGAGGTGTAATTGTCTAACAGAACCTGGTATTTTATTCCATGATTCAGAGCATGTCCTCTTCTTTCTTTCCAGAGAAGAAATTTAAACTGAATCTCTGGATGCATATAGGGATTTACTCATTTTCAGACTATCTCTAGGAATAAAAGTAACAACGAATTTATCTAAAAATCATGTAATTCCTTGTCCTCTCCTGCAATTGCTCCAGAACCATTCACTGAATAATTTGCCAATTAAAAACTAGACAGTCCACAGTTTGCCAGTCATTCATTTACAAAAAGACACAAGGCACCCATTTTAATGCTGCAGTCACATTTTAATCAAATATTAATCTTTAGAGGTCTTTGAAGGGAATAGATATGCTCCCTTTGACAAGCTGCTTCTTAAAATAACTTTTTTGCTTTAACAGTTAACAGGTCAAACGAGAATGCAGCAGGCAACTCACGGATTAAATAGCACCTTCAACAAATAGGACTCAGCGACATCAAGCAAGAGTCAGAAAGCACAAGCTGAGGGGGACGGGACAGAAAGCAGGACATGCATTAACTTCTAAAGTTTGCCATTGTCCAATTGTTTTTGGATAGCGTGCATGACAGCGCAGGTCATCCACTGGAGCAGGCACCTTCAGACTAGGGGCTGCAATAGCTCAATGCCTCCTTGTAGCAGAAGTTCCATGAGGAAATGTGACTTGATCTAATTTTGGAATCTGGAAAAAAGACAAACATCAGGAAGGAAGTTTAAAAAAAGTTTAAGTCCTTTCAAAGAAAAAGGAAACTCAAACCAGATAAATTCAAATAGCAGTAAGTCAGCATCAAACTGCTGTGACATGTCTCTGAGAACATAAGGATTGCTTGTACCTCTGAAATATTTGAGACAGGGAGCAGGAAGTCACTACTATCTGGTGGGTTTAGCCCTATGGTTTCCAGTTGTCCCTGTATGGACTGGTAGTGCAGACCTTCATTTGTGTACAACACATGTTAAGCTCTGCTGTGTTAGGTGTTTCACAGAGTTCCATACACCCTCCTTTCAGTTTCAGACACTCCTATCAGTAAAATAACCCTTGTAACAGAAGGCTGGAATACTCCAGATCCCACAGATGATTAAAGCTAACAGGCAGGAGATCTGTCAAGAAAAAGAACCATAACAAAGGAAACTACTTTCAGGTTTCTGGGATAAAGACACAAATCTCTAATTCCACATGAATGCTTCAGTACTGTGCATACACCATCAGAGAGTACAATCCCCTGTGGGTTTCTGCAGGACTGCTTTGACCAAGAGGGACAACTTGATAAAGCCTCACCCATAACTTTGTGGAACATCAGGACCAGATCAGACAGTTCCCTTGATTCACCCGGTAAAAACAGTCTCTGAGAGACTCATTTGCTGAGTCAATTCATCATTTAACTTGTTCAGTTTTTAAAAATTATTGGGTCACAGAGAAATTAAATTAACACTTTATTACCTAAGTTCCAGTTGCATTCTAGTCCTCATTATGCACTAAAATGGTCTAATTAATATTACAGGTTTCTCAGATGGATGATGGATGCATGTTGACCTCATAATGACCCCAGAGGGCAAAGGTTCCCTCCCATTCTCACTTTGTTCTCTCCTCTTCCTCCTTCCCTCTCTCCAACCCCTCTTTTTTTCTGACAGCCCTGTAAACAGTAGAGAATTTATTTTGAGCCAGTGGAAAGGAGGAAAATGGGCACGTCAAGGAGGGCCACCACTTCCTTCATCCCTCATCTCTCCTCCTCCTGCATAGTGGCAAGCCAAACTGTAACAGTAAAGTCAGAGGAAGGAAAAGGAGCAACATAAAGCATTTTTAAAACATCCATTCTTAAATATTGGAATTAGCAAACATAGCTGAATGGAAAAGAATTCCAACTAGTCTTTTTAAAATGAAAGAACTATTGGCTCTAAGCTCAATTCTCTCTATGTGTATGAGACGCACAAGGGTCAATGAGATTTGACATGTAAGGAGGAGAAAAAAATCCATATACCAACCTTCCACCACATGCCATTACTAAACTTAAAGTACAACTTCTCCTATGAATATATTCTCTAAATTTCAGACATTTTAGTATACCAAAAGACTATCCCATAAGTCTATCCTAAGCCTCCTTTTTTGTTTTAATATGTCCCACCACCCCTGTGATCAATTTGGAATCCATAAAGTAAACAAGGTCCAGCTGGATAAACAATGAGCACAAATGCACATTAGGATGTGGTTATTTATCCTAAGTCACCCTCAACCAACCTCACACCCCGTTTCTTGGAATCAATGTAGTGCTGGAATTTCACATTTCAGCAATACAATCTACATCTTCACCACAAGTGCTAATTAGAGACAGTTCAAGTGCTGCTGCTTGTTTTTTTAAAGTAATTTACCATTGTTCTCATACAGGCTAGGTGTTAACTCACCTATGTTTTCAGCTGAGCACAGTATCTCACACTTCCCGACCTGAGCTGCTACGCAGAACTGCTGTACGGTCTTTCAGGAAATGTAGTAGTGAAGCCCATCAGTAGTCATAGTTCTGCATTGCCAAAGTTCTCTGCAACCATGCTGCAGTCAGTCTGTTCATTTTCCCTCTGACATATGCATGTCAGTGCTAAATCTCTGCATCTGTAAATCACTTTGAGATCCCTGACAAAGAAGGACTCTATGTAAAGGTCAGATGAATAACTTTCTTCTTGAGCAAAAACATATTAGAATAACTTAAACAGACATGCAAGTCTTGCAATCTGGAAATTCTCACAGCTGCTGTTTGCTACCTAAACTCTGTGCTGCTTAGAGTCATGTGTGTCCACATGATCTGCTAAGCTGGGTGCTGGGGGCTGTCTCTTGCTCTTGAACTTTTTCCTCCTGCACTTTAAGATCAGCCCAGCAAAGCTTTTATTGTGTAGTGCTGAGTACATGAGCTTGCATGGAAAGAGCATATGATGGCTTCTAAATGGTTTATAACTATTCTGTCTTTTGTTAGCATTTCTTCAGTTATTTAAATAAATTAAAATTTCAAGACTTTTTTCCTTTCAAAAACAAACCAAAACCGAGATGTTTAGTTTTTCATCCTTAGAACTTTGACTGGACTTTGTCTTATATGGCAACCACAGAGTAAAGGAACCACATGTTCGATTTTCGTCTTCTCTAGATATGAAAATATGCATGCTGATGATTTAGAGAGTATTTATATCAATTCTGCTTTCCTGGGACTCAGTACACAGAACATACCTCATATAGGCTATAATGTTTTCAAGAGTTATTTAAAGGCTTCCTGTGAGTAACAAATGAAACATTAACTCTCTGGAAAGACGTGAAGCTTACAAACTGAAACTCTGTCCACCACTATAGTGATGAGTATTTAGAAATATAAGTAATCATTATAAGAATAACATTACCCATCGAAGTCTACAGGTCAGTCAGCTTTCTATTTCTGTGTTGTTAACAGGAATGGTGGCATGAGCATAGGGCATTACAGGAGAATAAATGACTAGCTGTAATTAATGGCCCTGGGCTATGCCTGAGGCAATCAACTCCTCCCATCTACTCCATAATCCCAGGAGATATTCTAGTCTCCTTTGAAACATTAACGTCCATTTTTTTAATAAAATTCTTTCTTTGCAGAATTTTTGTGCTTATATTATTCGGAGGACATTGTGTACATATATGAGTAAAAATACAGTCAATGAGGGAGTGAAAAGCAGTATCAGTGCCTTCAAGATAAGTTTGATGGGAACAAATGCTCTCAGATAATAAAGAATGCAAGTGGGCTTGTATTTTTGATCACTTGCTCTCTGTATATTTGAAGTAAAAGTTATATTGCATTCACAGCTTTCTGTCAGTCTTCCAGTGCTCCGGCTCCTTCAGAAAGTCTGCGCCTCACCCCTACTCAACTGTCTTATGTTGCATCACCTCATACCACGACCACTACCACCACTGCTCTAAAAACATCACAGAACTTTTTCAGTAGGTGCTAGGCACTTTCAAAATTGGTTCTAATGCACATACAGTCAAGATAACAAGCATTTTAGTCACCATTGCCATAAGCTATTAACATACTACAGATCTTAATTTGGGGGAAAAAAAAAAAAAGCAGCAATCCATCATATGTTACTTTATTCCCTGGCACAGTTTCTCCTCAGTTATGCTTTTTTATTCCTCACTCAAAAAACTCCCTTTGCAAACATTCACTGACTGCCTCTTGGCATAGACAGCAAATACATTACAGACTAAGCAATTACATATGCGTGAAGAATTCACTCTTCTTCTCAGGTGAGCTCTGCAAAACTGCAAAGGACCCTTCCAGTCTGGACCCTGGATATTCTCTTCCCTATAAAAGCATTGCTCTGATGATTAATCCACTGGACCGAGATGCAATCTGGAATGTTGCCATGCACCAAAGAAGTAATTCCTGATATGACTGGCAAAAAATGAAACAGAGATCTGACTGCTGAGCACCACACACCAACTCTCAGTAAGCTCAGCTCTACACTTATATTTAAATACTCTCTACTACCAACACTTCAGCCTACCAATAAAGTCGTAACCAGCAACACTGTCATCACATGGTATAAAAACAGTGTGTCTCGTGTGTTCAAGCTTCCAGCTTGCTTGTTTGGTTAACACTTTTGCTCAAATTCTCTGTCAAATGCATGCAAGGGCTTTCCTGCTGAAGCCTACATGGTCTGTGCATGTAATCTAATTGAAGAGGACAAAGTTTCAATTTCTGTAGACAAAGGATGAAAATTTTATTTACTACATTTAATTTTTTAAAGGTCCTAAAAAATCTTACCTCTGTAAGTTCCTTCAAAGACAAGGATCCAGTACCAGAACACAGTACTGGCTGTAACAGTTAATTGCTTAAGTAGCAATACAGCAAAAGTAGTAACAGACATAAACCAGACTCTTTGCCACCTTGTTGTTTCAGAATTGTCCACACACTAATATTAAAGGAATAGGACTGCACCAGAGTCCCCTCCACTGTAAAATGGATCTGGCAACTTATTCACTGCTTATCATGGCCTGGGGAAAATTATGCATTTGTGGGCAGTTATCAGTTTTCCATAGTCTCTCACTGTCTGCAGATTTTTTGTTGTAGTGATGGTGACACTACTGGGATGGTTAACTAATTTCCCCTCAAAACCAGATAAAAACTGAAATGACAGAGATTCTGGCAAGAGAATTTCTGGCAGAGAGAGCAAAGTAGGAAATGCAGTTCCTGATATAAAACAGCCCACTCTGTCTCATCTGAGAGAAGGGTTGCTGCCTGGGTATTTCTCAAATGAAAAACTGCCAGGGTTTAAAACAGCTGAAGCTTTCCTGTTATGAGAATTATGTGCTTTACAGATCATGATAAATCCTGACTAAAATATGAAAGCGTCAGTGTTTCAAACTGTTCCTTTCCTTCAGTGAGGTTACATTTACAGTTCAATGAGTGGACTTGGATTACAGGGTCCTTTTTCACTCAAACAGACTGGAAATATATGTATATATTGCAGAAGCAGTGTTCAAGCACCGAACAAAAATTACGAGAAACATCCCCCTGAAGGAATTACTCAGTCCCTCAAGAATTTTCTTGCATTATTCCTCATACCTTTCTTTCCGCTTCCTTCCTTCCTCCCACCACTCCTCATCTATCCAAGGAAAATAATACCAGTCTATTCCATGGCCTTGTTGTCACAAGAAGTTGTTATGCTACATTGGTAAGAAGAGAAATGGGGGTTGTATGATTTGTGGTGAAAAGTGCAACCTGAGTCTTCACCGCTTCTGCTGGGAAGTTCAGCTGAAGTCACTGGGGAAAAACAAAACAGAGGCAGAAACCTGGACTTTTAAAAAGAGCACTGTGACTGGAAACAAAGAAAAACCACCCATACTACTTTCCCAGCTCAAACTGGAAAGCTAATTGGGACATGGCCTAAGCGTATTATGAGAAGTCACACTATACTTCTCCCATGGCCTTAATCTGTGTCACAGACATCAAAGGTGAATTCTATATTTTATTGCTCACTTTTCCTTTCAGTGATTGCTCCCTCCATCTTGTAGTTATTTGTTTATATTTTTAGTGCATAAAAATCCTGGCATTGCCACTATGGGCTCTGAGCCATCTGAGCAATCTTCTTTAAATACACTAACACATCATCCATATGGTTATCCAATATGTAACTATTTACTTTCCAGGACAATCACAGAGGTAACAAAAACCATTAAAAGCTTCACAAAATTCAGAAAAGATTGTCCCCCTAATTAGGAGTCTATGCTTTTCACTGAATAGCAGAGTTTCAGCCATCAGTCTGCATGATGCCCTTTTTGAAAACACTTTCATTATTATAAGTGTTCCTTAAAAAAGACTGAAAAATCAGATGAGTGGTTGTTCTTAGGAGCTACCTGTTTGAGATCACTGTTGTTTATGCCCTAGCAGGGTCTGATACCACGCCGTTCACTATGTTCTGGAAGATATCCACTTCAGAGACAGCATTTAACAAGGCTGGGAAGACTACCTGAAAGCTAGGAGAGATACCAAGAAAAGTCCTTTCCAAGTATGATCTTCTTCAATAATAGCTTGTAATTTTTTAATGGTTTTCAACACAAGTTTCCGAAATTTGGTCAGAGGACTCAATTAAGTATAAATAGTTCATTTTTCATATTAGCTGTAATGGTTACCATTTCTTTTCGAGTCAACTTACATAAAAAAATTTTTAGCCCCTTCCAGAGATTCACTGTTTCCCTAGAAGACAACGATATCTGGATTAGAGTTCACTTTACTGAGACAGTTAGAACGTGTATCCTCTTCACAGCACATGCAACGCTGTCAGAGGGCAAAGTCGTTTATCACAATTTTCTAAGTGTACTTCTGGTTACAACTGATGCTGTGAGAGTACCTGAGTTGATCTGTGGCTGTTTTACCCACTGTAGCTTGTGTGCTAACATTTTATGCTCAAAGTTGGTTGTGAGTATTCCAGACACAATTCAGTGGAAGAATGAGTGATTACTGAACCTGTGGAAGAAATCAATGAGCTCTTAGGCCTGCGTGCATACAGTAAGATGGAAGCTTTTCATGCATATTATAAAGACCTACAGTTCTCAGATCTCTTGGGATACTTGCAAAATTGTGCCTCCTTTTATCAGAAGTGACTAAACCCAGAAAGGATAAGGAGGAGCAGGAGGACAAAAAGCCATGTAATTCCTTTCCCTAGCCAGCAGATTTCATAAGCACTGGGATGGGGACACAACATATTCGTTGCAGCAGTACAGAAGTTCACTCTCTCGGGTATCATGGAACTTGAAGGGCCTCCTCTTGGGTCAATACAGTTTTCTTTTGTGACCAAAAGCAATTATAGAGATCAGACTTTCAGCTTCAAGTGTAAGATGTACTGTTTCGTAGACAGAAAAGAAGAAATTATATTTAGTCAACACATTTTGAACCGCTATGATTATATTCAGGTATGTTTCTCAGGACAGCCTTTTGTTTCTATGAGATGCCACCATAGGGCTCATGCTGCTTTAAGGTTTCAGGCCCTGCCTTGGCAACTTCAGTTAATCGGAGCTTTTCCACTGAACTCAAATGTAACAACAATATTTTGTATGTTTTTTCCTGAAAATCATAGGTAGAAGCAAATTCCATATACTGAAATTGGCAATGGAGAGCCTCCTGCAGCTCTGAAAGTGCAGGTATTAGTGTCCATTAGCATACTTCTCTCTAAAGTACAAGAAACTACTTAGCATAAATTTATTGACTAAAACTGAAGGTGAAAACGAAGACCAGGTTGAAGTCTAATGAAAGAGCTTTACACGTCATAGTGAAACACTCAGCATAGCAGACAGATAAACATGGAATTTCACTATGGAGAAATGTTTTGACAATTGAAAAGTGCATCCAAGACCATAATTCAGCTCACAATAGACCTTTTTCCCTTCACCTAAAAAGCAATAACCAAATTCCAGTTTTGTCATATGCATTACAATTCATTTAGCATTTAAGTGTGACTGCATTATGAAACTTCACAGAATTAAATATTTGTTTTAAGATCACAACGTCAACACAACTGTTGACTGTCTTAGCAGATATAGTACTTATAACTGTTCAAAATAACTTTGATAGGAATCTTTACAAATTGTGTCCAGCTACAAGACAAGGAAAACTACTTACTTGTATCATTTTCTTTGTAAACCAGAATAATCCCCTGCTGTTTCAATGAACATGGATCACAGAAAAAAAGGATGCCTTTATTTTACCAACAGAAGCCAAACTCCATTAAGAGGAGCCAGACTGATTATATTACTCCATCACATGTGAAAGGAGAATATTTAGCAGAACAAAAATATAGGAATCTTTGGCATGCAGTTTACAATTTAAGACCACACTGGGTACTTTAGAAAAGATGTAACAAGGTCAAAGAAATCACCACTCCTCCTTGCTTCCTGTTGCTGTACAGCTTTCCTCTCTGTGTTTATTATTTTGGAAGTCAGACTGCTAAAGCTATGAGTTCCCAAAGGAACCCCAGTTTCAGGGGCTAAGTACAACTGAGGGCCTCTGTGATCATCCACATGCACATTTCATACAAAAATAAACGCTCTACTTGGTCCATGTTCCATTTGCCAGTTGGTCGGGTTGGTTATTTATTCTGTTGGGAAGAACGAGCACCCTTTTTGCCATAAAGCCTTACCTTCCCTCCCCTCTTCTCTATTTCCATCCATCATTTTTGTAGGAAACTTGCAACCATTAATAGATTAACTTTTGTTCTGGCTAAGACCTACACAAAGTACCTGTGTCACAAGACCTGAAATTGGCCCATACTCCAAATAATTTAGGTCAGTGAAGGGGACAATAGCCACACAACATTTTTCAACTGTCACAAAAGTAAACCATTTGCAGACACACACATGCAGACTACCTCTGTTTCTAAGCCTCCTGTTACTATATTTGGCCAGTTACCACACTACAAAATAAATTGATGTTCCTCTGTATCTTTACACCTACTTTATCAAGCTCCTATCACTAAGGCTCCTATCACTTTCACGCCTCCTTTTTTGTATTTCATAGATTTGTTTGTTTAAAGCCTCTATCTTTCCCTACAAATAAGTAAATAAATATAGCATTTTTGGTGGGGTTTTATAAATGCTTCCAAATTTCCCTCACTTTCAGACTGCACAGCAAGACCTGTCCTGGGTTTCCCTGCCTTTTTCCCGAAAACCATGAGAGACAGCCCGAGATTTCACATCAATAGCTTTTACTACACATTTTTTCTCTTTGAACAAAGCATCACCTTAACATCTGAACAGTAAAATTCCATCTTTCCTTTTTATTTTCCCATGCATTATTTAAACATGCTGCTCTGAATTCTACAATTAGGGTATTCCTGGGTAGTTACAATCAACAACATCTTTATAGTCTGATACAGCAGGAAACGTGTGCTACCCAGGATAGTTTCACACATTTGTTTGCTGTATAGTAGCCTCAATTTAAATATGATAATCTAATTTAGTAAAAATGAACTGAAATCAGATTTACTGCAAAAACTTTTAAAATTTAATTTTCAGACTAGCAATCAATGCTTATTCAGTTTTCATCTTATCCCTGCCTTCCCTTTTTGCAGATGCTTAAGTGACATTAAACAATTGCACAAATTTTAAAAACTGTAGGAAAATTACCATCTGCACTAAATTCAGAAATAAAAAAGGTCCAGAGAAATTACTCTCTATGAGCATTTTTCTTAACAGAAAGAATTTTAAAAAGCCCAAAAATTCTCAGAATAGAATTAATATACATATATTTTTCTGGCATTCTGTCTTTCAAATCGTTTTGAAACATAAGATGACAGAAATGACGAAGAGAGATCCCACTATCATCTCACTCAAAACCTTACTCAATTCCCAAAATATGACTGTTAAGATTAAATATTAAAACATCTTCAAAGAAAGAACTATGTTGAGGCACACAGCAATAAAGCCCATTACTATTCACAGACATAAACAGTATTGCAGAACAGTATCTGCTTAGTATTACACTTTACTTCATTACATTTCCCCTAAATCTATGCAAAATAAAAATACATTCTTGTAAACAACAACAATTACAATAGAAGGAAACAACAAAAATGAAATCTTAAACTTACACTGATGTGTTTTTATAGGTCCTGCACAGCAAGTAGCCCTAAGGATACATTTTAGGTTTTTTATCCATGCTCCGTTCTTGTTGCTGATGTGACCACTTAGGCACATGGTCAAGTTGCAATCAGCTTCTCTCTCTGTGATGTATGAGAGCTGTGCTGATTTATCTAGTCCTTCTGCAGCAGATTAGCACTAATGTTTCTGCTTCTGCATCCTACCTTTCTTTAGCAGCAGACTCTGCATTATCATTGGCAATCTGAATTAAAGAGCCAGTGAATGTAGTACAATTTTTTTTCTTTCTGAAACCATTGCAAAGCAGGTAGTCACACAAATAGAATCTTTTATCCACCGAGCCTCTTTTTTGATACTTTTGGCAAGAGCAGTAGTCAGAGACACAGAAGAATGGTTCCAGTAAGTCTGCTATAGCCTTTTGGTGATTTATTCTGTTAAAGGAATATTCTCCTATGCAGATGGCCCTAGGCAAGAGAGGGCTGCAATACACCAGCATTTCAGCCAAAACCATGGGATTTTCACTTTGTAACACAAAAGTATTGTGTTACATAAAGTGAAATTCTAGTTTATCCCAAAGAAGTAGACAATGTGAAATTAATTAATGCAAACAGGGTTTATGAAAAAGAAAAAAGTAAGTTAAGTACTTTACATGTTAAAAGTACTTAACATATAAACTGATTTGGTTAAAAATTATGTTGGCATATTACAGTGTATGTGTTCATTACAAAGTCTTTCCTTTTTGCCTTAGGATTGACATATTTTATGCTATGGGATTGTCAAATTCAACTATTAAAAGTATTACAAAGAATCTGACTTAATCTTGTTACTATTTTGATTTTCCAGTAAATAGGCAGTATTTTAGCAGTAAAATGCAATTGTTAATTCATGATTTTTTCAATTCAAGACACCGTGAGACACAGCTCTTTAAACTTTCATTAGGACTTCAAAAAATATTTAGGAAAAAATGGATGTCTTAGACCATCTAGTCTTGAAAATGTGAACATTCTGACAAGCTAGCTCACTGTCAAAATGACTCACATCACTGCTGTTCCTAGCTGCTACTCTTTCTGATCACACAAGTATTTCTCTCTGTTTTAAAGAACCAAATGCCATACCTGAATATTAAACAAGAAATATGTGTTGCTTAAACATTACCAATATTTAAACAGCAGAAAAATTTCAGCTACTCATAAAGACCTATTCTGTATCTATTATCAGCATTCAGTATTATATACCGTCTTCCCCTAGCCAGGAAACCAGGAAAGAAAGAGCAAAACTGAATTAACTCGTTACTTTAGAACAAACACTGAAACAAAGAACAACTATTTTTGCTCTAATGTGAAAATCTACTGTGGCAACATCCACTTCAAAGTGCTTTCTGGATTTTACATATACTTTTACACCTGCCACAGGAGCACACAACCTTGGGGACAGAATGTAATGAAGACCTAAGCACACTCATTAGCACAGAATTGTTACAGAGGCAGTTTTAGATCCAGGTGTGGATCTGCACATGACTCCTGCACAAGCCTCCCCAGCTTTCCTCCTCTCTTTGGGTGTTGTTGATAAGGAATGAAAAATAGGACTGAAGAAGGGCATCCAGAGACTGAGAATCTTGTGAGGAAAGGTACCCGAAAAAAGCATTTCAAAGCATTCCCAATTCTGAGCTGACAGGGCCTGGTTGAAGGGAAACATTGAGGAGCTGATGTGCCTTCTACTTCATGCCCTCCTGGCCTTCAGACTATAACTGGTAAACGCTAAGCATCTTACGGTTTTGAATTTGAGAAGTCTCTCTGTGTGACAGGTGCCTACCACCCGACATTCAAAGAACTGAAAGTCTCTATTTCAAGAAAGATGGAGGCAGGTGCTGCACTTCCACCTGGCTTTGAATCCTCCTCAGGACTGGACTCATCCAAAGAGCAGTAATTTTCCCTTCAGTTGTCTTCCTGGGGAATGAGATTCAAACTCCCAACTTTCATGCCTCAGGACAGTGAAAAGAAATAGCTCTATTCCAATAGCAATGCTGCAGTTCGGAGTGCTCCTCACCTTCTGCGGAGAAACATGCTACAATACCAAAAAACGAAAGATTCACTACACCACAGAACAGAACAATGCCGACCTTCCCAACAGGCTTACACCAGCAGAAGGGAGTTGTGATATGGATGTGGCAGACAAAAGTGAAAAGTGCTGTCAATTCTAAAGGCAGTATCAGTTGCAAGATACTTCACTAAGAACTGAAACAAAACTTGGACCCCATGGTTTCATGTACGTCTTTGCTGTCCTAGGAAAAAGGTATTTAGCCAAAATACTGAAATCTGGCTTAGAAACAGCATTGGAGCTGCTACTGCAGATACACATAGAAAATTGCTCAAAATAAAAACAACTCCACATTACCATTTACGTCATCCCCAGACTCCCATCAGAAGTTTGTTTAGACCCTCATCTCTGTTAATGGTTAGAAAAAACACTCAAACACTCAAGCTGCATTAGTACCCACCTGCTCCTGAGCAGCGCTGGCCTTTAACAGTTCATATGCTCTGAATGGTGGTCTTCTGTACTTACAGACAACAACTATACTCCATATCAGCTTTCATATCAACAAACTAACCAAGACATGCTGGTTTAGTCTTATCATATAAAACAGACTGTCCATCTCCCTTACCATGGAAGTCCTCCTCTGCTTCTATCCCTGTTTGAGTTCATCTCACCTAAACATGGGTGAGCAGAACCATACAGACTATGTTCCACTTGGACTGAACATAGAATTCATTTCAGTAGACCAGACAAGCTCTGGTTTTAATACATGGTGCAATAAAAAACCTCTTGTCACCTTATCTCCAGAAGCTAAAAACTACAACAGATTTATCTGCAATGGAATTCTGACATACATCAATTGGGATGTGTTAACATGTATTTTTTCTGCTACACTACATGAGGCCATGAAGGTGGGAATCAACACCAATTAGCATTGATTTATGTCAAGCAAAAATATGAATGTAACATTACTGCTGGTCCACTTGTTTAACTCCCAGTTATCTACTGAAACAACATGTTGGTTTGATAATGTATTTTCCATATTGTGGGGAGATGGCTAGGGTTAAAAATTAGAGGAGACTAAGAACTATAGGATAAAATGCAGCTGCATCTCTCTGCCTGGAATGCAGTCAACATGCTTGACAAAGATTCCCTACACAGAGATAAGCATCTCCTACAGGAGATGGAGAGTGGAATGGAGACACTGCAGCCTCCCTCTATAAAAGGCATTGCAGGGAGAGGACCATGGTGGTACTTTGTAGTTCATAAGCCTGTGTAATACCTGTTAACCAAGGAGGACAGATGAAGATGTCCTGCAGCTGAGCCAACAACTATGTCAAAATCCCTCTCCTCAGATGCCAAGATATGACCACCCCCAATGAGCAGGCAAAGCAATGCGAGAGAATTTTACATCAATCAGAGATAAAAGTACTTATGACTAACATCACTCAAGCTCCACTTAAAGAGATAATATAAAAGTCAGTTGAGAATAGGGGGGAAATTCAGGAAGACTCCACCGAAACTGCTGGGATCAACTGATGGGCTGAACTTGCCTTTCCCTCCCATAGGGACACCTGTTGGGTAAGAATTATAGTTTACATGTGTTAAATGCTGCTTTTAGGATTAGAGTGTGCTTGCTTTATAGTAGATTGCTTTAAACACATTTTTGCCGTCATGCAAAATGGACTATCATGGACAACCCTCAAACCTTATTAACCTGTCATAATTTGTATTAATAAAGAGTGTTATTCCATAAACTGCTAGAGTGAATCCTTTAGCAGTTGCCAGCAGTGGACAATATATTGGGAACACCCACTGAGGGGTCTCCACACTGTTGGCGTATTCCCCCTGAAAAGGGCAGTCGAATCCTCCTCAATTCAGTGAATCTGTTCAATGAAGGGTCCCTTTATGGGATGTGGACAGACTGGTTGGGCATAAGGGCCTCAGCTTTCCTGAGGCACTGACAGACAAATCACTAAGGGTCGAGAAAATCTCCCCACACTAAGGGTAGGGTAACCCCCCCACCTTTCAGATGACATCTACCTATCCAGCAAGGAGAAGACAGAATAGTCATCGTGTCACTGCCACCAAAAAGCATCATCTGTCCTTCCTAAGCCCCAGTGGTTTCCTCAAGTGTTACACACGAGCTATGCAAACAACACACTAACACTTGAAACATGTAAATGGACTGTATGTATTTCTACAAGAAATTACTCAAGACAATTGAAAGTGTACAGTCAAGCAAATTACCATCTATAATTGAAAACATGCAAGTAATTTTTAATTAAACATGATTCCTCTATTAAAAAAAATACATTAAAACGTCACTAAAAGGGAAGACAGCTAACAGGGAGGGGGAGGAATGAAAAAACCAATGTTTTGTGAAGAGTGTTGTTTACTAAAAAATTACACAAAGCAGACTTTTAAACGTATTGCTAACTTATTCTTGATTCCCAGTCCACTTCAATTTCAAGCAAAAACACACATGCAGGTAAAAAATGCAGGTTCTCAAAACCACAGATAAGATATCAGAACGCTTATTTATGTAAGTAATTGATTAATTTAAAACGTCAAATATTAGATAGATATAGGTAGGAAAAAATTGAAAAAAATGAGCACTTATGATACTTGTTGCATTTTTTTTTTTTTTCATTTTTCTATGCAAAAAAGCTTCCGTAAATTTCTGGTTTCTGGCACCCCCTCTAATGTCAATCAGCAGGACCTGCACAGCTTTCTCAAAGAAGTGTGCTGCAAAAGGTAAAGGTAGTCATGCACTAGGAAGAACTCAAGAGCCCAAAGAGGAGGTGCACGGGGTACTAAAATATTATTGAAAAATGAGCTATGGTTGTTTAATATCAGTGCATTTTGGAAATCAGACACAGAGAGAACAAAAATGAGTAACAGACAGGAGGCCAAGAAGCATCAGTTGTTGAGTGGGCACAGAAACAAGAGTTATTTGTTTCAGCCATGTCTGAAGCAGAAGCATAACATTAATTATCAAACTTCTGAGGAGCAATTTCATTCTGAAGACAGAATGAAGTTGCTTAGTTTACTTTCACTTGAATACTTACAGAAATTCTGCACAGAAGGAGACTGGAAATAATTTCTACTAGTCATTGAAATCAAACGTGTGTGCTTTGAATGTTGCAGCTTCTGCAGAATACAGCGTATAATTACTATATTTCTGCTTTATCTTCCTGAACTTGATTACATGCTACTAAGCAGTTAGCCAGCCCATTTTTGACTGGAAAACAAAATATGATGTGAAGCAAAAAGGTAAACCTGAAAGTTAGTTTGGGGTCACTCCCTTCTCCTCATGCTTTCTTGCAACATGGGCACAAAGGGACATTCCACAAACACCAGAACATATCTGCAACATGTGGAAATAAATACTTTATCTGAATACAGAGTAGCCAACAGTGTTGACTGAGACAGCAGGTCATTCAGAAATTAGGGGTTTATTTATTTAAAGATGTACATATTGATAGAGGGGTAAATGTAGCAGAACAACGATCATGCTAAAAGGTCATTGTGAGGCAGTGCCAATAAAAACTTTAATTTTCTTTAATTTAAATGTTAGCAGATGTGTTGAAGAATAATAGAAAGCAGGTTGCCCCAGTTTATGCTGGGTGAATTCTGCCCTGGAACAATTAGGGATAACTTAGGAGAGAAATGAAAACACATGAGTAACAGAGAAAAATAACTGAAATTACATATGCTTGCCAATACCTTATTTTCTAATACATTTTTCCTTCTTTCTAGAGTGAATTTTCCCAACTCATTTAACCAAAGTTGGGAGGCTTTAAATGTGGTTATGTGGGTTGTGGTTTTTTCTTTGAATCACTGATGTAGTGGAAGAAAGAAATGTAGTAGCTGCCACACACTTGGATATCAGTAAAATATTTATATTCATAGTTAATTTTAAAAAAACCGAAAATGTCTTGGTTAGAAGCTCTGTTAACAAGTTAACAATTAGTTAACAATTAGTTAACAATTAGTTAACAATTAGTTAACAATTAGTTAAATGACTGCAAACAAAAGATAATGAAACATGGCAACACATACAAAGGTGGTGTTTAAGGAAGTACTAAACAAATGGGTTCTGCTTTTTTTTTATTCATAATTGTGAAGGCAAAATAAAAAATTTGGTAACATGAAAACACTGGAAAAGAAGATGACTTAAGAAATGAACAAAAAATAAAACACATTTGGAAAAATTTAGTGGAGATATCACTTGCATAGAGCTAGTGACTGAGCAAAGTCTAGGAAGCAATAATCCTTAACACAGAGTATACAGCATGTCTCCCACTGCCATCATTTCTAACTCTGTATAGTTATCTACATAAGCTTAACTAGTGACAGTTTTTTGTAATGCAATGGCAAAACACTCTTCTATCAGCATTTATCAAATTGGGGCAGGCAAAACTGATAGTAAACATCACATTAGATATGTTCCAGATACACGTGAAAGGCAGGGTCCTATAATTTTGTGTTCTAGAGAGCTCACACAATGACATTTTAGGTAATTTAAGAAGCCATGTAATTCTATTTTTTAATTATGAAAAAACATAGATATAGTCACAGTGTGCAAAAAGTAAAGCATATAAATACTGAGGAGAGAAATCATCCAAGGGACATCAAAGCAGTACACAAAAGAACCAAAGAATGAACTCTGAAAACAAAATCTGTAGGGGAAATCAGAATAAATTTGTTAGTAGCATGTGATGTACCTGGCTGTGGAATGCTTCTCCAAAAGAAGCACCCATTCACAAGCCACTTGGCATGGATATTTAAAATGTGCAAAGACAAAACTTTAGAGAGCATAGAATATGGACTCTTCAGGGGGGGAGATGGAGAGAGTGAATGAGAGAAATGGAAATAAAACTCTCTTTAAATAAAGACATCATTTTAGATCCAAAAGAAGGGACAGAACTAGTCCTATACATGAAGACTGATGAGGAAGAAGCATGACACTTTATTTATACAGTATGGTATACTGTTAGACTCTATTTTTATAATCCATAAAGAGTTTGAAGGCTTTTATACAGTCTTTCCTGAAATAGCAGGTATTGGTCAGAGCAAAGGACAGAAGACACAGTATGTGAAGTGTTTGGCCACAGGCACAGCACATTCTACTGTCCATTATTGCAATGAAATTAGTGTAAGCAGACAGGTTTCACTTAAAACGAGAGTAAACACAACTTACTGGAACTCTATCATCTTGTTTTAACACTTAATCCACGCTCTTGCTCTCTCACCATGCAGAGCATCTAACAAAATAAGAATATCTTAGTCTCACTTCTCTTATGCAGCAGTTTGTGAGTAATGTCTAGTGTAAATAGATGAGCTTTCCTGTGGCAGTAAAATGCCAAGATAAAGGACCCACTGAAGAAAGCAGCACAGTCATGACCAGTAATGCAGCACAGTTGGAAAACAAAACCAGTAACATTAAGAGATTTTGTTTCTATAGTATCAAAACTTCCATATATGTTTCTACTTATTTTCATCATGCTGAGAAAATTGATTTTGGGGACAGTCACAAGGGCATCTTTTCTAGCAAATTCTACTCACACAAAGCAAGCCACTCAAAAACATTTGTTTAAAATAAACACATCTAATATAAAGACAGCATTCATTATTACTTTATGCACTTTCAAAGTAACAGTTGCTCTTTCTTTCTGTATTCCTAAGCATATTAGAATATCAATTTTCATCTATACACACAGCAGCAGCATTATCAGAAAATGAAGATATGCATATATAGACTGAAGAGTTTTAGCAGGAAAGGCATACTTAAAAGGAAAAGTTATCAGAAATGTTAATTGGTGAAGACAGAAGAAACATTCTAAGGCTTTGCTTTAGCTGGGGACAAGAAGAATAAATAGTCAATCACAGTCAAGAATCTAGTTTTTTTCTAGACATTTGATATTATTTGTAATGTACTACCACAGAGAGTGAGCTTTGCCACTGTTATACCACAGGGGAGTAGAAAGAAATAAAATACCTCTCCATCTCCCTGCAGACGTTACTTGCAACAGAACAGCTTCACAAGGGTTGGGATGTTTTGCAGGTTGTTTACTTCCACATTAAAAAGCAGAAACTTCATACTAGTAGTATGAATTATTTTGTTAAATAAGAAGGGAAAATATACCTCATGGTCTGCTTCGGGATATCACAACCATTTATTACTTTGTATTCAATACAGATTTACTCAATTCTTATGCAAAGACATTGTCCACTTAATGGATACAAGTAAAGGTAATTCACCTACCATTCTGTAATGATACTTGGATTAACAGTATGGATGCCCATGTAAAATCAATGTCTCAGGGAATTCTTACAGTAGCAAAATATGTATTTCTACCAGGAATAGGGCTTGAAGCATTTCCACTATTTCCTCTGCCTCACTCCTTTATATAATTTCGCTGTGCAAAGATGACAACGATCCACTCAAGTATCAATACTTGTGACCTGATTGGTAGCATACATCAGTTTCTGAAGTCAAATATCAAGTAATTCTTCAGAAAGGTTAAAAGGGAGAAAAATACATTTTCCGCTTTTAAAATAGGAAAAGTCTGTCTCTTAGAATAAAGTAGCATCAAGTACTTTTAGTCTATGAGATCAGATGGAAGTAACACCCTCTATAGGGCAGATGTGTGTAAACACATCAGACAGAAAAAACCTGCAAATATGAGTTTTGATGTGAACTTCTGTTTTAATCTTTCTGTACAATCTTTCCATACCACAGCAACAGCACAGGTAAATGCCCCAGCTGTGACATGCTCAAACTGAAGTGTCGCTCTTCTTCAGTAACACATTTTGTAAAACAGGTACAGTAATCAAGTCTCCTACTCCATCAGTGTACTCAGACATATCTGCTTAATTGTCTACTCTCTTACTACATTTCACTCCTTTAGCTCTGCAGACCAAATGTGCTAAGAAATTCTAAGTGATGGCATAATTCAACTGTGTAAGAATTATTTCCTAACTGCTTCCTGATTCCTGGTTAACTAGTAAGATCTAAATGTCACAGATAGACCTAAGGAAAAATACACAGTGAACTCACAACCAGAGATCAACAAAGCTTCCATTACATGACAGCAGGAACAAAAGTGACAAACATAGAAAGAGAAACTATATTAATAAATCTGTGGAAGAGACAGATACCAGAAAACTGCTTGAGAAATGATGGCAGAAAGAAAAAAGGCATTTGAAAAATGTTTCATCCTTCTAGAGAGGATACAGGCTTGAAGGGTATTGGCAGAAAGAAAGAAAAAAGAAAATAAGTCTGTACTGAGCTTTTAATCTTTCCTTAATTGTACTGAGAGTCTCCAACATTATCCCCAGAGAGAATTAAGCATAAAAGCCTAAGTTACTCAAACAAGTTCCTTTATAACTAACTCAGTCCTTTCAGAGCAGCATGACTTCTTTGAAGGACTCAGTTTCTCAAAGACTAGGTCATGCAAAAATCATATTGTAATGCATATTTTTATTAGGCTAAAACAAAACTATTATATTGTATCAGATTCCACTAACCTTTACTCAGGAAAATGTGGATAGGGTTTTGTGGGAATTACCAGAATAGAGTTTGTTTGTATACTTTGGTTAATATTACAGGAAAATGGCTTGCATTGGTAGCCAGAAAAGATATTTTTCAAATGTCAAAATAGCTGTGGAATGCAAAATTAAATAGAAATTACTCAGAAAATTATCAGAGGTTAAAATGTGAGCAAGTTGAATTATATCAGTAAGTACTAAATGCAGGATGGCAAGGTTTAATTTTAAATGCTGATTATCACCCTCAAACAAATGTTATACAAGCCTGGCTTACAGCTATGTACAGCATCAAGAAGGAAGAGTATTTTATCAGGGTAATTTAAAATGAACAGAAGTTCAGTCAAAAGATATCTAGCGTGCAAACTTTTATTTTTGAGTTTCAGCTTTAACTTCTTCACTTGGGATTTAACTGAGAAAGTATTTTAAGCAGAGTTCAGAGGAAATACACACTAATGGTCTTATCAGCCATAGAATGAAGGGCAAAGAAATTGAGCCTTAAGCATCACATCAGACTGTTGGTATGAATTCACATATTCTGCTAAACCACTGCCCTCAACAACAGCCTGTAACAGAAACTCTAGATGCAAACACAAATTTTGTGAACATCAAACGCATTACACAGTTTAAAAGTACATGGAATACATGCCTTAGAAGATGCTCTTGAGTATTTGTGACATACACAACCATCCACCAAAATGAAAAAAATTATCCATGAACAGGTTGTTCCATAAATCCCCTTGAGACTTAAACGTTTCTGAAGGCCTGCAGGCCCTTTCACACTGCTGGCGAACATATTTCTAGGAATTTTGTAGCTAACTGAACCAATGGAATTAGAGCAATACCCACTAACCATGAGAACCATAACTGCTGGAGTTTTACTGCTCAGATTGAATGAAGAATTGATTCAAGAGCAAGTACATGGACAATTCGCAGTTTTTTAAATCTCTCTCTTTTCTTGACATCTGGGACTGGCCATAATCAGCACAGATGACAAGATGAGGGAATGAGTCCTGTAGTTCTTATTTTCTGCTACAGGAGAAATATTTCATATTCAGTTCTTAGTTTTCTATATCTTCCTTTTTAAGTGTACCTCTGGGATGCTTACAGTTTGTAAGGCTTTGATACAATTTACCTCAGCACACAGATTGGGCTGACCCTTTTGTTAGGTAGCTCTGAACTACTAAGCCACCACAAAATCATCTGAGTGATTCCAGCCTCTTGCTCTCACGTCATACCAGCTACGTCAGTGGATAGAAGCTATTACAGAATGGAAAAGATTAAAGAGAATTTAAACCTGCTGCCACCAGCCTGTGCTGCACATCATACAAGGAGAAGAAAGCAATTAGTAACTATCTGTGTTGAAATCTCACAATGCTTGCTGATTTCAATATGGTAGCGTTTCACCACGGATGGAAAGAGAGGAGAAACCAGACTAAGGGAAAGGGCAAACACTGAACTTTACAGCTCTGCTTATACCAAGAAAAGACATCTATCAGAACCTTACTATCTAAGGCAAGCAAAGAGCACTCTCTTTTTGAACCCATTTATTAATCCATATACCTAATACATTGATAATGTCTGAGGTTTGGCTTGTTTATAGAGTTTTAAGTTGCTGAATGCTCATTCAAGGGAGTGCTTCCATAAGGAAGGAAGAATTTACAATCCGCTACACAGGACTTGTAGGTTTCATTTTTCTTGCTACCTCAAATTGAACACTTTTACAATACTTTTACAAAATATTTTATAAACTACACAAAACTGTTAGAATGAGAAGTAATAATATATATTCTGATACAATAGCCTTGCTTTCGGTTTGTGTCAATCTGCATAAGATCTTCCACTGCCACAGATCTCATTGTCAAAGATCTCTAAATTTTTTTAATGCCAGCAGTTTTAAGCTAATGGATTTTTAAAATGTCAATATTAAAACATATCCATTGATCTAAGAAATGGTATCACATTATTTGCCTCACCCATTACACAGTACGCGCAGAAAGCACCCATTCAAATGCAGGATGCAAGCATGCACTCCATAGCACACACAACCACATCAACTGCTGAAAAGCAACAAAAACTCAGTGTTAAAAGGAAGCTTCTAAGGGCTTACTATTTTTCTCAATAACCTGGAGGCACACAGTAGTAATAGATTAACCTCTTGCACAAGGAAGAAAAAGCACAACTCATCTGAAAAGAAATGAAGGACTGAGATGATAACACTGGACAGAAGATCAGAAAGGGTCAATCTCCGAAATAACCTCATTCACATATGGCCCCACAGTGAAGAACAATCTGTGTCAAATCCAGAAGCTGAGAAGTGTAAGCAAAGCCCTGTGCAGTTGATCACTTTGGTATCCACTCTAAGACAGGAAAGGAAACTGCCAGCCACAAACTCAGCTAGAACCAAAGCTCCAGGCAATATGACACAGAAGTTTGACAAGGCAAATCTAAATTAATGCAGTAACATATACACATACATATCTGCAAATATATAATTCTGATTAGATAGATTGCAGATTATATACACACACATATCTGCAAAGATACAATTCTGTTATGCTTTTTTTCTCTCTGTGACAGATGAGAATCAGACAGATATTTGATAGTTAAAATGTATGTTGGGAAAAAAAGACAGAATCTAGTTTATAAGCTTCAAATCTTATTATTCTTCTATGAAAGACATTATTACTTAATAAAAATGAACTGATGAGAGACCAGAAATTTGTATCTTGAAATAATATTCATAGGCTCACAGTTGTGTTTTGCAATATATGTTTTTGCCATTTAGCACATCATGCTTAGAGATACCACATTTAATAATACAATCTGCTGAGGATGAAAAGCACTTTCTTTGCTAACAAAAAAAGCTGGTTATAGAAAGTGCAAGTTTGGCAGTAAAGCTTTCAAGAAAAATTGCAGCCTGAAAAACATCTGCAGACTTTAAGTGTATTCATTTCAGTTTGTCAGATGTTCTTCTGTAATTTAAATATTTTAAAAATTAATCAAAATAATTTACTTTCTTGAAAATCAGATAAATTCATATTTTTCAACTTTACCTCTAACCATGATAAAATATGAGAAAACCAATAAAGGCATTACTTAACACAGAGGCTGATATGCTTTCTGGATGTTTCTATTCCTTTTTATCAAAGAAGAAACCTCAAATAAATCAAGCTTTCTGCAATATAATTTAAGACCTTTTGAAGGGCTAATAAACATATAAACACTTACAAGGGCTGTAAATAGGAATGACAATATCTTTTTGCATAGTTTATCTGGTATAACAGGATTCAACAGGGGCTTCAATCTGATGGTCATTATTACAATGATTCAGAATTTCACCTAAAAGCAACGACACGGTAGGATGGCTTAAGAGAAATCACATCTACACAACCTCATTCCACCTCACAAGGTGATCAGGTGACAGAGTCACACAATGTTGCTGTTGAGATTCAGAATAAACTGGGAGACTGAGACGCAAATTGATTGTAGGGATGACACACAAGAACGTGCCCCAGGAAAGTTTGCTGAAGAGAGACATGAGGGAGGATCAGTCCTTTCCACCCAGCTTGTTATTTTTCAGTATTTTCAGTTGCTTAAGGGGTGTCTGAAGTGCCACTATCTGTCACCTTAAAACAAGGATAACAACAAAAGGACACTCATAGAGTTAAAACTAACTGGATCTTTTGCAAGAATTCTGCCTCATTGGCAATACTGAATATCATACATAATGGCATAGCAAATTATATGAAATAGAGTGGATAATTATTGATTATGAACTTTTCAGTCATGATGCCATTACTTAGCAAAAAACATTTCACAGCAAGACTATCAAAACACTTGTTCCATCAGTACCTATCACATCAAGAGAAAAGCTGCATTATTGAAGTGAAAAATCTAGTTCCTACATCACTTCCTACATCACTGCCAGTGGACAGGAAGGTCACTTCAGGAGATAACACTCTCATAAACAGTGTTCACAAAATCTGCATCCATTCTTAAATTATGAAGTGACTAATACACTTGCATGAAAGCAGCAGTCACTGTGTTGCTATGTTGACAAACGTGGTTCGTTCTGATGTTTATTTGGCTACTGAGGATAAAATGCTGTTTCATACTTGTTTAAAATCTCCTCTACTAGACAGAGCATCACTTGTTAAAATTAGAAATGTTTGACAAAGCAAAGCAAGAAAAAGCTAAAACCATATTACAAAAATGGTTAAACCCAACCTAACAGCAGCACTAAAGGTCAGACTCTGCCCCCATTTAGCTCCATGTGGATCAAAGCAGTTGTGTTGTATTCACTTGAAACATGGTCAATTCACACCAGCAAAGCTGGGAGTGCTATCTTGCACTTCTGGGTATAATAGTTTCAGAATCTTTCCCTGCTACTCACTTGCATGCTTTACCAGTATTAACACAGAAGGTATGAAGGAGGGATGATAGCTGTTTTCAAAGATTTGCTCACATCTTGCCAGTTCTGTGTTTACTGTCATATTCTAAAGCTGGGCAGGGGCATTTTTTATAATCTTCTTCCTTCCATGTGTTCCTACAGGAAAAAATCTCCTTCTTGCATATCATCACTTCATTTTTCAACGTCTCTCACACTAGCTCTGTTCCTTTGCATACAAATTTGAACTGGTTGTCAGCTTTGCAGACAGCATAAAGCAACACATTCCACACACTTTGGTCCTTCCATGTCTTCCTACTGTGTTGTATTCTGTGTCTCATGGTATGGAATAATTCTTCCTTATTCTTCCAAGGTGGCTATGTGGGAGGTTGGTGAACACAGTATTCCAGCTACACTGAAAATGCAGGCTACCACAATTTGATCACTTTTACAATAAAACACCATTAGAGAGACAAATCATCATGGAATCATTTGAGCAGTCAATGGAGAGTGTGACATGAAGCAGGTAAAGAGAGCTGAGTGTTCCATGACCACCTTTTTATACTTTTGTGGGTCTCCAAGCACTTCACTATTTTAAATCACATGATCACCCATCCTGAAAAGCTAAATATTCTGTGTTTTATTAACTATAGTTTCATACCTTTATCTGTTTGCCTATGGGAAATCAGTAAATCAGAGCAGAGACTTCTGCAATTGATTGCTGGGCAATAAATGGGCAGAGTGGTATATCATAAATCAAGATGATGGTTAAGGGGCTGGACATGAATCTGATTTTTTTTTTCTTTGATTCCCCCCTTTCAGTATTTCATTCCTCAGTTCAAATTTAATCTCTCACTCAAATGAACTGGAAAGAATTTCTAGTATGGAATACTCATTGGTGAAAAGGTGTATTAGAAAGTACTGACATTTACATGAGATTTCTAATACTCCTTACATATGTTGAAGTATTCAGGAGTCTCTTAGAGAAAGAAGCAAGAATATTCTCAAGTAACAATGCAACATATATTTTCCAACAGCCTAAGGCAAGGAAAAGGAAATGCTACTACTGCATTACACTCCAAAACACCACAAGATACAGTAACATCCTTTGATAAACAATGTACTTAAAATATGGCCAAATGGATAGACCAAATGAAAATCCTTATACGTTCATATTAATTAATGTATTTTTACAGTGCCTTCGTAACTCCTACTGCCATAATCCCAGCACATCAAATGAGGTATAGGACTATATTATACCTTGATATGAAGGGTGTGATTAGATACACCTTAAAGCAACAAACTTCCATGCAAATACATTGAGAGCTGTGGTCTCAATTCTGATGAACTTCAGCCTTATTCAGAAACCTCAGTGAACAGTGCTGCAGCATGCCATTTCATACATTTATTTCCTACACAGCATTCCACTGGAATGGCACGTAAAATTTCTTCTGTTCTGACAGATCTGTTTTTGAACTAGCTCATAAAAAACTAACATTCACAATGCTCAAAAAACAAAGTTGGTAGGAAAGCTGCTTCTCCCAAAGCTATCATTACAAAGCAGTGAAGTCTACTGAGGGCTACTGAATAAACATTAGAAGGGCAAAAGCAAGAAGCAAGTTACACTACAGTTATCAGACTACAAGATGTGTAAGTGCTGCTGAATATGAATTTAAAAAAAAAGTTAAAATATTCATTCTGACCTTACAGGGGCCAAGTCTCCCTCTCTCCAAAGTTACTGCATATCGAAGTAAGAGCTGTTCTTCATTTCCTTAAGTTGAAATGTTTCTCAAAGCATGTTCAGTAACTTCTAACATAATCTTATTCCACACAAAAGGAAATTGGTTATTTGTGTGTTTTCCAAGGAAGGCTGAGTAATACACTGTGGTAGGAAAGACCTCTAAAAATAAGTCACCTCTCAGCAGATTCACTCCCTTCCTGTCTGGGTTTGAATCAGTTTGCAACTGCATGAACAGACAAAGCTTGAGGATGAACTATGGAGAACTTCGTAATGATCACACTGCTCAAATGAATTCCCTTCACTCCTACTCTGTTTAAAAGAAGCGAGCTACTAGGAGTGGAGCAAGCCAGTGGCCCAACAGGATGTGCGTGACCAGAGCTCCCCACGTGTAGCCTTTTGCTTTCATGTTTATTTTTGGATGTATTTTCCTTTGTGCTTTGGAACAGATTTTTTGGGTAAGGTAGCACCACAATCACACTTATCCATGCTAAAGAAAGAAAGCAAGTTTTTATCAATGCAAATAGTGCCTTTTCCTACAAATTCACAGAGTACCTTGGAAGTCTACAGTAACCAGTAACTTCTTTTGTGTTTGTCAGTGTTCCTCAGAGACCAAAGCCGGGGACAACTGGTGCACAAAGGCACATCCCATTGACTCCTACAACCTCCTAGAGCTTCTTCATCAGGGAACAGTGTTAAGCTGTGTGAGAATCCAACCAGAGATTTCGTCACCTCTAATCTGCTGTAACAGCTGTTGATAGACAAGTCTCCGAGGGTGAGTAAGCGCAGAGGTTCAACACTGTGCCCAAACAGGATGCTACTGCAACAGACACGGCCACCAGAGACAACACTGTGCCCTTTTAACTAGTAATTGTTGTTCTCAGGACACAATCATTTGCTTTGACCAGCATTCCATGACTTTAAGAACTGAAGGTCATAGGAAATCTTTCTGTACTTAAAGGGCTGATTGAATATGGGGCTCTGTGTATTACAGAAGACATCTTACTATATTTTTTATAAAGAATACCTTACCTTCTCCTCAAAGAGTATTTAAATTTACAAAACTGACAGAAGAATACTGATTAAAAAAAAAAAAAGTCTGTTTAGTAGTTGCTCTCTTTTTCAGGTATAGATTCAATTGCAATAGTACTTAAAGAAAGCAACTTTGCTGTATATTGCCTATTAAATATGTCAATAAACCACATCTGATCTGTGATTCATTCTGCCAATACAATCGTTTCTTACAGCAATACAGCTAATACAGGATAAATTATTTTTCAATTTAAACAAAACTCAAAGTCTGCAAATTCACATTATGAAGTTCCAGAGATTCTGAAAATTCTTTCTAAACTTAGAAATAATTAAAATAGATAAGTATTATATCTTTCTCTCTCTTAAAATCTAGTTTCAGAATATACTAAAAGTTTCATAAGCAATATAAATAAATATTTGTCTTTTAAAGAATTGCATAGATTTGAGGCAGAAAACTATGTGTTGCAAATGTGAACTTCATCAGTAAGTTTCAGTACTAAAAACTTTTTACTATAAAGGAAGATAGTTCATAGCTCTTAGCCCTAGAATTTCAGATTAGCTGCCCAATACATTAATGTCAATACTGAATCAATAAATGCTGGTTCATGATCCAAAATTACATTCACAATTTAAAAATAAGAAAGAATATTAAAAATTGCAGTATTGAGTTTTACATGCTCCCTAGGTCGAAAATCTTTAACTGGCCAATAGAATTTTGATTAGTTCTTTCCCTAAAAAGAGTGAAAAAAGTAAATTTCCACAAAAGTAAATTTCCTGGGGAAAAAACAGGCAAACAAATGAAAAAAAATCATGTATAAAATGTGTTTTTCCCTTTTTATTAGTAATCATAAAAATCCTACATATGTAAAATCTGTAACCATTTTAAGAATTCCAACCTCTCAATTTATTGAGCTTGTTCTTATAATACCACATTACATTGTTTTGGAATTATTCAACAGTATTTTTTCTGGATAAACTACTTCTCTCATGAATTGAATTTTCATTATCTGGAGAGCTGAAATTTGCATGAAGTAGAATTCAAGTTTTAGCACATCTGGATTATAATGACACTGACACTTGCATTTTCCCATTTTTCTGTGGTACCACTGGTATTAAATATCTATCATCTATTCTTGACTTTGTGTGTGTTTTCATTAAAACCAAATTAAAACAAATCTGAATGGCATGTCATAGTACTAATAACAATTTCCCCACATGGACTGTCACAGCAAAGACGAATCTTAGGATAAGGCAGAGAGAACAAAGCAGCATCCATAACATTAAAAAAGTCTCTCTTTAGAAAAGTATTTACTTTTCTTCAGGTAACAATAACATTAATAATAATATACTACCGCTGCTATTGCTAGCATATTTTGGGGGAATTTTCTTAAATAATTTTCTGTCTATTTTAAACATTTTCAGTTTATTATTACCTTAGCTGCAGCTTATGCAGGCTCTGGGATTAGCAGATTTTAAGGAAATAAATACTGCCTTGAAAAAATGAACAACTTCATTCTACCTCAGACTAACCAGCAAAGTTATATTTCCTGACATTTTCTACTGAGAGCACAGGGATAGATAGCATCCTTGAAAGGAAGCACACCAAAATATATCGAAAGTTCACTGCAAAACGGCACAAAAGGCAAAGCACCACAAACCCAAACTGTGGTCTGTGACTGACACCTGCAGCATTTGTGACGTTCCACAGCACAATTTCATAAAAGCTGCAACGTACAAGATGTGTGCTAAAGCTTCCTACGACCACTCTCAACACTTCCAACACACATGACCTTTCCCAAAAGCATCAGTCATAAAAAAACTCACCAAAATAGCTAGAAACAACACGGTATTGATGATTAAAGAGCAAATGATGTTGGCATTTTTGTTTTAAAACAACTTCAAAAATGCTAAGAAGGGAACTTAACCTCCACTCCCCTAATAATCCTGATAGGAAAACAACAGTCTCTGAATGCTTAGCAGCAAATTCATATACATATGAGAAATGACCGTGCTTATACCAATTAAAAGTGATTTCTTTTTAAAAACGCTACTGGGGAAACCTACAATTGTATTTAGTCTCCTCCATTGTTATCTTGTAATGCCCTATCCTCATTATCACATTTCTGACCACTGGCAAGTGCTGCATCTGTTAAAACTGATGAGACCACTGGCATATTTAATCTTTTCATGCCAAGGTCTAAAACTATAATGCAGCTGCTGTAGAGAAAAAAGATTATAAACTGCAGAAAAATATTGCCTTGTCAAATTCTTCAAATTTGCTACAAGACCTTACTAGCATTTTATTTTAGCTGTAGAACTCGCCAGAAAACCCAGTACAAATCATGACCATGCAATTCAAAGAATGATTTCTAATATTGTCAGAGCATTAATGGCAAGCATGTTTCATTCACACAGAGGTCCTTCACACCTTGGCCATGCTGCACCATTAATTATGCTCAGAGTAACATATCTGCAGACAGGTTATGGGAATGCTGTTTCCTCTATCAGTGTGGCTAGTTGTGGATTTGATTTTTTTTCTGACTTGAGTACTGCTTTAGGACAATTATTTGGAGTATAATACCGCTCTTTCTCAAGAATAGAAAGTTAAAAAAAAAAAAAAAATCCATCTGTCTGCACTCAGGAGAGAAGTTGAACTAAAATGTTACAACCAGCACCTATTTCTTAAATATAGTTAGTGTCCCTAGACCTGCAACTTTAGGACACTGTCACACCATCTGACAGCTCTTCACAACACCTACACTTGTACAGTCACCATTTAAAACAAGCTGGCAGTACAAACTGGCAATAGTGTAGGCCAGGCCGAAAGGAACCAGAACACTTCTCAAACCAAATGTAATACTTACAAAAATGCAGACAAAGTTCAGTAACTTTCCACAGTAATACGTTAATGAAGTCTTCTCTGAGTGGATACCAAAGTACACACAGATTATAGAATGATGAACCTCAGCACTATGTTCTCCACAAAAAAAGTTTTAAGGGAATTCACATGTAATCAGTAAGTTAATTTGTAAGTGATCTTGATCCATCTGCAAATTCTAAACCCCTTACAGCTGGTGATGAGACAAGAGTAAAGTAGAATAATTTAAAATTTCAGAGTATATTAAGGATAGACTCTCCTCATAAATGTTGGCAATAAAAGCAAGTTTAAGGCTAAGAAAGCAACACCTGCCATCTACAAATAAATTCTACCAAAAATTTCACATAAGTTATTTCATTAGAAGAGGCCTACAAGAAAGAAATACAGGAACACGCAATCATGCAGAATATTAAGCACTAAGGAGGAGTAAAAACTTTTCTTTTTTTCCAAACTAATTTAAAAGACTTTTACTTTGCTCATGGTATAACTGTGCTTTTATTTCATTACAAACACTTAACCTTTTAAGTAATTTTTTTCTGCATTAACTGCAAATAAATCTGAACTTACCTCCCAAAGTGCTTTAAAGTCCTTCTGTTCAATTCGAAGGAGCTCACTATATTCTCTGGTAACGATGGTAGCATGGCGAGGAGTGTTATCCAGAATGGACTCTCCAAAAGCAGTTCCTATTCCCAGAGTGCATATTGTCACAGCATCCTTTAAATAAAAAAAAAGGCAGATATAAAATAATCCAAGATGTTTTAAGAGTCTTTGTGTCACATTTTCTAACAGCACTACCTTAAGATTCTTCATCAATCTGCTTTAAAAGAAAGTTAATTAAAGTGCCAACAAAAAAAACCCATATGCTGATTAACAACAGGGGAAGCATTAATGTGGAAACAAGCAGGATTTCTGTTCTCTATAACCATCAGTTGAATCAGACATTTCCCTCTGCAACGCTGAGAACACAAGAGTCCCCTTCACATTTGGAAGAAAGCATGGCCTCCGCTCATCTTCATCTCCACGCTGCTGTGATGATGAGACCTTTAGAAATCTCAGAGGTGATGAGAAGGTAACCAGAGTCAGAAACACAGTCTTGGAATATAAATTTCTGTCCTACACAGGCTGCCCTCATCAGAAAGAAAACATGCCTGTTATGTTTTCTCAGTAAACATAACTTTCAGTTATAATATCCTCTTGTATTTATAATTCATTTCTTTGTTGTACAAGGTCTGTGAGTGATGCAGTTGTACAGTTTAACCAACTCTCTTGGCCTCTCTGTTGAAAATGCCAGTAAATCTCTTAGTTGCTAATGTATACTTGCCAATTAAGTACCAGACCAAAAAAATTATTATTTTCACATAAGTCAGGAATTTTAAGGAAACTATTAAAGTCCAAACAATCTGAAATAGTCATATCTGTGTATAGAGTATTCAGAAGGGTCCCAAACAAGCACTAAAGTCCACTTCGAAAGAATCTATATGAGCACATGTCATTCATGTGACTGAAAGATGTCTAAAGGAGTCTCCCTTGGCAGGAACTCTTCTGTAATAGTTCCAGTAAAAGTTATGAGCTACCGCAAACAAAAAATTAGGACTACTAGCTGTGGGAGGAACATAATGAATGTGTGAGCAATTTATATTGTGTGTGGTACTTTTATAGACTTTTATAAACCTTCACATAGTTTTATAAGTACTATAAGTTATAGGTCCCAAGATGGCTACGGGTGTCTTTTTAAGAACAAAGAAAAATGAGTGGCAAGAAGAAGGTGGAGTTTGTTAAAGTAAACTATTGCCCTGTTATCTGTTAATGTCCAATTATAAAGGTATTTGTAATGGATGTTTACAGCTGGACAGTAGTCTGTATCCAATTGTATGTTTCTTGTCACGAGACCCGGAGTACGGATGCTATAAAACCTCTGAGCTATCCTAATAAAGCAGACATATTTGAGATCTCATAGGT